>NC_091836.1:72027671-72337095 GCF_037783145.1 Equus przewalskii
TGGCCCTCTGAGGCTGGGATTTTGAGAGATTATGATGGTTTGTTCCCAGTTCGTTATGTTTCTTGCCTTTCTTCCCGGTAGAGTGGTTGAGGCTGGTGACAGAGGGTAGTATACCTGAGGTCCCCCTCAATCTCTAGAACATAGTGTTTTTGACTTTGGGTTCTTATAAGTCAGGGCTGGGCTTTTGGATGAAGATCTGTGGGCAAGCTCATCAAGACTTAGGGATCATCTGACCTACCCTTCTTGAGTATCAGATATAGAAACAAGTCTAGAGAGCAGTGTTTTGTCCAAGGTGACACTGTCAGTCAGGGGTAGAGTGAGTATCTGAAGATATTTCCAAGGGCAAACTGAAATCCCTACAAAGGCTAAGCCCCATCTGAGGCCTACTGTAATATAAAGCTAGCAGGGTTGGGGAGGCTGAGGGGTTTATTCTGCAGTTTCCTTCCCTGAGTCTTGTGAAGAGCCACTATCATTATTTAGAGTGGACCCCAGTCTGCAATCTGTGGTCTGAAACACACCCCAGTCCTAAATTGTCTGTCTTGGGCCATAGGTTACCAAGTTTACAGACAACAATCCTGTGTTTCTATAGACACGTGATCAGGCTATTAATAGAGCTGAAGTTCTGGGAGAGCCTCAGCTCTTGCCCCACCTCCCCACTCCCTGCAGCCTGCCTACTGGTAATTTCCTCAGTCCTCAGACAGATAGACAGAGAATGGAAACAGGGCAATCTGCCCATTCCCTTTTAGAAGGCAATGCAGGCCCAAGTCTATATGAGTAGTCTGTAGCCTCATGGGTCTCTGTGCTGAATCAGGTCAGGCGAAAGTGCTTAGCATTTAGGAGGAAATAATACCCCTGTGCCCCGGGTGTGATTTTCTTTTTTAAATAAAGCTGTGTTGGACCCTCACTATCTGAAAGGCACTGTCTGAGGCCCTTTGCATGTGTTATCTCAGTCTTTCCTACAACATTGTGAGATAAGTAGTCTTTTTACTTCATGGAGGAGATGACTAAAACTCAGAAAGATTGACTAAGTAACCTACCATCACACAGTTAACAAGACTTGAATCCAGGCCTTCTGATCTTGTTATTCTCAAATGACAGGTTTCGTGTTTGCAATTTCCTTTCATAAAATTGGGCTAGGATAATTTGGACAGACTGTCCTTGGGGGCACATGCGTTATTAAGTGATCCCATGTAGCTCAGAGAAATGGGGGTGAACCTGAAGGGAGAGGAGGAAGGCCTGTCAGTCTGTGGGCAAAAAAAGAACTCAGTGGATGGCTATAGCAGGATGGTACCTACCATAGGCTCATGTGACCTTAGTGACCCCAGGTCAGACACTGGCTGCTCTGTAGGCTGATAAACCATATTCCTTAGCATGGCATTCAAGGCACTCAGAGGTGGGGTAGAGGCTTCACAATCCCTACTTTATGTCTCCTTACTTCCTATCATACAAACTGTTCTTTTTTTTTTTTTTTTTGAGGAAGATTAGCCCTGAGGTAACTACTGCCAGTCCTCCTCTTTTTTTGCTGAGGAAGCCTGGCCCTGAGCTAACATCTGTGCCCATCTTCCTCTACTTTCTATGTGGGATGCCTACCACAGCATGGCTTGCCAAGCGGTACCATGTCCGCACCCGGGATTCGAACTGGCGAACCCCGGGCCGCTGAGAAGGGGAACGTGCGAACTTAACCACTGCGCCACCAGGCCAGCCCCTGTTCTTTGTTCTATTGCTCATCAAATCTGCTGTCATCTTCCATGCATGGGCATTTGTAGGCTCTATTATGATTTTAGTCAAAAAGTAACTATTGACAGCTTAAAGCTGAGCAGACAGTTTTGAATTCCCAGTTACCCCAGTCTTTTTGGACTGGAGCTGCCTCATTCATTCATTTCTTCATTCCTGTATTCAATTATTCTAACATATTGGGCATTCTCTCTGTTCCAAGTACTGTACTAAGCCCCAGGAATTAGTATAATAAACAAGATAGCTTGGTTCCTGCTCTCCTGGAGCTCACATTGTAGCAGGGAAGGCAAAAATGAAACAGATAATCACAATGATGTCTGATAAATGCCATGAAGTGGAAATAAGGGGTGTGACCAGAGGGTACATGTTGCAGGGGAGCCTAATATTGTTTAGGGTGTCAGGGAAGATACATTACCTGAGGAGATGACATTTAAGTTGAGACCTGAGAATTGAGAAAAATTAGCTAAGTAAATGGGCTTAAGAAAGGTAATTTTAGAGGGCTGGCCTGGTGGCGTAGTGGTTAAGTTCATGTGCTCTGCTTCCGTGGCCTGGGATTCACAGGTTTGGATCCTGGGCGCGGGCCTAGACATCGCTCATTAAGCCATGCTGTGGCAGCATCCCACATACAAATAGAGGAAGATTGGCACAGATGTTAGCTCAGGGACAATCTTCCTCCACCCCCCCCCCCCCAAAAAAAAACCGAGAGAGAGAGGTAATTTTAGGTAGCAGGTAGATTATATTGAAAGACCTAGAGGCCAGGTAATAGGGATAAAGCCATGTCCATGTTGGCTCATTTATTAAACAACTATTTCAGCTGGTAGATTATATTATGCACTGTGCTAGGGTCTGGGGACATAAAAAACAATCAGACATGGTCCCTACCTGTCCCAGAGAAACTCAGTCAGGTTACCCTTGGTAACCAGGGTGCTAAGGTCACCCTGGATCTTGGACTCAGTCTCCTGGGTCCCATGTGACAGTACTTAACACGTTTAGAGAAACTGCCTGCCCTTGAGTGTTTGGCCCACCTGTCAAGCAGAGAGGACATGGACATCAGCTGGAAACCTGCAGCGTTTACTCTCATCCCTGGTTTCACACTCTCCAGATCCTTGGTTAATGGGGCTCATTTACAGACTTGAGGTTGATGGAGGTCCAGAAATTGGCTTTTACCCTAGTGGGAACATAGAACAGACTTTCTGGCTGGGATGAAGTTGCCTTGGTTTTCAGAGCTCTGTGTCCCTGGTGTCTTGTATTTGTTATTGGATTGGTTGTGTGGTCTCAGACTCATGCATGGTCTTGAATACACCTACATTGATATTTTAGCTCTGTTTTGCTGAGTTCTGGCACTGCTTATAGACAGAAGTCTTAGTGGCTGACTGGCCTGGACTGTGTACTGCATAACTCCAGAGTGCTTTGTTTACATAGACTGTGTTGTGAATGGGGCCATCCCTCCCTAATTGTGCAACAGTACATCATTGTGGCTCTGGTTAAAGGGAAGGGAAGTTATTTAAACACTGACTGTGTGCCTCAGGCTAGGTGGTTTATATTCTTTACTTCATTTCATAATCCCAATAATGCTCTGAGGTAAATACTATTATTGTTCTCATTCGCAGATGAGAAGACTGGAAGGTTCAGTGAAGCTAGTAAGTGAGGTCTTGGAGTTAGAGCTCAGGTCTAACTGCAGTCCATGCTTCTCTTCCACCCCATGTGTGTCATCTTGTTTCCTTGGCTTCCTTGGCCTTGTCTACCTTGATTTATCTGCCTGGCCTCCCTGTGTCGGTAACCTAAGGATTCTCAGCATGGCTGAGTCTCAGGAATGTCTCCTGCTTAGGAGATACTCTAGAGTTATTTTTTTTTTTTCTATCTAAAATTTATTTTTGTCTTTAGCATGAGGCAGCAATATAACTGTAGCTAAAGTAATTTTTAAAGGGTAAGTCAGCTCTGAATTTGTTGGACTGCCTTTCTTCAGCTCCTACAGCATTCTCAGTAGGATAGAAGCTGGGGATGGCTCACTAGAAATGAGTTTCAGTTAAAAAGGCATTGGATCTGGGCTTGGGCGATGGGATGAGATTCCTTCAGCTTTTCTAAGTTGCATGGCTGCCAGGGTTGGTTGGATCTTTATAAATTAGTACTTAATGCCCCTTTTCCAGGGACCTGTGATTCTCATTTCTCTCTTTTAGTAGAGGACCTGCCTCTGGGATTCTGGAGCTACTTGCTTTAGAGTGGGGAGAGGTTTTTCTTCCCAGAGTTTCCAGGAGTGTTTGTGGTGTGGCAGAGGGATGTGTGTAAGGTAGAGTCTGGGGAAAGGTGAGAGGAAGTGGGATGTATACTGGCTGCCTCACTTGCTTTTCAGCACTCTCTTCTCTTGGAGGCTTTGCAGTCCCATTTGAGAAGTAGGGTCCAAAACAACACAAGGCTGCTGTACTCACCTATCTTGTGTTCCAGCTCCACCAGACTACTTGTAGTTCCTGAAGCATGACAGGCTCTTTCATGTCGCCAGTCTTTGTACCTTCTGTTCCCTCTGTCAGGAATGCCCTTCCCATCTTCTCTACCCGATGTGTACCTGCTCATCCTTCAAGACCTGGTTTAGATGTCACCTGGTCAGCCACACTGCCTTTGGTCTCTTCTCTCGTGGACGCAGGCACACCCACTTTTGTTCCTTCACAGCACTTTGTACAGGGGTCTGTTGTACCATGATTATTCACTTAACTGTCTGCCTTCTTCTCCACATCTTGAGCCTCTTAAGAGCAAGACACTGAGTCAGTTTCATCTCTCTTTTTAGGCACAGGGTCTGAGGGACACTAGAGCATCAATAATTGTTGAATTGAACTACACTAATGTGTGAACTAGAAGTAGATAGTTGTGTACAACTATCTTGTGTACCTCTATAAACTAAAACAGGATTTTAACTCCATAAGTCACTGTGTCTGTGTCTTCTAGGCCCCATAGCCCTTCAACCATGCACTGCAGTAGCTGACTTCCGGAGGGAACAGTGTCGTACTCCACAGATGTTATCTTTGCCTGCCTTACCTTACCTTGCCCTTCACCTCACAGTGCTCTTGTCAGTCCCGTAGCCTGACCCAGGAAGGAAATGCCAGAATGAACCATTCTTGGCATCCTGAATCCTTGATTCTCTGGTTTGACCCTGTGGGGCTGTGCAAGGTGAGAAAATGGAAATGAACCGGTTCCCTGTAATAGCAGCTGAATGGGATCTCCTCCAGATTAAGACTGCTAGCACTGTTGCTGCAGCAGTGTAGCAATGAGGCACTTCCTTTATTGCATTTGTATCTAAGACAATCAATTCTTCTTTTAAATTAGCTCCCGTAGCTCACCCTGAGGTTTCTCACAGCACTGAGAGCCTGAAACAAGTCCTGTTACACCTGTTTTTCTACCATTGTCAGGCCACAGACTATGAGATTGTTTATTCTTATCCTTTCATTTTATAGAGGAGGAAACTGAGGTCCACAGTGGGCATGGGACTAGCTCAAGGTCATGTGACTAGTGTCAGCTGAGGCTAGACACTGATCTTCCAACTCCCTGCAGAGTGCTCTCTTCACTATATCTTGCTGCCTCTGATATCAGTTTCCTCTTTCTATTTGTAATTCCTGTAGATTGTGAACTTGGTGAGGGTGGGGCAGCCAGGAAACTTATCTTTTCCGCTGTTACTGCCTAGCTCCTGCACAGGCTGGGCACAGGAGACATTCAGGGAAGACTTGGTGAAGGACTGAATAGAAACCTAAGAGGGCCCAGGAGGACCTCATGGTCTCAGCCAGAAGATGACTAAAGCAAGCAGATCCCTCCCAGTTTCACTGGAATATCTTTGGTTTTGATGATGATTCCTGTGGTTTGGCTTTCCCAGTGTTAAACACAACTGTGGCTGGAGCATGGAAGAGATGTGGTTTGTAACAGTGGTCTTTTCTCTGGTGAAAGCCAGGACCCTAATGAAGCTTCTGGGCTAGCTGAGGACCCCTTTGGATCTTCAGACTCTTCCCCTGCTACCCAGCAGCAATCACAGGACACAGAGATTGCATGTAGCATTGCAAACTCCAGTATAGACAGATAACATACAGATAGATAACATTTGTTGAGTGCTTATTATGATTTCTCGAACTATTTTAGGTATCTTATAACTCTTTTAATCCTCACAATCCTCCATGAGTGGTTATAATAATTTTTTTTTTTTTTTACTTTTTAAATTGACTTTGTTGAAATATAATTTACGTATAGTAGAATGCACTCATTTTAAGTTTTCAGTTTCAGGTTTGACAAATATATGCACCTGTGTATCCTCTCCCCTGCAGTCAAGGTATAGAACATTTCTATCAATAGGTACTGTTATTATCCTCATTCTACAGAGGGGAAAACTGAGGTACAGAGGAGTTAAGTGATTTGTCCAAGGTCTCATGGCTAGTAAGTGATAGAACCAGGATTTGAACTCAGGCTATCTGACTCCAGAGCCCATATTCTTAACTACTGTGCTATGTTGCCTTCCATCTCTTCATTTGTGGTCCAACCATTGCCCCTTTTGCCCTAGTGGACAAGTGCATTAAGAGTAGGATTAGGAGTAGGATGACATAGACTTAAAGTCTAAGCACTAAAGGCATCTTGGAGAGCAAGAGACCCAGAAGCAGGCAGTGGGGAGGGATGAAACAGGCATCTCAGTACCCATAGAATCCCAGGATCAAAGCAGGCAGAGTTACTTGCTTTTTGCCCAGCCTTTGCCTCTCCAGGCCTGCGAAGAATAGAGTGGATAGGGAGCCTCCTAAGAAGGTATAATTTAGTGTCTGAAAAAGAGACTGGCTTCTAGGCTCACATAACTGAGGTATAGAAATATAGAAGATGAGAAGACACAATAGTCTCGTATTCTCAGAGACTATCTGTGGTAGGCTGCAGCTGGTCTGGGCTAGGCACTATAAGGGCAGCAGGGACAGGCCAGAGCACACGTAAAGGAGGCAAGATGGAGAGGGGTCTTGAGATCTAGACATTGGAGAGGGACCTTGAGATCTAGTCATTGAAGAGGGGTTGAGGAGCCAGGTTTGGAAGCCCTGAAGAGAAAATGTAATCATTGTCTTCATGTCTTTGAAAGGCTGTTCTTTAGAAGAGAAAATCAACTTGTTTTTCTGTGTGGCTTCAGAAGGCATAATTAGAGCTCTAAGGGTGGGACAGTGCAGCGTATTTTGAAAAAATTAAAGTATAATGGTTATGACATACTCCATCAGTTTTTCATCAGTTTGGAGTACAAATAAGGTCAGATCTCTTTTCAATATTAAAATTAATTTCATTGAATAAGTACGAAATTATCTGAAAATTTAGTATGTCTCTCTTGGTGCCTTTCCTCTTCCCTCTTTCTCTTTCTGAAGTATTCAAGAACTCTAAGGGCTTATTTAGTCCAAAGGGGTCAGGCTTAGTGCCAAATAGAGAACTAGAAAATCTTATTGGTCTGTTAGCGGGCCCCATTTTTTAGCTTCTGTTAATGATACACAGTGAGGCTTTTAAAAATGGGTCCCTCACATTATGCTGTTTCCTTATTTATTGCAGCCATGAGGCCATGGTTTTGCGTAAGTTACAGAGGTTCTTTGAGGGAGGATGATAGCGCTGCTTCCATGTCACACTTGGCCTAGGCTCCACTATGCTTGAGCTCTCAAAGTGAATGCTCTTAAGCTCATATATATATAAGCTCATCCATTGGAAATGGAAACCCCTACAATCTCCAATTGGCTGGGTCTAGAAGTGTTTCTAGATTTAGCCACCTTCTAGTTCCAGAACCATCCTTCTTCCATGATCATTTTGATTTTAGTATTGAGTTTGGAATATCCATTTAGACTTTCTTTTTCCTCAGTGTGAGCGTTTGCTGTAGGCTCTTAGTGTCCCTTCCTACCTTTAACTTGACTTAGGATCTCAGTCTATCAGGTAAATTCTTTTTTTTTTTCTGTTTTTTCTCCCCAAATCCCTCCAGTACCTAGTTGTATATTTTTTTCAGTTGTGGGTCCTTCTAGTTGTGGCATGTGGGATGTCGCCTCAGCATGGCTTGACAAGTGGTGCCATGCCTGCGCCTAGGATCCGGACCGGTGAAACCCTGGGCTGCCGCAGTGGAGTGTGTGAACTTAACCACTCGGCCACTGGCCAGCCCCATATCAGATAAATTCTAATAGCAGTGAACCTCAAGAGAAAGGGGGTCAAGGTTTCAGTCTCTGATCCTGGAAGGGCTTTGGACCCTGTGCACTTTGTATTCATTTTCCCCGGCTTTGCATACCAAGGGACATTGGGAACAGTCTCTGCCAACTCATAAAAGATCAAGTTGTATCCTCTTTCTCAAGGGTAATGTGTGCCTGCTTTATATTTATATTGTTAAAAGGGGGCCCCTCAAAAACAAGGGTCTTTCCCAAGATTACTTGATGTTTCTAAGACAGAGAGGGACTGACAACTTTAAAATTGCAGTTTCTCTAACTAAAGTAGCTTGAATTGTTGTTTAATCTAGTCCCCTGATAAACAAGGAAGATTTTTCGAACTACTAGAACTCCCTGTCATTGCAGTGGGCCACCCAGAGATATGAGTGCTTTGACATTACAACTGTTAAACAGAGATTAGCTGCTTGGGCCACTGTGAGGAAATGCTGAATTTCTTAATCAGACCACCATCTAGCATGAGTAAGGTTACCATTAGGAGATGTGAGAAGGGACAACTGGACTATGTAGTCTGTACCTAGATCTTGAAACTCTTTCCTCCATGGAGGGACTCTTACTGAATATCTGTACTACCACCATACTAGCTTCAGCAGGATTCTGCTCTCCTTTTATATTTGGGTCCAAGTTGGGCACAGGAACTTTTCTGTATGGCCGTATAACTGAGCCCTACATAGAATGTATAGATGAGAATTTTCTAAAGACTAAGGGAAAACAAAAGGAAAATAAAGTTATTGAAAGTAGATAATCTGGCTTATAAAATATTGCTTGATCTCTGGAGCTCTCAGAGGATATACACATAGGCAGTGCCATCATGATTATCTGGTGGTGGACTGGAAGAAGGATGAGAGATGGGTGCAGGTGAAGATTAGTTGGCCCCTTAAAGCCCCTCCAACTCTCAGAGTTTATGAATCTTCTAGGCCTTTCCAATCTGAAAATTCTAGAACTGGCTTTGTGTTGTGATTCCTAGAAATCTTACAGGCCCAACACAGAGTCAGGAAAACAGGTGCCTATGACTCAGTTGAGCTTACCAGTGATCTCATTTCCACATTTCTCCCAACCACTGCTCTCCCCTTAGGCCAGAGAAATACAGGTATAAGATACAGCCTCTTATATTATATATGCTTTACCACAATTTAAAAAATACAGCCTTATACTTTGCCCATGATGCTGATCTGTCTTTTTCTCATTTACCCTCTCAACACCTTGTGATATGGACAAGAAATTGCTTATTAAGCTCTTTTTAGAGGTGAAGAAATTGAGGTCCAGAGAAGTTAAGTAATTTACCTGTCTGGATTACGCACTAGATTGACTGGTATCCTTAGTACTCTCAATAAATATTTGTTGAATAAATCAATGAGCCAGAACTGGAGCCCAGATTCTCTGTTTCCTTGGCCAGTGTTTTGCTACCATATTCTTCTGAGCCCTCTGGGGGCTTTCTGTGAGCAACTTTAGGATTGGCTGGTTTTTGCTGACCTTCCCTTTGGGATTCCCTCATTCTTCAGCTAAAGCTGTGTGCACTTTTTGGAGGGCATTATCCCAATTGTGTTCCCTACAGAGTGGGAAGGAAAAAAACACTCCACCCACTGTAATTCTTTTTTGGTTACTTGTTTTCTGGGATTTTCATATCATTGCTGACAAGAGTGACTCATAGACTTCACTATGTGATTTTCTTTGTTAAGAGAACTTTTTTCTTTAGCTCTAGAAGAAATTAATTAATAGTTATGTATGGTTAGGGCACAGGTGTTTAGCAGCTTTACCCATAACACAACAGTTGTCTCTTGTAGCTGAGCCAGACCTATTACTTTGGTTTGGTAAAACTCTGCAGCCGCTGTGTGCCTAACTATGTGTTAGGTGCTGTAGGGGTAGCCCTTAGGGTAAGAGGCTCCAAGTCCAGTTGGAGAGATAAGGCACATACATAAACAGGAAAATAGTTTGAGACAGTTTTTAATAAAATGCAAAATCAAATAGTATACGTGTAGGTATTTAAATGTGGAGAATAGGTCATAAGGAGCTTAGAAGGTTGTAGTGGAAAGAGTGTGTGCTTTGGGCAATGTCTGTGGGCTGCTGGCAAGTTAACTCTCTAAACTACTTTTTCCTTACCTGTAAAATGGGCATAGTAATAGCAGCTTCACATGGTTGTGAGGATTAAATGAGGTAACATGTCTACCGCACCAGCATAGTGACTAACGCATGGTAGGCATTAAACCAGTGGTAATTCCCTCCCTCTCCTTTTCCAGGAGCCTTCCTGGAGGAGCTAAGCCTGAAAGGTTGATTAGGATTTGGGAGAGGGTAAGCAGGGAAGGAGGTTGATGGGAAGAGGGGGGATGGGAAGGGGCAGGTTGCATGACTTTGTCAGTCTCATGGGATTGGAGGGTACATGGAAGAAGCAGTGAGAAGTAAAGCTAAAGAGACAGAAGTTTGGAATTTATTTTGAAAAGATGTTATTATGGGAAGCATTTTTAAGCCCTGTATATAGGTGTGCATGTATGTATATAAAAGCCCTTCTTGTACTCTGCAGCGTAGTGCAGTGCTAAGGGCTTGGACTCTAGAGCCAGACTGCCTGTCTCTAAATGCCATCACTTAGTTTACTTCTCTGTGCCCTAGTTTCTTGATATGAAAAATGGAAATGATAATAATGATACCTTGTAGGGTTGTCGTGATGATGAATAGGATAACAAGTAGAAAGTGCTTAGTGCTGGATACATAGTGCTACATAAATGTTAGCTGCTATTATTATTATTATTATTTTAATGAAACAAAACTTTTATAAAACAGTGTATGCCCTTACCGAACTCTGACAATTAAAAAAAAAGTTGATCTATTAACTGAGGGATTGACATCTGCACTTTGAAGACCTTTGCTATAGGTAATGAAGAGTCATGAAGGTGATGAGCAAGATGAGGCCTGCATAGAGTAGTGGTAAACATGATCTGGTCAAGAGGTCCAGAATGAATTAGAGTGGAGAAATGGCAGTGGGCTCTTGAGATAGGTGTGTCCATGTTAAATCATCTAGTATAATACATTTGTTGCATTTAGAGGTAATTCCTGGTAGGCTTAGGCAGTAAAAGTGTAGGTCTTGCGCAGGCTTGTCAAAGAACTTGAGTTCCAGTTAGGGAAATTCAGCAATACCACAGCAAACAGCGCTGGCATAGAAAAAGCATTGCTATATATTTTTTGAATGGATAAATGTTGTTCATATAAAATAGGGTTGTCACTGAGGACTGTAGGAGGTTGGAAGCTCCCCTCAAAGGAGGCAATATGTGGATTGGGCTTGATGGTAGGATAGGATATGATCACTGAGGGGACTGCGTGGAGGCAAGAACGGGTATATTGTATGATCAAGTTAGTAGCCAAGCTTCAACCCAGTCTCTCTATTCTAGTGAGTTCTGCAGAGTAACGCTCCTTTAAATGGCCGTATAATATCTAGACTACATAAGTAGTCCCCATTTCCTGGGAAGAGTGATCTGTGGTGCTCGGGTGGCACATTGCTGGCTTCTTGGCAGATTTCCAAGTATCACAAGGACCAGGGTGAGCTGGCATTTTGTGGGGTAGGGGTGGGGAATGGGAAGGGTGCCATAGGCAGCTTCTCTCTTCCATTTGGGTAGTGCTCCAGGGAAGGGCCCAAGGACCTGCTTCCCTACCCTTCTTTCTGGTTGCTGCTGTGCTGTGTGCCTAGGCTGGGCCTAGCTGGAACTGGGTTTGGTGATGGGTGAGTAGGGTGGCAGGGACTACTGGATTTTGGGATTCCACTGAATGGACTGTAGTTTGTTTTGAGCTGTTTGCTTTGCTTTGTTTGTGCAGCCTTGAAGTACTTTTGTCTTCATCTTTGGCCAGCTCCGGGTTAAACCACTAAAGGCTGCGTTTGAACTGGACCATTTCTCATTTTGGTTGGCTTTAAGTTTTAAGTCATAAGACTGTTAATGGTGGTATCCACTAGCAGGCTCTTTGTGAGATAAGGTGGCTCTTGCTGCTGTGGGAGCCAGTTTGCAAGGCAGGAAGCAGAAGTGTGTGAGAGGAAGATAGAGAAGTCTCTTGTAGAGTCTCCAGCTTATGCTCAGAGCTTTGAGTGCAGGGTAGAGCTGGGTTCATTGCAGAGTATGATGGACTTTACCTGGTGCAGACACCCGAGAGGAATAATATCATTTTTGAAGCAACCAGGGCTGTAGCGTGTTTCTTTTATCTCAAGGCAACTCTTCTGCTAGGAACCCAGGACTCTTTAGTCTGCCCTTAGGGAGCTCTCCAGCGCTGTCTATGCAGGCTTAGCATTCTAGCATCCAGATGTTCCATATTCCCTCAGGCGAAGCCAATGGCATCTTCTCTGGGAAGCTTTTTCCTGACCCTTAAGGGGCAATTAGTCATTTTGCTTCCACAGAACTTGGTATATCCCTTGATTGTATCTCTTTCCTTGTATCCTGATCACCTGTTTTCTCCAGTAGAAAGTAAGGGTTTTTTCTCCCTGGTAAAACTCTTGTGCTTTGATAAAAAAGAGATTGTTTACTGCTAAACATAGCTTTTTCCAAAAGAGCCACAGGCCAATTCAGGATTCTAAAAAAAAAAAGAGAAAATCTTCTGGAATAGATGGAAAAATATACCAAAGAAGATATACACCTTTCCTTTCATTCCTCCTTTCCATGTATCTCCCACAGTCATGTTACTAAGACTTGAAGAAAACAAATTATCGCTTATATATATAAGGTTCACATAAGTGATAGAAGCAAATAGATTATCAAAAAATAGCTTCACCTATAACAATGAAGTGCAAGCTAAAAGGTAAGCTTTTTGGAAGCAGAGGTGTTTTTTTTTTCAAATTGTGTGGCAGTAGCACCTAACGTAAGTTGTGTACAGAATAAACATCAGTAATGAAGAATGAGTGAACAAATGAATAAATGAATGAGTTAATGGTGGATCTTCAGTACTTTTCCTTCTTATTAGGACCTCAAGGCCCCCAGCTGACTTGATTTGGTGGGTGGATCTTAGGCTGGGGCCAAATTCCATGTCTTCCGTGCAGACTTAAGAGCATATGAGATGTTTTCCCCTCCTAGGGTTCCCCCTCCCCCTGCCTTTCCATTTTAAGCATTCCTCCCTATTCTTTAATTGCCATTTGAAGATCTGTGTGTGGAGGATGAGCTGGTAGAGGGGAATGTTTCACTGAGGACATGATGTCTAATGGCAGCCAAGGCTTTGTGGTTGATTGAATCACTGACTTTGAGGCACCAACGGATGGAGCATGGGTATATGTCAGCAGAGTTTGAGAACTCTGTGTGTGTAGGGTGATGGAATAGAGGGGGGAGTGGGGATGGGAGTGGTCGTAAGATGAAAAAAGAATAGTTAGAGAAATCTAGAGTTTTTAACTCTTTCTTAATACTACATTTTGGATTTTCCTTTTTGTGATCTAGAGTTAGAGTGGTCTAGTAGAAAGAGCAGAAGTCAAGAGACTTGACGTTCTTCTGCTGTCGACTCACTGGGCCACCTCGGACAAACCTCTGCTGCTCTATTGGTCTTGTTTTCCTCACTTGTCAAGTGGGATCACGAATTTCTACCTTGCTTGACTGCCTTGACGGTAGTAAGGATTGGTGAGATGTCAGATGAGAAAGCTATGCAAAACAGAGGTGATGATGCCTTGATCAGAGTAGGAGAAGAGTGTAGTGACTCTGGTCACCATCCCATCTTTTCTCACCAGGGTCTTCCTGTCTCTGGAGGAATCAACTATTGTAGCCCAGTTCTTGATACTCAGGTTCCTCTGACCTTTCTGTTCTTTCCAGCCTCTAGATAGTCATTCTTGATTATATAATGTAGGTGACCCTGTAAGGCCAGCAAGGCCCTCCATTGCCTCTGACTTTCCTCCATCAGAACACTCACCAGGCTGTCTTGCCATTGTCTGTTTGGAGGTTGCCAATAAGAGACTAGACTCCAGAGTCAAACTGTCTGGGTTTGAATCCTTACTTTTACAACTTACTGACTGTGTGCTCTTGAAGAAGTTACTTAATCTCTCTGTGCCTAGTTTCCTATTCGTAAAATGAGGAGAATAATAGTAAGTGCCTCACTGAGTTACTGTGAGAATTAAATGAGGCAGTATATGTGCAGAGGTTAGAACAGTGCCTGGCATATAGTAAGCATTCAATGTTATGTACTATTATAATATTATTATTACTTCACTCTCTCTTCCCTGATTGGAACTCCTCTAGGCCAGGGACCATGTCTGTTTCCTCATTGTATCCCTAGCCCGTAGCACAGGGTTTGAACAGCAGGCATTTGCTAGGAATTTCTTGAATGAGACTTTAAGTTTGAATACTGGATCTGCCATATACAGTACTAATTTTGTGACTGTGACCGAGAGACTTGTCTTCTCTAAGCCCTAGTTCCATATCTGCTAATTGGGAATCATAATCCTTGTCTTGAAGGGCTGATGTGAGAATTGAATATATGTGAAATGCCAGGCATTGTGTAAATGTAGTTCTGTTCCATACCGGGCAGCTGTGTAGCAGGTGGGGCCCAGTAATCTGCTAATCACTATAGTACCCCCATAGTGGCCTGCTGAGCCCAGAGTTGCTTCTGACGTGATGCTGTCTGGATATTTGGGCCTAGAACAGAAGCAGCTGTACCTTGGGATTTCCCTTAGCATTTCTGACCTTTTCTAGCTGTCTTTCCTGCTTGTTCTTCCTTGGATTATAAGTTCCTAGAATAGACAGAATATTTTTGTGCCTCTTAGTTTTCCAAAGTGTCTTAAGCAGCCAGGGCACTTTGGTTTTGGCTCCTTAAGCTTGCTCTGTTTGGTCCTTGTCATTCTTTGTTAACTCTTAGTATATCCTGCTTATTTTTGGTTTCCTGACCTGTTGTACTTTTTCCAAGGCCAAAAAAGCACCCACATCATCTGAGGTAAATCACTTTGTCTGGTTCAGTCTAACCAGTGGCCTGTGAGGTAGAAGACCTGAGTTCCAGTGCTGCCTCTGCTGTGTGACCTTGGGCAAGGCTCTTTCCCTCTCTAGGTCTCAGTCTTCTCATCATTAAAATGAAGGATTTGGAACAAGTAAGTGGTTTCTAAGGGTCCTTAAATTCTTAGCATGAGTTTGGACAAGTCATTTTTCTTTTTTGGGGGGAGGGGTCTTAGCTTCCTCATTTGTAAAACTAGGTAGATTGGCCTGAATGATTTATAAAGTCATTTCTAGGCCTGAATATTTTCTTCTTTTTTTTTTTTTCTGCCTCGTATTGCTGTCTGGAGCAATGCGGTGACAGTTAACAGCTGTGGACAGGAAACCCTTGAACACTTCTAACTTGGCAAAGGTTGCTGCTCCCTCTGAGCCTCATCCCAGCCCATTTCCTGTGTTTACAGCATTTGGGTTTTTCACTTAGTGACAGGCCTGACAGGTTGTACTTCAGTTTTCTCTCCATGGCCTGGTGCAGGGTAGACCAAAAATTTGGGAGTTGGGAGACAGAGTTTCAGTCTCGATGCAGTTATATGATTGTAGGCAAGTGACCTCCTCTCTCAGGGGTCAATGTCCTCATCTGTAAAACCAGAGAGTTTAACTAGTGAGTCTTTCTGGCTCTGATATTATGAGATATGAATATTTGCCTCCTTTTATTCTCCCTGAAGGGACCTCTGTTTAGCATATTTCTTCCACATACTCCACCCTGGAAGGGACCAGGGGAGCTCCCTTTGCATTTCCTATATGGGACAAAATAAAAGGAAGAGAAACAGCTATCTCAGGCCCAGATTGGCAGCAGAGAGGAGTTGAGGTGGGGAGCTGGGGTGACCAAATTGCCCAACAGATCAGCTGTATAGTTGGTTAACCAGGTGGACACCAGTGTGCATTTGTTCTTATCAAGACTCTGGAGACAGACGGTATTCCAGTTCCAGCCCTGCTTTCACAGTTTGTGTGACTTGAACAAGTCATTTAGTGATTTAGTTTCCTCATCTTATATTGGGGGTAATAAAAGTACCAACTTCATGAAGCTGTAAAAGAGAGGACATATGTAGAAGTGCCAACATAGTTGTTGACATGTTCCTTCTCCCTTTCTCCCTTAGACAGTTACAGCGTTCTTAATTCCGTTCTCGTGGAGATAGCAGGAGCGTGCACGAGTCCCACTGCAGAGGAGCAAACAGGCCCCCTGGGGATGAAATTAAATTATGGTGAGAAGAAACCTTATGAGGTAGTGCCTGGACCAGACTGGGCTCAGTGCTCTGACCTCAGAGGGGAGACTCATACGGCCTGGAGTCTTAAAGAAGCTTTCCTGGTGGAAATAGGGCTCTCCCTGGGCCTTGAAGGGCCAGCAAGTCTTAAATATGAGGAGCTGGAGGGAGAGTAATTCTAGGTGCCCTTCTACCCTTCATCAAGCTTTGGTGCTTTGTATAGGTCAGTTTCACATACATCTCCTTCCTGTCTCTTCATCTAGGCAGTTATTATCCAAGGGATTCATCCTTTTTCTTTTTAAATTTTTAAGAGAAAAAAAATTTTGAGGCAAGAGGGAAATATAACATTTATTCACAACAAACTAGTTTTACTTCAATCACTGGGCTAGGTAGTTTGCTTGCGTAATCTTTAATACTTAGAAAATTTACTATCATTCTGCATTTTACAGATGAAGGAACAGTGCCTCCAAATGGTTAAGCAACTTTTTCAGCTCAATATTAACAAGTTATAATGACAAACCAAAGGAGGCCCACATAGTAATTGAGTATGGCCTAAGTCAGTTTAGAAGACAGGTCTAATTTAGCAGTTCCCAGTTGTGTTTATTCACCCAAATTCTCAGTAATCTGTAATAGAATCTTTTTGTGCTTATCTCCCAGAGATGGCTTATTCCTGGCTTTTACCTGTACTTACCTCTTGCTTTTAGCAGTAATACTCAATTCTCTAGATCCCCAGTTCAGCCTTTGATTTAGATTCTGCCTGCCTACCACAACCTTAGATTCCTTAACTTTTCCCAAATATTTACCAAGTGCCTACGATATGCCAGACCAGGGATGGATGCAAATAGCAATTCCTGCTTGGACCTTTCAGTGCAGTGATTAGACAATTACAACAAAAACAACTTGGTAGTAACTGAACACTTACTATGTGCCTTGCTCTATTTGAAGTACTTTATGTGTACTAACTCATTTCATTCTCACAACTTGATGAGGTAGGTACTGTTTTCTCCTTATTTTATGGATAAACAGAGCTGAAGAGAGTTTAAGTAATTGCTCTGAGTTGTGATAGAGAGAATCACAGGCACTGTGAGAGCACAGAAGAGGGCCTCCTAAGACTTTCTAGAGGAATTAGAAAAAGCCTGAGTAGAATCTTGAAACTTGAGAGGAATTAGTCAGGTGTAGAATGGGGCAAGGATGTTGCAGGCAGAGGGAACATGGTGTACAAAGCCACAAAGTGAGTCTTGCATATTTATGAAACTGAAAGTAGTTTAGTGTGGTAGCAGTGTCAGGTGTATGTGGGGGAGTGGTGTGAGATAAGGCTAGAGAACTTGGTAGGGGCCACCTCTTGAAAAGCCTTGTATGCTTTGCTACATTGTATTCGTTATACAAACCAATGGTTCCCAATCTTTTGAGGATTTGAAGCCCTGAAAGGGATCCTTGAGGGGTATCTCATGAATCCATATTATTTCCTCAATCATTTTTCAATTGGTGAATACTAAAAGTACAACTATTATCATGTGGAGCTTTTTTGAATTCCTCATTGAAAAATGTTAGGAATTACTGTTGTAGGAGTTTGGGAGCCCTGCAAAGAATTTTTTTCAAATTAAAATTTTTATTGAGATAATTGTAGTTTTTTTTTTTTTTTTGAGGAAAATGAGCCCTGAGCTAATGTCTGCTGCCAATCCTCCTCTTTTTGCTGAGGAAGACTGGCCCTGAGCTAACATCTGTGCCCATCTTCCTCTACTTTATATGTGGGACGCCTGCCACAGCATGGCTTGCCAAGCAGTGCGTAGGTCCGCACCCAGGATCCAAACCGGCGAACCCCAGGCTGCTGAAGTGGAATATGTGAACTTAACCACTGTGCTACCGGGTCAGGCCCGAGATAATTGTAGTTTTACATGCAGTTTTAAGAACTAATATAGAGAGATCACTGGGAAACTTTGCAGTTTCCCCCACAGTAACATTTTGAAAAGCTGTAGTATAATATTAAAACCAGGGTATTGACATTGACACAATCTGCCTGTCTTGTTCAGATTTCTCCACTTTTACTTGTACTCGTGTGCGTGTGTGTGCAAGTTCTGTTCCAGCACCATAAGTATCCTTCATGTTGTCCTTTTATAACCACACCCTTCCTTCCTGCCCCCTTCCCTGTTCCTAATCCCTCTGTCTTCCATTTCTAAAATTTTTTCCTTTCAAAAATGTTATACAAATGGAGTCATAGAGTTTGTAACTTTTTGGAAGTGGCTTTTTTTGCTCAGCATAATTCCCTGGAAATTCATCCAAGTAGTTGTGAGTATAATTACTTCGTTACTTTTTATTGCTGAGTAGTATTCCATTGTATGTAAGTACCAGAGTTTAACCATTCACCTGTTGAAGGACACAGATGTCCTTCAACATGGCCTGATTCCATGCTTTTGGTTATTATGCATAAAGCTTCTATGAACCTTTGTGTACAGGTTTTTTTGTGAATCTGTGAAGGATTTTATTCAGGAGAGTGGTCTAGTCAGATGTGAATTTCAGGAAAATTATACTGACTGTTTTGGTAGAGGATAAGTTTGAGAGAAACTAGAGCAAAGACTGGGAGATCAGTGAGGAAACTGTTGTAGTAACCCAGGCGAGATATATTGAGACCTGAACTAAGTTCTCTGTGAACTGGAATATGCTTTGCCATAGAGCGTTCCTCAGAAAGCACATCAGGCTTGTGTGGATGAGGGAGCAGGGTTGGGGAACATGGGCAGTTAGGAGGCTCAGGCACACTTCCTTCTGAATAGTCAGTCCCCATTCAAGGGAGATGCTCTGCTACCGTAGCTGAGAACTACATTGAGTGAGGAAGGGCTGCTAACCTACGTCCTAGAATGATCATCCTGACTACAAGGTTTTTCAGTGGATGTTCTTGGTTATCTTCCCTCCAGAAAAGAGGAGGGACCAGTTGTCTTCCTTGTATTGTTTGAGTGGAGGCTTACGTGGGGCAGAAAGATGGTGAGAAGCTCTCTCCTAGTTCGGATCTCTTTTGGAGCCCAGGAATTTATTCTCTGGTAAACCAGCCAACAATGGGCCTGGGAGGCTTGAGGATGACCTCTTGTTGCTATGGAAGCTGGAATCCACATTGTTTTTACCCCATGCAGTGGTGTGCCTGGCTCCTCAGTGTTTATGTGTTCAAGGCATTTATCACTGTGCTCTTGGGGCTGTTGTGATCAGGACTAATTGTTGGGGGCCAGCCCTACTTCTGAACCCGTAATCCTAGAGGGTCCACTAGTGGGTTGGACACCTCCTCTGGGCACTGTGCAAAGTTCCTATCTGGGCAAGTCCTTGGGTGCTCACCCCAACACTTGTAGAAAACTTTTCCTGCAGAAAGCTGTTCTGAGTTGTTTGTCATTATTTTTTTGGCCATCTTAGACCCTGACAAGTGCTGGCCAGGACACAGGAATGTTTGGGTCAGGCACCAGGTCAGAGAATTTGGGGTAGCTTTTGAACAAGTATGTGTTGATTTAATTTCCCTAGGGCTGTCGCACTTTTTGGCACAGACGCCTTTAAAATGTAAAGAACTGTGGTGTGTGGGACTCCAAAGCTGAGAAAGCAAATCTTTAAAATCTATTAGCAGCTTTCACTTGTCCTTAGAGCAGATATTGTGTTGCCCAGCACTGGGCCAGACACAGGGAACCGGAAAAATCAGACTCTTCTGCTGTCGTTGGGAAGATGAGACTCACAGGTAAAGCGAAGAATAGAGAATTGATGAGTGACTACCATTTTTAATAAGGCTTTACTGTTTTCAAAGGACTTTACTGAGTTTTCAGATAAAAAAATTAATCCTTGGGAGCAGCCAGGGTTTGGGAAAGTTGGAATTTAAAGACCCACATCTACCACTTCTCCAATTCAGTATATGTTTTAATAATTGGAGGGTAGAGGTGGAGGAGACACTGGAGGCCAGAGAAGTGTGTCTTACTTCTCTGCATTCTCAGTGACTTTGGCTATTTCAACTAGTTGGTTCAGTGTTTAGCAAATAGCTGTTTGAAAGTCATAAATGAGTGTTGAAATGACAGCATGTGAACACTGAACTAGGGGTCAGACACTTTTAATTCAGTCAGAAAGGTTGTAGAAATAAAAGGGCAGGCAAAGAGGCTGTTAAGCACATAGACAAGAGTCCAAAGCCCTGCAGGAGACCCCGGAGCGGGCCCAGGGAGTCAGAACAGCTAGAAGTTCCCTGCACCAGAAGACTGAGTCACTGAGGTCATGGCCCGCTGGGTGGGGACTAACTTTAGGGATTAGCCGTCTTCTGGAAGGAGGCTCCTTATGAGATCAAAGTTTGAAGAAAAGAATACTGAGAGGAGGAAGAAGTAGAAATGGGACATAAGAGGGGTGGCTGAGTGCCCCTCTGAGGAGAGAGGGCTGAAGATTTCTTCAGTTCTTCTAGCAGATGTTTAGGTTTCATATGCTTAACAGAAGCATATTCCTTTGCTCTTTTCTCTCCTCCCATCGGGGACTCAGTATTTCTTCTCTACTATCTTTTTAACTTTGTTTCTAAGTCCTAATGAGGAAGGGGACTTTGGCTAGTGCTGGACACTGAAGAAGACAAAACCAGGAAGTTCTGTTTTACCCTGTTCAGAGACTAGCATAAGCTTAGTTAGGACTTCTGTGTTTGCCCTTAATAACAGAAAGAACTTGATGGAAACTGCCCCCCACCACCGCCATCTGTTGGTCTTGGAGAGTAAGAGTTAGTAGTTCTAGGGAGCCACTCTTGGACAGGATCATCTGGATCTCCCAGCCATAGCCTTGCCACAGGACATGGCATAGGAAGTTAGCGAGGCTTTTATTCTGGTTCTGCCACCACTTTGCCCGCCGACATGGGGCAAAACAACCCCATTTTATGGCCTCAGTTTCCTTTTCCACATGTAAAGTGAGCAATGGCCCTTGATGTTCTCCAAATCCCCTCCAACTATGCCATTTAGAGTCTGAGTGCAGTGAGGGATCCCAACATTCAGTACCCCCATTCTATGCCAGGAGCCTTTGTAAGATTCGTAAAAAGAACCCTTTGACTTAGGGTCCTTCAATAAATCAAATTGTGTGAGATGCTGTGCTCCTTGCTCTTGGGCTTGCTTTTCTTGGGTTGCCTTGCCTTCTGCCCCAACTGTCTTCTACCTGTTGTTCAGACTGTGGTATCTCCTACAGCTCTGGTCTCTTGCCCCTGACCATATTTTACTTTGTGTCTTTGTAATTCATGTATTCTGCTCATTCTAGTACTTTTTGTGGGCGAGGACTGTATTGTTCATCTCTGTTTGAATTTGGGTCTTCATGAAACAAGTTCCTCTGGGCATTCCTTTGTTCATTCAGCAAATGTTTATTGAAGCCCAACATTGTGCCTAGGGACTTTGCTAGGTGCTAGGTGTTGGCTAGAAGCCAAGATTCAGCCAGAAAGAAGACACCCGTGGTTCCTGCCACTATGGAGCTTACAGTTTAGTGGAGAAGACAGACATTAAACAAATGATCACACAAATAATTACAATTGTGAAAAGTATTATAAATGAAAAATATAGGGTGCTTTGGAAAGTGTATAATGCAGGCCTAAACCAGTTTGGGAGGGAAGATGAGTCGAGGGAGATTCTTTGAAGAAGTATTTAAGCTGAGACCAGCAGCGTGAGTCAGAGTTTGCAGGTCAAGAAAGAATGAAGAGCCTTTCATATAAAAGGAATTCTAGGTGGTTCTCAACCCAGGCTGCACATTAACATCACCAAGTATAGGAGAGTATATGAGGCAACTGGACTGGTGCTTCATACTGGTACTTACTGGTGGGAGTATAAAGTGATACAACTATTTTGGTTTTTTTTTTTTTGGAGGAAGATTAGCCCTCAGCTAACTACTGCCAGTCCTCCTCTTTTTGCTGAGGAAGCCTGGCTCTGAGCTAACATCCGTGCCCATCTTCCTCTAGTTTGTACGTGGGACGCCTACCACAGCATGGCTGCCAAGCAGTGCCATGTCCGCACCCGGGATCCGAAACAGCAAACCCCGGGCCGCCGAGAAGCGGAACGTGCGACATGCGAACTTAACCGCTGCGCCACCCGGCTGGCCCCGTGATACAACTACTTTGGAAAACAGTTTGGCAGTTTTCCTGTTGTATAACTGAGCAGTTCTACTCCTAGTGGAACTCAAGGATAAAACACTCACTCAAGAAAAATGAAAGCATATGTCCGTGCAGAGACTTGTACACAAATGTTTGTAGCACTTTATTTGTAATAACTAAAAACTGGTGAATGGATAAACAAATTGTGGTATATCCATTCGGTAGAATAGTATTCAGTGATAAAATGGAGTAAACTACTGACTCATGTGACAATATGGTTGAATCTCAAATCATGCTGACCGAGAGAAGCCAGACACAAAAGAGTACTGATGATTACTTTTATTTGAAGTTCTAGAACAGGAAAAACTAATTTTTAATGATAGAAATCAGATCAGTGGTTGTGTGGGGAGGGTGATGAGGGTTGGCGCTGAAGGGCCAAATGGGAACATTTTGGAGTGATGGAAATGTTCCATATCTTGATTGGGGTGGTAGTTATATAAGTGCATATGTTTGTCAAAAACGTTGAACTGTACACTTAAAATGGGGGTATTTTATTGTGTGCAACTGTACCTTAAATATCCATGCTCCATTTTTTTCTTTTAAAGATTTTATTTTTTTCTTTTTCTCCCCAAAGCCCCCCGGTACATAGTTGTATATTCTTCGTTGTGGGTCCTTCTAGTTGTGGCATGTGGGACGCTGCCTCAGCGTGGTTTGATGAGCAGTGTCATGTCCGCGCCCAGGATTGGAACCAACGAAACACTGGGCCACCTGCAGTGGAGCGGGCGAACTTAACCACTCGGCCATGGGGCCAGCCCCCATGGCTCCATTTTTATAAATGTCAACAAAAGGCAAAACTTGCCTCTGGTGATAAAAATCCGAGTAGTGGTTACCACTACGGGAGAGTGGGGACTGGTCACAGGAGTATTGATTGGAAAGGCGCAGGGGGGAGGGAGCCTTCCTGGAGTGTTGGGAATGTTCTATATCTTGATTTTGGTAGTAGTTACATGGATATATACATATGTAAAAGTTAATTGATCCATATGTTTACTTATGCATTTGTGTATGTTATATCTCAATTAAAGAAAAAAACAAAAAAACAAAACCCCCAAATATCAAACCCATATCTAGGTCTCACCTATAGAGATATGATTTAACTGGTCTCGGATGGGACCTGGGCTTCAGCAATTTAAGACCTCCCTAGGTGATTCCACTATGCAACCAGATCTGAGAACCACTGTGCTGTGTGGAAAGGAGAGAAGAAAGTTGGCACATCAAAAAAGGATCACATGAAGCAGAAGGGAGTTGCTGGACATGAGATCAGAAACATGGCAGATGGCAGATCATTCTGGACCTTGCAGGCCACATTAAGAAATTTGAACTTTATCCTAAGACTAATGAGAAGCTTTTGAAGGGTTTTAAGGAGGGAGATGCCTTGGACAGATATTCAGCTGGTAGGTACTGGCACTGCCCTTAGCTAGCATTCTTGCTGACTGGTCAGTAATATTTGGAATATCTCCCCTTAGAGTGACATACCGTGTGGAAAAGAAGATTTGGAATAGTTGAGGAGTCTTGAACTAGGGTTGGTAATTGATTAGATGTGAAGAGTGAGGGAGAGTGAAATGTCAAGGTTTCTGACATGAGCAACTGGAGAAGTAGGAGCAACTGGGGGAAAGATGATGAGTTTAGATTTAGACGTTATGAGTTGAGGTGCCTGTCAAACATCCATGTGGAGATGTTTAGTAGGTAGTTGGCTTCTGTGGGGTTTTGTAGGTCAGAAGTGAAACTTGAACCAGAAACATTATTTTGTTTTTTGGGATTTGGTAATAGCTAGTAATTTCTTTAAATGGTAATTGAAGCTATGAGAAGATGTAAAATCACCTTAGGAGAGAGTGTAGTATGAGAACAGAAAGAACCTAGGACTGAACTCAAATTCTTTAAAACCCAAAGTTTAAAAGTCAGGTCGAGAGGAGAAATCTGCTTTGCACATTAGGAAAGACAAAGATTTATTCATTCATTCAGCAAGTCTATATTGAATACCTACTATGTGCTAGGCACTGCATGAGTCCTGGGGGATACTGCAGTGAACAAAATGGTCCCTGCTTTTGTGAACCTTACTTGTTTTAGAGGGAAACAGACAATAAACACATCAATGAATAAATATATCATGTACGAGGTGGTAGTAAGTGCTATGAAAAAAGCAAAAAGACATGAGCTCTGCCCTCAGATATCCTTGAATAACCACAGTTGTGGGCTGACTGAGGGCGGGCCATAGAGGTACGAAGTCAGAAATGCTGTGGAACTCAGAGGTGTATCTCATTATGTTGATACTGGGGCTTTATATGTAGTTGATGCTTGGATTGTTTTTTCTTTTTCATTGAGAACTTTCTTTAATTGTATGTCATATAAATTAGAAAAATTGTTACTGGAGTATTCAGATCACAAGTTAGAGTGAGAATATAATTATCTCACGTTATAATCAACATAAATAGTACTTTTAAAAGCATGCTTATAAGAATTGAGAAAACCTCTAGTGACCATACACATATTATAGGCTATGATTTTTTTAAAGACTTTATTTAATTAATTTATTTATTTTGAGGAAGATTAGCACTGAGCTAACATCTGCCACCAATCCTCCTCTTTTTGCTGAGGAAGGCTGGGCCTGAGCTAACATCCATGTCCATCTTCCTCTACTTTATATGTGGGATGCCTGCCACAGCATGGCTGGACAAGAGTTGCATAGGTCTGCACCCTCAATCTGAACCGGTGAACCTCGGGCTGCCGAAGTGGAACGTGTAAACTTAATCGCTGCGCCACTGGGCCGGCCCCAAGACTTTATTTTTTTTACTGCAGTTTTAGGTTTACAACAAAACTGAGAGGGAGGTACAGAGATTCCCATACATCCTCTGCCTCCACTTGTACATAGCCGACCTCGTTATCAACATTACTCACCAGAATGACACTTTTTTTTTACCAAGGATGAACCTACACTGACACATCATAATGACCCAAAATCCATAGTTTAACTTACGGTTCACTCTTGATGTTGTATGGGTTATTTTTTGAGGTCTTCTCCCTGGGGGAGAAGTGAGCATGGTCAGAAGTCTTTTGTGTCAGTGCTGCTTGGGTAGCTGAAACCAGTGCCAGCTTTGTCTAGAAGGAAAGCTCTTCTGAATTCCTGTCCCCTGGTGAGAAGAGCTGGGCCTCTTCTTGCATGTGAGGACATGATGTTTTACCAGGGCCAGGAACATCCGTCAGGTAGGCTGGGTTTTACTCAGCCCAGAGATCTGACTCCTCTTTACTCTGTGGCTAGGCCTGCTATATGCTGTATTCCAGGGGGGCCTTTCTTGCTGGTTCCAGGTCCTAAACTAGTTCCCCTTCTCAGCCTTTACATTTTTGTCTAGAGGATCCCTTCCCTACTTCAGCCCCATCCTCATTCTAGGTTCCATGCCACTTTATCTCTGGAACCTCATGGTCCTTAGTTGAATCTGAAAGTCTTCCCAGGGTTAGTGCTCTCAGTCTTACAGTCTTTTGAGCCCTTATCTAAGGGTAAGGATGGATTCTGATCCCATCTAGAGTCACTACAGAGCTTGCTAATGTTACCCTGGGGGTGAGAGGTGAAGCAGGAGAAATTATTCTCATTGATGGGGCCCCTGCTGGTAAAATTTAGCAATTTCCAGATTCCCCTCAGGTTCCAGCCAAGCGCTGAGGAACAGTCTTACCTGTGCCCTCTCTACTCCTTATCTTTACCTTCTTCCTTGATTGCTGTTTCTCTCATTTCTTTCCCTGTGGGCTTGTGTCTCACATCAGACAATCCATTTTCAGGCTCAATTGTGGTGGCTCTGCTTTGCATGCTTACAGATATGTGTTCTCTGGGGGATGAATTACTGTTCAGTGATAAGAAATGAAAGTGGCTGGGAGAGAAGTGGCATTAGGTAGATGGTGGATATTGGTGGTGGGTTTGGGGTTGTACTCAAGAATTCTCTTGCCTTTTGGGGAGATATGGTTTGTTATGAATCCCTTCATGTATGCATTCGTTCCTTCAGCCAGCGTATACTGATTTCATACTTCAGGGTACATGTTAGTCATGGTATCATGTTGGGCCCTAGGGGATAGAGTGAGTCAAGCTTAGTCCTTTCCCTTCTCTGGATGTGGCATGTGAACAACTCAGAGCATGAGAATTAATGCAACAGAATTGTGTACAGAGTGCTTTGGAGCGGAGAATAGTAAATGATTAGTTCTTCCTGGAGACGGGAGAGGAGATCTGAACGTGAGGGAAAGGACTTTGTGGTTTTTTCTGCCAGTGGTTAACAAAGCGTGGTCTGTAGACCATTGAGGATCACCAGGATCTTTTCAGAGGTCAAGAAGCTCAAAGCCATTTTAATAATAATGCTGAGATGTTATTTGTTTTTTTCATTGTGTGTACGTTTGCACAGGTGGTGCAAAAGTGAGTAAAACTCCTGGTACCTTAACAAGAATCAAAGCAGTGGCACAAAGCTGTGCTAGTCATCATTGTATTCATCACTTCCACACATTCTCAGTTTTTTGAAGAAAGCTTTTAATAAAGAAGTTAAAATTTATTAATTTTATTAAATTGTAACCCATGAATGAATACATATCTCTTTAGTATTCTGTGTGATGAAACAGGAAGTACGCATAAAGCACTCCTGCTGCATGTAGAAGTTTGATGTTTATCTCAAGGAAAAGCATTCGTGCGATTGAGTTGCAAGCTGAACTACCTTCTTTTTTCAGGGAACACTATTTTTACTTGAAAAAATAACTGACAGACAAACTGCAGTTACTCAGACTTATGTATTTGGCAGATTTTCTTGAAAATGAATGATGTGAGTCTGCTGCTTTGAGGAAAACAACCGGTAGTATTTGTTGCTAATGATAAAATTCCAGCTTTTAACTGAAAATTAGAATTTTGGAAAACTTATGTGTGCTGCTGTGAGCTAGACAGCTTCCCCAGATTTAAAACTTTTCTGATGAAATTGATGCGGGGTCGGTGAGCCGAGGAGTCGAAAGAAAGATTTCTTAGACTCTTAAGATCTGGCAGTAGTTCTTTTATTTAGAGAATAGAATAGCATGGGGACAGGACCCATGGGCAGTCAGAGCTTCTGCTGCTGCCAGCATGGGGACAGGACCCATGGGCAGTCAGGCTGCTGCATGGGGACAGGACCCATGGGCAGTCAGAGATGCTGCTGGCATGGGGAGCTGCTGCCGCCACCGCTGGCATGGGGGCAGGACCCATGGGCAGGCAGAGCTGCTGCCGGCATGTTGCTGCTGCCGCTTCTGCTGCCTCTGCTGCTGCTGCCGCCCCCGCTGGCATGGGGACAGGACCCACGGGCAGGCAGAGCTGGTGCGTGGGGACAGGACCCACGGGCAGTCAGAGCTCCTGCTGCTGCCCCGAGTTGAGGGTTAGGGCTAAATTTGAGGCTTAGGTATGTGAGTCATCTCTTTACGAAGACAAAGGAAAGAACATGAAAAAAAGTTAAAATGGTATCAGTGCAGGTGGGGTCTGGTCGTTGGGTGATCCCATGACTTTTAGACAAGAATCAAATCGGATTAAGTAAAGGTCAGAAGCCACCACGCTAAATCAGTTACATGAGATTGCCAGACAGCAACCAACTTAAGTTCTTGCCTTCTCCATTAAGAGTTTCTAGGGATAAGGTCATCTCTCTTCTTCTTCCTGGTACAGAGAGGGAGGCATCTTTACAGATAGAGGTTTCCCTTAGAAATGTAAATCTTTCCCAACAAAGGGACAAGCAAGCAAATTCCACTCCTTGGAGCCTGCTTCTCATCTGTAGTTTTAAAAGTAACCAGCCTAAAGTCCTCATCATAAACCGTTTTAAAATTAAGCAACCTAAAAATCCTCATCAAAATCAGTGGTGATATTAATAATTGTGATTATTTTAATATTGTATAAATGAAATATGGTAAATTTGGAAGCTCTGCCTAGCTCATTGAATCTGTAGTTTCTAAATGACCAGTGCATTATGTTACAAAATCACACGTGGATAAAAGATCCATTCAAAGTGAAAGATAGACCAATGGATTTTAATGTAATAGAGCACAAAAAGTTCATCCATGTAGTTTCAGATTTCACGTTGCAACTAACCTTTAATAAACCTACTAGTTGAGTTTTGGTGTAGTATCAGAGAGGAATGTCCACAGTTATCTGAAAGGCCATTAACATACTCTTGACTTTTCCATCTGCATATCTATGTTTTGATCTTCAATCAAAATAACACGTTGAATGCAGAAACAGTTATAAGACCACAGCTGTCTTCTGTTAAGCCAGACATTAAAGAGATTTCAAAAATGTAGAACAATCCCACCCTTCTCATGAATTTTTTTTTTCAGAAAACGATTATTTTTCATAAAACATGTTATTTATATTAACACATAGGAGATTTGTTTTAAAATGAATTAATTGCTAAATATTAGGATTTGTCTTTTAATTTCTAATGTGTAACTATCAGTTTTGAGCTTTTAAATTTTTAAGTGTGTAAAGGGGTCCTGAGACCAAAACATTTAAAAACCTGGTCCTGTGCTACTCTCTCTACCTAGAATTCTTCTCTTTTCTGCCTAGAGAAATCCTACATGTAATTGTGGAGTTGGTATTTTGTTATTCATTCAGAAAACATTACTGAGCATCCACCAAGAATCTGGCTTTTGCTTGCTACTGGGGGCATGGTCCCAAGGCCTTATGGAAGTTGTAGTCTGATGGGGAAGACAAATTAAACAACTGCCGCATGGGGTCCTGAGTGTTACTGGTGATGGACACATACATGTGGGAGTCCAGGCTATTGTCACAGTCACCTGCCAGCTCACCTAGAACATATGACTAATCAATTTGATTGGACCATACCTCTTGTATTTTATTCTTCATAATCTGAAAGGGAAAATGGCTGAAGTAGAAGATGGGAACTGTTCACTTGCTGCTCTGACAGGAAAGAAGGAAACTACAAATGTATTGAATGTCAGCTTTATGCAGGCACTATGCAAGGTATTTTAACAAATGCAGTCTTATTTAATTCTCGCTAAAGCCCTATGCGGCAGAGACAGTTCTCTTCATTATGCAGGTGAGATACTGGAGGCTCAGAGAGGTTAAACAACTTGTCCAATATCATATGGTTGCAACTGATGAAGCTGGAATTTTGACATATGGGTTCTGACTCAAAGTCCAGGGCTCTCTCATTGCAGTAATAATGTGTTGCTAAATGGGTGGATCTTCTAAGGTATTCCAAGATGGTTCTGGGAAACCTTGCCAGATTGGACTCTATCAGAGAAAGTAGAAAAGGTCTCAGGAAGGAGAGAGAGACAACGTAAGAAATGGTTGGTTGAAGGAGTTATTTGTGAATTTTGGCTGATATGGTTTTTCTGGACAGGATTCTATGGCCATATGGAACATTAAGATTTTGTACTCCTTTATCCTCATCCCTTTAATCCTTTTCCATGCCTGATGATGCCAGAAGCAAAGGCCACCTGTCTGATCAGCTTACAAACCAGAGCCTGGTGTTTAAACCCCAAACTTCTTGGATCTGCTTGTAGGCCTTTGGGAAAGGGGCTGGCTGACCTCGGGCCAGTGGTGCCCAGCCTGGAGGCTACCAGTCCCTAGAGCTTGGTAAACTATTTCCATTATTTTTAAAAGCCCATTAGAAGTTGTACGTCAGTTAGGATCAACTGTGTGTGGATACAGGCTTATGAAAAGATTGAATTCTTTGCTTTGGGTCAGAAATCTGTCAGTCCAATGTGGTTCATGTGTGCTACCTGTGGTCTTCTATAACAGGAGTCAGCAAACTACGCCCCAGGGGCCAAATCCAACCCATTGCCTATTTTTGTAAATAAAGGTTTTTTTTCTTTCTTTCTTTTTTTTTTTTTGCTGAGGAAGATTAGCCCTGAGCTAACATCTGTGCCAATCTTCTTCCATTTTATATGTGGGTCGCCACCAGAGCATGGCTGATGAGTGGTGTAGGTCTGTGCCCAGGATCTGAACCTGCAAACCTGGGCCACTAAAGTGTGCTGAACTCAACTACCAGGCCACGGGGCCTGCCCCCTGTAAATAAAGTTTTGTTGGAACATAGCTAAGCTCATTCACTTACGTTTTGTCTATGGCTGCTTTTATACTCAATGACAGAGTTAAGTAGTTGCGACAGAGATTATATGGCCCATAAATCCTAAATTGTTTACTATCTGACCTTTTATGGAAAAAGTTTGCTGACCTGTAGAGTAATTTTGATTCTTTCTATCATGGCAGTTAGCACATAGTGTTTTAATTGCCTATCTCCCCCACTTTCGTAATTGAATTCCTTGAGAGAAAAGAAGATATGATTCATCTTTTTATGCCCTGTGCTGAATACAATGCCAGACATATGAAGGGAAGGAAAGCCTTATGTTGGTTGTGTTGCAGTGCTGTGTGCTTTTTCTATGAACTAGTCATTACTTACTGTGATTTTATTTTGATAGGTAGTTCATGGATGGGAGTCCATGAATGAAACAATGGTGCCAAGAGCTCTTGTTGTTGAGGAATTTGAGAAACAATGCCTTAATCTTTGGCTACATTCGACTCTTTCCCTCAGTACCCACCACCCCTCCACCCCACCCTCCACTCCCTAGTCCAACTTGGCAGGACAAATATAGAGGAACATAAGGTTACATGGAGTTATGTCTTTTGTATGTGTACTATTCATCTTACTTTTTTTCTTTTATAAAGCCACTTCTTCAGTGTGCTTCTTACCAGTATTACCATCTGTGGCTTCCAGAAGATGAAGCCAACCTAAAGCTATCTGATCACCTTGGTATAAGGACAATCAGGTGAAGTGCGGGCTTGGGAATCAGCAGACCTGGACTCTTGCTGTGGCTTTTCAGCTGCTTTTGACTGTTAACATCAAAGTTAACATCTGTGAACTTCAATATTGAACATATTTTTATTGAGACACATCTGAGACACTTAAAAAGTTTAATATATTTATAGCCTTCCCTCATTTTGTAAAGGATTTGAGCAATTAGCAAGTGATAGAGAGGTAACCTGTCTTGTCTTATTACTGTCTGAGTAGCAGACAAGTAAATGATTAAATGGATTAGAGTGTTTCGGGTCTTTGATCAGTGCTTTCTAGAAGCCTTCATGACCACAGTCTCTTTACCCTGTCTTTGCTTTCTTTCCTGTGACAGTTTCTTCTGTTATCTGGGAAATAGGGTCTTTCTTGTATCTTCTTTGTGGGTGATCTGAAGAGTATTTTTTTTTTTTTAATTAATGTTATGATAGATTACAACCTTGTGAGATTTCAGTTGTACATTATTGTTAGTCATGTTGTGGGTACACCACTTCCCCCTTTGTGCCCTCTCCCCACCCCCACTTTTCCCTGGTAACCACCGATCAGATCTCCTTGTCAATATGTTAACTTCCACCTATGAGTGGAGTCATATAGAGTTCGTCTTTCTCTGACTGGCTTATTTCGCTTAACATAATACCCTCGAGGTCCATCCACGTTGCTGTGAATGGGCCAATTTTGTCTTTTTTTATGGCTGAGTAGTATTCCGTTGTGTATATATACCATATCTTCTTTATCCAATCATCAGTTTCTTGGCATGTAGGTTGGTTCCACGTCTTGGCTATTGTAAATAATGCCGCGATGAACATAGGGGTGCAACGGACTCTTGGGATTTCTGATTTCAGGTTCTTAGGATAGATACCCAGTAATGGGATGGCTGGGTCATAGGGTATTTCTATTTTTAACTTTTTGAGAAATCTCCACACTGTTTTCCATAGTGGCTGTACCAGGTTGCATTCCCACCAACAGTGTATGAGGGTTCCTTTTTCTCCACAACCTCTCCAACATTTGTCGCTCTTGGTTTTGGATGTTTTTGCCAATCTAACAGGTGTAAGGTGATATCTTAGTGTAGTTTTGATTTGCATTTCCCTGATGATTTGCGATGATGAACATCTTTTCATGTGTCTATTGGCCATATTTATATCTTCTTTTGAGAAATGTCTGTTCATGTCCTCTGCCCATTTTTTGATCGGGTTGTTTGTTTTTTTGTTGTTAAGCCGTGTGAGTTATTTGTATATTATGGAGATTAACCCTTTGTCGGATAAATGGCTTGTAAATATTTTTTCCCAATTAGTGAGCTGTTTTTTTTGTTTCAATCCTGTTTTCCCTTGCCTTGAAGAAGCTCTTTAGTCTGATTTGTTTATTCTTTCTATTGTTTCCCTCAACTGAGGAGTTATAGTGTCCGAAAAGATTCTTTTGAAACTGATGTCAAAGAGTGTACTGCCTATATTCTCTTCTAGAAGACTTATTGTTTCAGGCCTAATCTTTAGGTCGATCTGAAGAGTATTTTACCTAGAAAGTAGTTATCAAGATCTGGGTCAAAAGGAAAGAGGAATTTTAGAATCTAGGAATTGGAAGAAATACTAGAAACTTTAGTTAAAATGCCTTTTTCAAAATACTAGTGAACTTGAGGCCTGGAGAAGGGAAGTGACCTCCCTAGAGTCACATGGTAGAGATAAGACTAGACTCCAGACTCTTTCTGCTCTGCGCATCAGTGGAGCTAGGTGCTTTCCAGGTTTGTAAGAGAGGATTAAGTATCATGAAAGAGCTCGGGTGTGGCCTAGGATCCTGTGCTGGTCTTACTTCCGCATGAGTGACTGTGTGATGGTAGACAGAGGAAGCTGCACGCCAGACCTCCTAAGCTGTTGTATCAGATGAGCTCAGGACCATAGACATCTAGTAGATATTTGCTGAATGTAACTGTCTTTGGGAGGGCATCAGATGTGAAGAGTTTCCCCAGTTAGCTTGTGGCTGACATTATTTGTACCAACAGTGACAAAGTGAACAGAAAAGGAAAACTACATATTATTCTGGCATTGGAATGAATGGACTATTTTTCTGTTTCTAGAAAAGATTGTATTAATTTAGATTTGTTTATTGACTGATTAAAAGTTATATTTCATTTGAATATGTATTTCTTTGATTACTAGTAAGGCTAAACTTTCTTGTTCACTGGTGATTTGTATTTTCTCTCTTTTGTATTTTTTTTCTTTGAGTTACCAATTCGTGTTCTTTGTCTAGATCTCAGCGTATTCCCAGTCCTATGCTTGACTTCTCTGCCAGGGAACTATATTAGGATGATAAAGCATTGTCCCTAAATGAGGGATCTCAGCACATTGTTGGGGAGACAGTTAAAGACTAGATGAAACACTTTTCTCACTGTACAAATATCCGGTTAAGTGGCTACATGAGGAGTCAGGTGCTAGAAGCTAAGGATGCTGAGACAGGTGGGTAATAGAGGCTGGGTGGCAGCTCCTAGTAATATTGTCTCTTGCTTTTCCTGTACAGAGTTTTGCCGGATTGACAAGCCCCTGTGCCACAGTGAGGATGAGAAGCTCAGCTTTGATGCAGTCCGCAGCATCCACAAGCTGATGGATGATGATGCCAATGGTGATGTGGATGTGGAAGAAAGTGATGAGGTGAGCTCTCTCACCTTGCCATGGCTCTCTGCTCTTCCTGTGTGAACCGTTCCTGAAAGCTGTCTAGACAGACTGTTGCCCATGCAGCAATGTTCTTGATGTTGGCTTGTTCTCTAGGAACTCGTCCCTATCAGGGGAGGTGATTCTCAACAGAGCAGCCCTCCACGAGCCAGCCTGTCAGAGTGCAGGCCTTATGTCTATGTCAGTGCCTGGGCTGGCTCCTGTCTGCTTACCAGCTAGAAGCACACCACTGAGAGAGCTGTGCTGTTTGAGAGGGAGAGGGAGCCCTGAGGTTGGTCTCTACAGTTTCCCTGAATCCTCATTGTAATCTTGCAGTAGATGGAGGGCATCAGTCTATGCTTACTCTGTGTTCAGCCCTGTGTCACATGTGGGAGAGAAGGTAAGACAGTCAGATCTTGCCCTCTGGGAGCTTATACTCCATTTGGGAGGAAGAAACAAATGTTCCTAGAAAGATCATTCTGAATTCCTGGCTCCAGTTGCTGGGAGCCAGTTGAGTGGTCCAGATAGTAAGAGTGAGAGGAATCTCTAGATGGAAAAAACTCTGTTATTGTTTCACCTTTTGGCATTACTACAGCACCAGTTCCACAGAGTCCAGCGTACAAAGTCATCCAGTGTGACAAAATTTAAAGGTTTCAGTTGATTTCAAGCTCAACATGAGCCAACAGTTTGGTGAAGCTACCAAGTTATGCCAAATGTATAATAATGATTTAGTGTATATTATGAGGGAGGAGGTAATCCTAATCTCTCCTCCCTGCAGTTTAGCCCACCTTTAAGTTTTGAGTTCAGTTTTGGATCTCACGTTGTCAGAAGCATTTGGAACAGGGAGAGCCTATACAGAGAGGAGTGATGTGAATGATGAAGAGTATGGAAACTATGAAATGGGGAACATTCAACGCAGTTCAATATTTATAAGTGTCTATTATGTATGTGCCAGACACTATTCTAGACATGGGGATGTGGCAGTAAATAGGACAGATAATTTACAGTTGAGTGAAGAAAGTTTCACCTGGAAAAGAAAAGACTCAGTTAATGTAATTTCTACCTTTGAATACATTAGAAGTGAAGAAATCAGACACATAATGATAATGATAACAATGAAAACCGCAGCACTAACTATCATTTATTGAATTCTTACCCTATGCCAGGCATAGTGTTAAGCCCTTTCATAGTTACTCTTTTAACTTTCTTAACAGCTTATGAAGTTGATATTATTACCAAGGACTAGAGCCTTGGAAAGGTTAAGCATTTTGTTCAAGGGCACACTGGATATGAACACAGATCTGATTGCAAAGCCCATGCTATTAAGTATAGCTACATTGTTTCTCTTATTCTGAGGGCAGAACCAGGACCAGTATGGGGAGAGTAAAATATAGCCATATTTTTCTAGAATGAAGAATTGCCTAACGCGCTATCTCGTCATAGAAGAGGCTTCTTTGGTAGGTGAGTAGTGAACTCCCTATCACTGAAGATAGGCAGGTAGAATACAGCACTCCACCAGTCGGTCAGCGGAGGGGATCCTTGTAGTAGATTGAACTAGATAATGCCTAAGGAATTTATAAGAGGAGAAAAATAGACTTTCTGGAGGAAAAGTAGAATTTGGATAGAGCAGAGGGGGTGAGGGAGCCTGAATAACAGGGAACCAGTGTGAGCAAAGACGTGGAAGTAGAAAGAAGCATGGTGGGTAGGTTTGCTTAGACAGAGTGACTGTGGTAGAAAACTGCAGGACAAAAACCTGCAAAGGAAAGTGGGTCCCAGCCAGTCAGGCTGAGATGTGTATACTTGTTGAACCTGGCAATTTTAGGTTCTTTTGCAAGAACAACAAACATGATGAAAGTGTCTGAACTTTTGGTCACATCTAGAAGTGTCACTGACCCTCAAAGGACCAAGTTTTATTTGTCTATGCTGAGAATAGAGCCATGTTCCTAGTGGTGAATGAGGCCTGGGGGTATCCTGATCTCTCTCCGAGGGCCTGGCCACAGGACTGGGAGACGGACAGCACAACAGTCTAGAAGGTGATATCATCCAAGATCCACAAATTCCTCGATATCTTTGTCATCCACCCCTCCTCCTTTTTGACTTTCTGCTGAATTGCTTTGTCAATGAGGGGAGGAAGAAAATGTTCTTTTCAGAGGAATGTTACCGCAACAAAAAGCTCATCAGCACAAACTGTTCTAAAATAACACAAAAGCTGTCACCCTGCTCTTCTGTGTGCCAGTGGTGAGCTGTTCTTTTTCAGGATAGCTTCTGCCTTGCCTTGGCTTCCGCTGCTCTCTCTGCCATCTCAGGCCTCTGGTGGTTAGAGGGAGCTGCTAGTCTGAGTTTTCATGATCAGTCACACGTTACTGTCCTTGAAAGAGAAAGTAATGGTAGCAAAGTGTGTATGCTTACATCAGTCTAGACATATCCTAGACAACTTTGGAGTTCGGGGTCTAACTAGAAAGTTGGATGGATAGCTCAGAGCTTAGGATATTGGATAATGGACGCTGAGGCAGAGAGATGAAACCTGGTTGTGCTGGCCATCAAGGACTGAGATTTTTATGACCCATTTAAAAGCATTGCTAATTACCCAAGGATCTTAGTAGAAGTTTGAAAGGATGCTCTGTGAAGGCCTCATTTATTCAGCCTCAGATCAGTAAGATTTTCAGATAACTGAGTTAATAACCTCAGTTCTAGATCTTTTAAAATTTTAGCCGTTTTTGAAGTAAGTCTTTCTTCTTATAGATTATTGTGAGCCAAGTGTAAACTTTCTTTGGATAATTCAAAACATGTCTTCAGGGCCTCTTGCACTATTACCCCAGTGCCTAGATTCCTATATGCATTATTGTGTTTTCTTCTTATAGTTTTCCCATCTCTTCTTTGATTCATTCTCATTTCTAATTTCTGTATCTACTCTGCTATGAGCTATGAAATTAGACTTATGGTAAATAGACTCGGTAGTCATCTTACAGAAAATATAATATTATTTGTGTGGGGGGCAGCTACTTTGGCTGCTCAAGTGCCATCTCTGCTTGCTTCTGTCCTAGATAGCAGAGGCTATGGATTGTGGGCCCTTCAGATGAGCAAGATGGCACTGTTGGTGATGGTGCTCTTGCAAAGTTGGCAGAGAGTTCTATGAGCCTGGCAGTGTGGGAATTCATGACCTGTGTTCTATTCAGACTCTGATGGGGACACTGCCCATGGACAAAGGATTTTCTGCAGTGGGATGGTGCCATCAGGTTGTCCTGACAGTCTGAGGTCGGCTTCTCTGGAGCCTAGGTGGAAAATTAGGGCATTTATTCAGCCATTAAACAAATTCTTATTGAATACTTAGGATGTACCAGGTACTGTTGTAGGGCTTTAGATTCCATCATTAAAAAAACAGATAAGATCTCTGCTTTTATAGAGCTTATGTTCTAGTGGTCTGTGTCACAGATGACTAAGTGATAAGTAAACTTTGAAATTAGGCATAAATGTGATCAGATTTTAGTAGGTTAGTGACTTCCCCTTTGGTTTTCTCAGGGTAAAATGTTGGTTAATGATTCCTACCCTTGCAGGGTTGTTGTCAAGAGTGAGAAAAGTGCTGTTAAAAGTTCCCAGCACAAATAAAGAACTCTCAAAACTTGACAGTAGAAAACAAGCAACTGAATAAAAAATGGGAAAAGATTTGAACAGACACTTTATCAAAGAAGATATATGAATGGAAAATTAAACAGATGAAACTATGCTCAGTGCCATTAGCCATTAGGGAAGTGCAAATTAAAACCACAATGAGATACCACTACACACCGATTAGAATGGCTAAAATTAAAAAATGGTCAATACCAAGTACCAGACAAGAAAGAAGAGCCACTAGAACTCTTGCTTCTTATAAAGTTTCTTATAAAGTTAAATATAACTTAGTTCATTTCCCAGAAGTTCTGCTTCCAGATGTTTACTGCTATAGATAAATGACAGTTTAGGGGCTGGCCCTGTGGCCAAATGGTTAAGGTTGTGTACTCCGCTTTGGCAGCCCAGGGTTTTGCCGGTTTGGATCCGGGGACCAGGTGCGGACCTAGCACCACTTGTCAAGCCATGCTGAGGTGACATCCCACGTAGCAGAAGTAGAAGGACCTACAACTAGAATATACAACTGTGTACTGGGGGGCTTTGGAGAGAAGAAGAAGAGAAGAAAAGATTGGCAACAGATGTTAGCTCAGGGCCAGTCTTAAAAAAAAAAAAGAAAATTTATATTCATGCTGAAACCTGTACACAGATATTTATAGCAGCTTTATTCATAATCGTCAAAAACTGGACAGAAATCACTTGTCCTTCATTGTGTGAATGGATGAAAAACTATGGAAAACTACTCAGCAATAAAAAGGAATAAACTGTTGAGGCACACAACACAGATGAATCTCAAAGGCATTATGCTGAGTGAAAGAAACCAGTCTCCAAAAGTTACATACTGTATGATTCCATTTCTGTGACATTCTGAGAAAGGAGTGTGGGGAGGGTTTGACTACAAAGGGGCAGCATGAGGAAATTTTGGGGAGTAATAGAACTCTCCCATGTCTGGATTGTGGGGGCAGTTATAAGAATCTAAATATATATGAAAACTCATAGAACTATATACCCTCCCCCCAAAAAGTTAATTTCATCATATGTTATTTAAAAAAACAAAATTCCCAACATAGTACCTGACACACAGTTCAAGCTCAGTGAGTACTAGTTATTTTCCCCTTTCTCTTTCTTCTGTATTTCTAGGAAGGCTACCTGTATCTGACAGTTGTATTTTAATGTTTGTTCGGCTGATGTGTTTCTCTCACCAAATTGTGAGCCTCTTCAGGGCAGGGACTGACCTTGTCTGGTTTGTTTTTTGTTTCCCCAATGCCCAGCAGGACCGGGTACAGAATATATACTTAATCACTGTGTGAAATGACTGACCGATATCACTGTAGCAGCATGGTGTCAGGCTGAGATGGAAGTCTTGAGCAAGGGTGTGATCACACATTTCGGGGGGTAGGGATGGGTAGGGAGCACTGTGAGTCTAGGGAGCTGCAAAATCTACTCATGCTTCTGTTGGTATCTGTGGTGTCTGGTGGAGAAGTATGGCACAGGGTTAAGAGTGTGTGCTCTGGAGTCTCGCAGACCTGGGTTTCAATCTGGCTCTGCCTTTACCAGCTGTGGAAACTTGGAGATGTTACTTAATCTCTTTCAGCCTCAATCTCTTTGTTAGAAGTGGAGTAATAATAGTAGGCACCTCATGAAATTGTTGTGAAGATTAAATGAAATAATGCATGTAAAGTGCTCAGTACAATGCCTGGTATATAGAAGAGGCTCAATTTTTTGGGTTATTGCAGCTCAGATCTGCATCAGGCTGATGAAAATGTTCTAAACTTGTGGTGGTGGTTGCACACCTGTGAATATGCTAAAAACCCTTGAGTTGTACACTAAATTGGTACGTGGATTATATATCAATAAAGACGTTAAGAATATTAAAGTGTCACTACATTGGTTGGAGTAGTGGTCACCTCCTACTTGCCTTTCTGTAGCCTAGCCCATAAGAATCCCTAGGGCTGTGTGGAAAACACTTCGAAAACCACGTTGATTTCTCTCTCCATTTCCCCCACTCCTAACTTGGATAGATATGTAGAGGTGCTTCTAAGTCTGAAGGTTTCTGGAGACGGAAGTCCCTGGTTAGCTAACTAAAAGCTTGGTTGCCTCTGTTTCTGGGCAGGTATAGATGGCTTTTGAGGACACCAGACTGAAAAGCCCTGGGGCATTCTCTTTGGGAGAATTCCTTCTTTCCTTCCTCCCTCCCTTCCTTCCTTCCTTGCTTCCTTTTTCTTTTTTGTAGCTGTCACTTCTGGGGAAGCTAAGATGGCAAGAAAGTAATTCCCTTTCACCCACATACCTGGGACCTGAATCAAGTTCTTGGCACTTACCATATGGAGCTCCATGAGGGGAGATGGCAAAGGCACCTGGCTAAGTAGCCCTGGTTTTGTTTTTCCTGGATTCACCTTGTCTCAGGGCCTCCCTCTGATTACCACAGCTGTTACCATGCTGGCCTCTGGGAAGCAAAGCTCTCCCTTTAGTCCCTGGACCCAATCCTAAACATGGATTTTCCTTGCCTTCTCTTTGCACAGCTTTGAGAGCCTGAAGCTTTTGATTTTTTTTTTTTTAAGTTTACTATATGCAATGTAGGGCAGAAAAGAAATAATTGCAAACAATTCTTCAAATAACCTCAGTATAATTTTCTGATGCATGCATTTCTGTTGCTGCAGTAATCCTTCTTTGACTTAAAGGACTGTTACAGTTTGGAGGCACATCTCTGGTTTTTTGCCTTCCAGCTCCTTGCCTGTCTCCTGGTGCAATTTACCATCTTCTCTCTTGCCTTGTGGAACATTCTGACCCCCTGCCCTTCATCCAGGCAAAGCACGGATTGAAGTCTACTCAGGCCCTTTGGACAGAACGGAGATAACTGATAGCATGAATGACATTATTCTTTAGGTGAAACCTGCTCCTTAGGCTAAGAAAATGACCTGCTCCCATTTTTTTCTTGTAAATACTTGATCATAGGGTGTCTGTAGCATTCACATACCATCAGTGACTCGTGGACAGTTTACAGGCTGCATTCCCACTGAGTCCAAGTTCTGTGACCTTGCTTATGCATTCGGCCCTAACTTTTGTGAATTTCTTAGAATTAAGTGTTTAGACATTGACTTTTTAAATGTCTAGGCATAAGCTTTGGTGTCTGACCTGTGTTCAAATCCAAGCCTTGCAATGTACTAGCTGTAAGGCCAAGTAATTTGGAGCCCCACTTTCCTCATCGGTAAAGTAGGGATGAAAATAAAATACTGTTTGCCACTGACAAGCCCTCAGCCTAGTGAGAGAGGCAGATGTGTAAACAGGCAATGACAGTAGCACATTTTAAGGGCTCTAATGGTGGTGTGCACAGGAGACTGTGGGAGTTTCAACAGGAATAAGGGTGAGGTAATCTAACATGTGCTGGTGTGGCAGAAGACACGTTGTCAGCCAGCACTCAGGGAAGCTAGACAAGCTGAGCTACACATCAGAGGCATAGTTTGCAATCTGTCCCAGGGCCTTAGCCAGATACAGGATGAAGCAGCAGCTCCCCCAGATGGTACCTCTCAGGTTTCCAGGAAAACCCAGATGGTGGTTTGCTTTGACAGACAGGGAAATTCTTTCTCACTAAGCAGACTGTTGTTTTCCTTCCTCCCCATTTCTTGGTGAGTCTGCTTTGTTTATTCTGGATGGCAATCCTATTGATGACAGGCATTAGTTGTACTTGTAAGGCTTCTGTATGTATATATGTCTACAAGTGCCTTTGTGTTTGTGTTTCCTTGTATGTGCATATACATCATTTTGTGCCTTTCTGTATTTGTATGTGTCTTTCTGTATTTAGACGTGTCTGTGTATATGAGAAGAAGTGGAGGGAGGAGAGGAACACTGCACTAGGGAAGTAGGAGCTGAGAGAAAGCCCATAAGCCAGATTGAGGATCACGGAGAAGGTTAGGAGCAAAAGGTTAAGCTACAGTATAGTTTGCAGGACCTGGAGGTAAGGGTGGAGCTAGAAGTGTAATTAGGAATCCGAAGATGCTGTTAGTCTAGGCAGGATCTAGGCCTTACAAAGTGGTATGCAGAATGCAAGGGTCATCTCGCAGCCAGAAATGGTCAAGCCAGCAGAGAAAAACCCTGCATCAGGTATCAAGCTTCTGACTCTTCCTAAGGAGGAACCGACGGCTGGCTCCTGAGACTCTGCTTTCCTTCAGACCTAACTGGTGTTAGTGTTTGGTTGTCTGTATGTGTAGTTACACAAGTCTGTTTGTGCACGTCTGTATCTGCAGGTGCACCACATTTAGTGTACTTCGTGGCATAAGAAACAACTGGTTTCCAATGCAATGCCTGATTCACTTGAGGATCAGTGACCCTCCCATTGTGTTCTCCTCCACTTCTTTCTCTCTCTCTTCCTTCTCCAAACATAGTGTCTGTTCTGCGCTGGATGCTGGATATGCAAACACTATTAAGGAAGACAAATTTTCTGCCTACAAAGAATTCACATATTGGTGAGGCAGAAAGACATACATATTCAATCCCAATGAGTATTGTGACGAGAGATGAGCACTACATGCTCTGGAAGTGCAGAAGAGGGAATTTAACCTAGGGCATCAGGAAAGACTGCCTAGGTGAGGTGATGCCTGAGATGAATCTTGGGAGATGAATAAGAGGGGGACCAGATGAGAAGAGTATACTGAGTAGAGGAATGAGAGTGATGTCCTTAGAGATCTGTGGGTCAGTGGTTCCTGTAACTTGAGCATAGAATGTAATAGTGGGACAGGGAGGGAGAGGTTGGAGCTGAGGTTGCAAAGGCAGGCATTAGCCAGATCTTGCCATACTGAGGAACTTGGATTTTATCCCAAAGATATGAGCTAGAAGGATTGTAAACAGAGATGGCTCTAATTCTGATTGAAGGTATGTCAGGGGCAGGCTTTGCAGAGCAGGTGAAACTGGAACTTGGTTTTTAAAGATGAGCAGGATTTACCAAGGAAGAAAGAAGCAGGAGCATTCCAGGAAAGAGGAACTTTATGAGTAAAGGCAGGAGGCAAAAAATGTGGCAAGTTTGGGAGACATCAAGATGTCTAAAGAACAGTGTCTTCATCTATAAGATAGGGACACTGGTAATATATACCTTCAATGACTGGTGTGAGGCTCAAATAAAATAATGGATGTGAAGAAGCCTTTGACAACCATAATGCTGTGTCACATTTCAACAGCAGTTGTTGTTATCCAGCTTCTTCTCTTTCCTGTCAGTGCCCAGCAGCATCAGGCCCCCCAAGTGTAGGTCAGGTAGGCGTGCACCTCAGCAGTGTGGCACTGACTGGGTGAGAACCATGCGTCTTTTATCTAGCCACCTGGCATCTTGAGGAGGAGGAGCTAAGATTAGAAGTTGCTGGGCGGTGGCCGGCCTGGTGGTGTAGCGGTTAAGTTTGTGCGCTCGGCTTCAGTGGTCCAGGGTTCCCGGGTTTGGATCCTAGATGCGGACCTAGCACTGCTTGTCAAGCCATGCTGTGGTGGCATCCCACATAAAATAGAGGAAGACTGGCACAGATGTTAGCTCAGCGGCAATCTTCCTCAAGCAAGAAGAGGAAGATTGGCAACAGATGTTAGCTCAGGGCCAATCTTCCTCACAAAAAACAAAGTTGTTGCTGGGACTCAGAGGCTGAGTGCTGGTTCATTCAGGATACACCATTCTCCACAATGTGAGCCCTCTTGCAAAGGGACCGAGGTTCAGAATAGTCAAACGTTTATGAAGCACCTTCTACATATGGGCACTGTGAGGGATTGTGCCTTAAATGATCTCAGTTTCTTCATGTTGTAACTGAGGTAGTCTGCATTTTACAGGCTCAAGGTGACATAGTGAGTAAGTGGCAGAGATGGGATTCGAGTCCATATCTATGAGATTCTTTTTCTTATATGTCACTTCACAAGCTTTCTATTATCTCTAGTTGATGAGCAACTCCCTGACTAGTTGAGAGTGGGAAACTCTGTGAGGTCTCAGGCAGTGTGGGGTTGGGAGGAGAGAGAGTATCTGGGCTTTCTTTGGGAGTGAGCCACAGCACTTCCTCCACATTGACCTGTGGTTCTTGCTTTCAAAGACTGGCCCTCCTCTATATATCTGTCTCACCTAGATGCTTTTAGTATATCTGGTCGATCTCTGTGTCCCTGGATCCCAGCACAGGACATGTCACATACTAACTGCTCAGTAAATGCTGGTTGGGCAAATGAATGAATAAATACTTCTTAATAAAGAACCCCTAATATCTTCACTACTTCCTTCTGCCTTGTCTTGTGGTACTATCATACTCTGATAGGAGATTTTGTTCTTAAGGACATTTTTTTTGATGTTGCTCATTGACACATAAGCCTAATTCTCCCTCTTAGAGTTGGTTAGAAGCCAGAAGGTTCTTAAAGAGGGGTATGAGTTTGTCTTACTGTCTTACATTCTCTCTTCCCAAGCTTTTTCCCTTACCTCCTCACTGCCCAAAGGTGAGTGGCATTCATAAGGAACAAATGGTGAGCCCTCAACTCTTTTACCAAGTTGATTGAAGTTAGTATTCTCTTTTGAAAATGGAGTCCAGATGGTTTTCCTACTGTTGAGTGCTTGGTTGGTTTGTGTTTCCCAGGGTCTTGGAAAGGCATCATAGGGATGGTAGTGTAGGGGAACAACTGGGAGGAAATCAAAGTTGACTCTTATTCGTGGGAATTGTAAGAGAGAGAGATTTCGTAAGTACTTGAAGCCATAATGGAGAGAGGATTAGGTGCATTTAGTCCAGGGGTCAGCAAACTGTGACCCCATTCCTGTTTTTTGAACAGTCTGTAAACTAAGAATGGCTTTTACATTTTTAAATAGTTGGGGAAAAAAATCCAAAGAAGAATTTTGTGACATGTGAAATTTATATGAAATTCAAATTTCAGTGTCCATAAATAAAGTTTTATTGGCACAGAGCCACTCTTACTCATTTACATATTGTCTATAGCTGCTTCCACACAAAAACAGCAGAGTTGAGTAGTTGTAACAGGGACGATATGGCCCACCAAGCCTAGAATATTTACTGTCTGGCCCTTTACAGAAAAAATTTGGCTGGTCCCTGGTCTAACCCATCAATTTTTTTTAAACAACTTTTTTGAGATATAATTCATGTATCATACAATTTGCCCATTTAAAGTGTACAATTCAGTGGTCATTAGTATATTCACAGATATGTGTAACCATCACCACAGTCAATTTTAGAATATTTTTGTCACCTCAAAGAGAAACCCCATACACATTAGCTATTGTCTCCCTCTCCTATTCCCTTCAGCCCTAAGCAACTACTAATCTACTTTCTGTCTCTCTAGATTTGCCTATTCTGGACATTTCGCATAAATGGGATCATATGATATGTGGTCCTTTGTGACTGGCTTATTTCACTTAGCGTGTTTTCAAGGTTCATCCATGTTGTAGCATGTATCAGAACTTTGCTGCTTTTTATGGCTGAGTAATATTCTCTTGTATGGATGCACTACATTTTATTTATTCTCTCATCAGCTGATGGACTTTTGGTTGTTTCTCTTCTTTTTGGTGAGGAACATTGGCCCCGAGCTGACATCTGTTGCCGGTCTCGCTTGAGGAAGATTGTCCCTGAGCTAACATCTGTGCCAGTCTTCCTCTATTTTATTTGTCGGATGTCACCACAGCATGGCCTGATGAGCGGCGTGTAAGTCCGCACCTGGGATCCTAACCTGCAAACCCCAGGCCGCCAAAGCGGAGTGTGTGAACCTATCCACTATGCCACTGGGCCAGCCCTGGATTGTTTCTGTTTTCACCTTTGGGGTGTTATGAATAATGCTGCTATAGACGTGTGCAAGTTTTCGTGTGGGCATATGTTTTTATTTCTCTTGGGTATATATACCTAGGAGTGGAATTGTTGAGTCATATGGTAAGTATATGTTTACCTATTTGAGGTGCTGCCAGACTGTTTCCAAAGTGGCTGAACCATTTTATATTCATACCAACAGTCTATGAGGGTTTTGATTTCTTCACATCCTCAACTCTTGTTTTTATCTGGTTTTTTGATTACAGCCATCCTTGTGGGTGAGAAGTAATATCTCGTTATGGTTTTGATTTGTATTTCCCTGATGACTGATGATGTCAAACATATTTTCATGTGCTTATTGACCATTTGTATATCTCCTTTGGAGATATGTTTTATTCATATCCTTTGCCCAGTTTTTAATTGGGCTGTTTGTCTTTTTACTTGTTAAAGTTGTTAAAGTTCTTTATATATTCTAGATATAAGTTCCTTATCAGATATATCATTTGAAAATATTTTCTCTCATTCTGTAGGTTGGCTTTTCGCTTTCTTATAGTGTCCTTTGAAGCAGAAAAGTTTTCAGTTTTGACGAAGTCCAGTTTCTTTTTTCTTAGTATGCAGTTTGATGTCATATCTAAGAATCCATTGCCAAACCCAAGATCATGACAGTTTACCCTTGTGTTTTTTCCTAAGAATGTTCAAGGCATCTGAAGCTTAACATGCCCCAAACTGGATTCTAAATGTCACCTCATCCAAAACCTGCTCTACCCATGGTGTCCCTCATCTCAGCTGAAGGCAACTTCATTGTTTTAGTTGCCTGGGCCAAAAAATACTCTGAATCATCCATAATTCCTCTCACATTCCACATCTATTGGTAAATCTGGTGGGTTCTACCTTCAAAATATGTCCACAGTTTAATCATTTCTCACCACTACTCCACTGCAGGCACTGAGGTTCAGTAGCCTCCTAACAAATCACCATGTCTGCAGTCTGTTCTCAGCGTAGCAGCCAGAAGCTTTAAAAAGAAAAAAATAGGATCATTTCACTCGTGTGCTCTAAACCCTGTGATAGCTCCATTTTTCACTTAGGGTGAAAGCCAAAGTCAACACAAGAGTCATCAAGGCCCTATGTAATCTGGCCCCGCTGATCATTATGATCTCCTCTCCTTCATTGTCTCCCTTGGTCACTCACCTCAACTACCCTCCTTGCTGTTCCTCAAACAGTCCTTGTTGTTTCCATCTTAGGGCCTTGTTCTAGCTCTTACCTCTGCCTGGAATATTCTCCCAGATACTCACTTTGATAACTCCCGGATATTCCCAAATACTTTCCCTTTTCTCATACCTTTACCTTATCAGTGAGACTATTCCCAGATTACCTTATTTAATAATGAAATCTGCAACTCTCCTCTACTCCTGGCATCCATAACCTCTTTACACATTACTTCTTTTTATTTGTTTGTTTATTTTTAAGGACTTATCACCTTCTGGATTCTATCATTTGATCATTTATTATTTTCTTGTTTATTGTCTAGAATATAAGGTCCATAAAGGCAAGGGATCTGTTTTGTTCACTGCTAAATCCCTGGCACCTAGAAAAGTGCCTGGCTAAGTATTCAATAAAAACAATATTCGATAAATATTGTTGAATGAATGAATGAATCTATTTAATAAAAGAACAGATTTAGTTTTTCATGTGACTTCAAATTACTTTCTGGGGTCACAATAGCCTTAAGAACTTCCTTTGGTATTTTTGTTAAGTTGTGTTGGCTGTCAAAGAGTTTTCTTGACGTTTTTTATTTGGAAATGTCTTTATTTTGCCTTTGCTTTAAAAAGATAGTTTTGCTGGATATAAGATTCTTAGTTGACAATTTTTTCTCTCAACACTTTGAACATGTCATCTCACTGCCTTCTCTTTTGATGAGAAGTTAGCTGTGAATTTTATTGGGCTTCCCTTGTATGTGATGAATCATTTTCATCTTGCTGCTTTCAAGATTTTCTCTTTGCCTTTGGCTTTCAGCATTTTACTATGGTGTGTCTATCTGTGGTTCTCTTTGCATTTTTCCTTCTTGCAGTTTGTTGAGCTTTCTGGATGGGTAGTTTAATGTTTTTCTGTAAAGTTGGGAATTTTCCAGTCATTATTTCTTTGAATATTTTTCTCTTTTCTTTATCTTTATCCTCTCCTTGTGATACTCCCATTATGCATATATAGTTGAGCTTAATGGTGTTCCACATTTCTCTGAGACTGTTCTCTTTTTTTTCCTCTGCTTTTTGGATTGTGTAATCTTTATTGATGTCTCTTCAAATTTGCTAATTCTTTCTTTTGCTGGTTCACATCTACTGTTGAGCTCCTCTCCTGAAATTTGCACAACATCCATTTGGTTTTTTTTTTTTATAATTTTCTATCTATTGATATTCTTTATTTGATGTGATATCATCATCACATATTCCTTTATTTCTTTAATCATGGTTTCTTTTAGTCTTTTTTTTTTTAGATTATTTTATTTTATTTTATTTTTATTTTATTTTTTGAGGAAGATTTGCCCTGAACTAACGGCCAATCCTCTTTTTTGTTGAGGAAGATGGCCCTGAGCTAACATCTGTGCCCGTCTTCTTCTACTTTATATGTGGGACACCTACCACAGCATGGCTTGACAAGCCTTGTGTAGGTCTGCACCTGGGATCTGAACAAGCAAACCTTGGGCCACTGAAGCAGGACGTGTGAACTTAACAGCTGCACCACCGGGCTGGCCCCCTTTAGTTGTTGAACATATTTAAAATGGCTACTTTGAAGTCTTTTTCTGTTAAATCTGAAATTTGGTTGCTCTCATATATGGTTTCTATTGCCTGCCTTTTTTCTGGCATATGGGCCTTGTTTTTCTGTTAATTTGCGTGTCTCATTTTTTTGTTGGAAACTGGACTTTTTGATAATATATTGTAGCAACTCTGGGTACTGGTCCACTCCCTCTAGGGCTTGTTATGATTTACTTATTTATTTGGTGACTGGCTAGGTTATTTTAGTGGTCTTTTTCTACCATGTCTACATAGTGTGAAGCCTCTCATATTGCTTCTCAGAGGTGCAGCCTTGGATACGGCCACAGTCACCTTTGGATGACAGTGATTTTGGCAGGGCTCTCTTTGATTGACTCTCTCTTTCCCTAACTACACCCAGCTTTTAAGCTCCATTAGTTGTCATCTGATTATTCTCTGTTTTCAGCAATGCCCTGGGGCATAAATTTGCTCTACAGACTGATCCAATCACATTAGGATTCCTTTGAAAGGATGGTTCCTGGGATCAGTAGTTGAGATTTGTTATTACTCCAGGAGGGCTCCTCCCAGCTATCTCTTTCTCCATTTCTCACAGCAAATTCTCCAGCCTACAGTTTAGCCTGTATCTCCAATGAATCTACCAATCTTCTCCAAAATCCCTTTTATCACACCTTCCACTGTTTTTGGGAGCACCCTTAATCTTGAACTTCTTCACACTCTATTGCAAATAAAATAATTTCCTTTGGGAAGAGATTCAAAGCTCTGTGTTTTACAGCCTGCTTCTCTTCCCAGGCAAAATCCCTGAGCCATAATTCTGGAGCTAGAAGTGGGAACAGTGATGTGGGAGTGACACTTTAGGAGCTGAGCACTTGGTGGAGAGGTGGCAGTAGCCTCAGGTCTTCTTAGCCTGCTTTTCCCAGAGTATAATCACTGTTTTACTAGCCAAGGCACTGGCAATCAAGGCCCCAGCATCCTCTGTGGTGCAGAGTCCAAGGTGAAGCCCCTGTCCCATGAGTAGGGGCTAGGTGGAAGAAGGGAGGCCCACTTCTTGGCTGGACTCACCCAGAGCTTAGCCTTAGCAACTGGTAACTGGAGGCAGGATGAGAATGCTGATGTCCTTCCCCTTTCAGGCAGATAGCCCTCCAGCTGGGAGCTTGGGGGAGAAGGAGCCTTGTGTTCTTGGCTGTACCAGTCTGGTGTGGAGTTTCTGTCTTACACATTTGGAAGAGGGGAGGGAGAGAGGGAGCAGGTGTTAGTTCAAATACTACAGACTCCCACTGTTCTTGCTGAGTTTTAGCAGATGTTTCTTCGTTTGCTGTATGCTCTTAGGACTATTTCCAGAGACTTTAATTGTTGCTTTTAAAAAATAATTTAAATTAAAAAAATTTCACCAAACAGTAGGTCCATGGAGCTTCTCACACTGTCTAGCCAGAAGTCCCCTCTAATTCTTCAATTTTTAAATGTTCTTACCCATAATGCATTCTGCCTATAGTGCTGTGTATTCATCCCATGTAAATGTGGCAATATTGACCCCAATTAAGAAGGTAATCCCTTTTCTCTCTGAAAATATTTTTAAATTAGTGATCTATTTCTATCCTCCTTTCGTAAGACAAAGACTCCCCAGCCAGTAGTCCTTGGCTAGCTTGGATACTTTGGTCCTGACAGTTTGCAAGCCTGAAGATTTCAGAGTTTCCCAGTCTTTGCCATACTGGCCAAGTACCTAATAAGGCTACAACCTTAGATGCTGTCTCTAGGATTTGACCTGTGTCATGTGTTCAGTGTCATAGTCTGAGGACAGTAAGGATGAATCCATGGCAAGGGCTGAGCTTTGTCACTGACCTCAGGGATTCTCTGTACCTGCATATGTGCTGGATGCTTGGATATATAGGAGTAAAAGGAAAGATGAAGTTGCTGCCCTGGAAGAAGTTCTTCTAGTGGTGGAAATAGCCAGGTAAATGGATGAAGATAGTAGAGTAGGATAAGTGAATACTGTGATGGAGTCACAGAAGAGGAAGATATAAGTTAGTTTTACACATATGCAGAGCTGCTGACATGTAATCTGGGTCTGAAGAAATGACTAGGAGTGATCAGAAGGAGGAGAGTGTTTTAGGTGAGGGGATAGCATGTGCAAAGACATTGGACTGGTGAAGAGCCTGGTACTTTCAGGGGATGTCAGGTAATTCATCATCATTGCAGATGAGAGGAAGTGGCAGTTGATATGGCAAAGAAGGCAGGTAGGGGCCAGCCCATACAGGGTCTTGCATAAGGTTGTAAAATTTCAACTTTAAACAGAGTTAAAGCTTTCAAAGTAAGAATCAGAGAGTAGAAAAGAAACACCTTAAAGGTCTGTAGATTACAGTGCCTTATCTTAGTTATCTCTAATGCTGATCTTGTCACATGGCCTTTATATAGCAAGGAAATATCTACCTTCTATCTCCTCTATAGATCTCCTTTACATATGAGAGATCAGTATCACTGTAATAGTGGGCTCCAGGACTGCACATTCTTAGTATCTTTATATTACAATATACTAATATTTAGGAGAGCTTAATTCACACATAGGGGAGCTTATTTTGTGCCAGGCACTATTCTAAGTTCTTTATATGAATTAACTCATTTATAATACTCTCAACATGGAGGGTATTCTGAAGTTTTATGCTACTCTTATCTCCATTTTACAAATGATGTGCATGATACACTGAAAGCAAGTGGTAGAACCAGGATTCAAACCTAGGCAGCCTGGCTCTAGAATTAGCTCTAAATCATCATGCTACACTGAATCCAAGCCAGTGTAACCCTGTGGCCCCTAGGTGAATATCTTTATTTTAGATTGGCTGACAATTTGGGGACTTTTTCTTTCTTCTGTATAGTAGACATAATATGTATTGACTAGCTGTTGTAAACTAACCACTCTGCTGGGTGTTGTAGGGCAAACTCAAGCGAGAGACACTCATTCAGTTATTTAATAACCACATACCCTGCTTTGTGCCAGGCCCTATGCTTGGGGGTGGGCTAAGGGAGCTAAATTAATTATTCATTTAGGTGTTCCAGAGAATTCGCAAGATGTTGGGGACAGAGATAAATGACAAATAAAATACAGTTTCTATATTTGAGTTGCTTAGGGAGAGAAAGAGGGGGTAATTAAATAGTAATTATGGTATAATGGGCTAAGTTCTGTCATAGATGCATACCCTGAGAACTGAGAGAACAAATAGGATAGGGCAATTAACTTGCCTGAGAGAAGTCTGGAAAACTTCAGAAAGGCAGTGACTTTTTCTTTAGCAGATAAAGAGTGGGAGAAAACATTTTATTTATTTATTTTATTTTATTTTTAAAGATTGGCACCTGAGCTAACAACTGTTGCCAATCATTTTTTTTTTTTTTTCTGCTTTTCTCCCCAAATCCCCCCAGTACATAGTTGTATATTTTAGTTGTGGATCCTTCTAGTTGTGGCATGTGGGATGCTGCCTCAGCGTGGCCCGATGAGCCATGCCATGTCTGCGCCCAGGATCTGAACCAGTGAAACCCCGGGCCGCTGAAGCGGAGCGTGCAAACGTAACCACTCGGCCACAGGGCCAGCCCCTGGAGAAAACGTTTTAAATGGAGCATCTTGTGTAAAGGCTTAGAGGTATAAAAGAGCATGGTTTGTTCAAGGAGCCTGAAGGAGCTAGAGCAAACATTGGCAAACCTTTTCTATAAAGGGCCAGAGAGTTAATACTTTAGGCTTTACTGGCCATACAGTCTCTGTCACAACAACTCAGCTCTGCTTTTGTAGCATGAAAGCATCTATAGAGAGTACATAAATGAGTGAGTCTGGCTATGTTCCAATAAAACTTTATTTACAAAAAGAAACAGCAAGCTGGATGTGGCCCATGGCCATTATTTCCTGACTCCTGGTCTGGAGTCTAGGTATCTAGTAGGGAGGGAGAGTGGCCAGGAAGCTGATTGGGAAGTTAGTCTATGGGCCAGATTGTAAAAGGCCTTGAATGTAAGACCAAGAAGCTAAGGCTTTATCCTGTAGGTAGCGGGGAGCCATGAGAATTTAAGTAGGAGTGTTGGTATAGTTAGGCTTGTACTTTACCAAGGTCATTCTGGTGACTAGTGTGGACTGGCAGGAGTGAGACTAGATGTACAAAGGTGAGTGAGAAATGACTGTTCTCTCCCTGCCCTTGAGAAACAGCTTCTGATCTCAATGGGGACAGATACTTCACCACTGAGACATCCGTGTCCTAGCTCTCTGTATAAATGGCATTCAGAGCTGTTGTAGCTAAAATGCAGGTCCTTGCTAGATGTTCAAGAAGTGAACAAGACTTGGGAAGCTGCTCAGATCTGGGCATGAGTCTTATGGGTTCTAAATATTATGTGTCGGAGGAAGTAGTAGTGGAGGTGGTGTGGTTTGGTTTGGGAGACATGGAAGATGGGCTTATTTTCTTGGGAATTCTAGAGAGATGTCTCTCCTCCTGTCTGCTTTCACCCACATCCCTTCTCTACAGCTTCACTTGGGATGGATTGCATGCTTTGTTCCAATGCCAGGGAGATCACTTTTCTGAGCTCATAGAGCTAAATATACCTAGTGACAGCTGGTCCCTTGGCTCTTCAGAGAGCTGTTGAGCTGCAGCTCTAGCTAGTGTTGTATTCTCTGTCATAAGGCAAGACTTTTAGGGAGCCCCCCTAGACCTTCCTAAGAGAAGAGCTGCTTGTTTGGAGTCTGAAATAGTAAATCTTTGTTGTGAGAGCCAACAGTCGCCTCTTTGGTTTTGTTGTGTTTTTGCTTTTTGTTCCTTTTAAACTTTGCCTTATATCAGATTTTAGCTATTAGCCAGATGTGGGACAGTGTTTAGAGTAATATGGGGTGATGCCTACCTCAAGTATATTGGACATGAGGATTCTCGTTCAGTACAACATTCTTGTATGCTGTGTTTATAGCTGGGTAACTGGGACCTTCCATCAGAGGGTATATGGTTTGGTAGGGAGATAGGCAGATAACAAGACTGATAAAGGTTACACAGGGGCTGTGGGAGCACAGAAGAGTCTCCTTTGATCAAGTAGCTTTTTCTCTCATTTTCATATCCTTACCTCACGCTCATTCTAGTTACAATCTCAGCTAACATTCGACTTGTGCTTTAAAACTTAGAGTGCTTTTGCGTACCTCAAGAATCACAAGCTCTGTGCCTCTGAGGGGCTGGGGGCATCATAACTGAGAAACGTGGGCTGTAGAAATGCATATGTGTAAATTAGTGAGTGGTGGGAGCTGTGGCAAACTAGAGAGCACATGCCTCTTCAGAAGGAGGCAGCTGCTGCTCAGCTCTGGCAGATTGTTGCCAGGTAGACATGAACCCAGGAGTGGTGCCAGGAGGTGGGGGCTTGAGGCCCTCGTTATCTCCCCTAGCACCAGCTCCCCTACCTCCAAACTGCCCCAAATATATACACATAGATATATATTTATTATATATATAATATTCTTTGATGTGGACAATTTTTTTCTTAATTTTAAGTAAAATGTGAATAAACACATCTTTGTGAGTGTTGCATTTTAAAATTAATTTGTAATGTACAATCTACATAAAAATAATGTGCTTGCTATGCAAACACAACCTCGTGACAAGTCCCTTAGCCATCACCCTCGCTTCCAATGAAATTGCAACCCGTAAGCCTCTCCTAAATGAAATTCTAAAGTTGTCACTGGGGTTCAGTGTCCTAGATCTTTAGTTTTTTTTTTTTTTAAGGTAGCCTGAAAAGCTGGGGTTTTTTTGAGATTTGATTTTTAATTATAGGTTCAATTTATAAAATGCTCTGAGGACTGTTAAAAGACAGGGAAAGGCAGTTTATGACTTCTGCAAACATGTCTCTTTAAATCCTTATCACACTCAAATGGGAGGGATAATTAACCCTCATTTTGAGAGGAAAACAGGCTCAGAGAGGCTAAGTAGCTTGCCCAAAGGTCACACAGGAAGTAAGGGTCTGTTTCTGTGGGTTCTGAACTCTTTGTAGTACACCGCCTCTCCTACTCTTAAGGCCTGATTGTTGCAGTCCCACTGCTTTGTTCTCTAGAGAGGTTCCGCTCAGCATCAGGCCCTTCCTTCAGGTAGAGCTTCTGTCAGCCCACATTCTTCAGTTGGCACCATCTTCTTGCGGGCCTTACTTTCTGACCCCACTCCTTCTTTGCATGCTTTGTGGCACCAGCAGTGCCTGTATGCAAGCCCCTGTGCAGAGCCTCCTTGCACTTTCTTCCCATGAGCTTCTCTGCTCTCCATATACCTCAGTGATCAGATTTGGCTATAAAAAGCAGTCTGTGTCTGTTGGTTCCCTATAAGCAGCTGGTATGTCTCATCAGATGGTTTCCTGGAGATAGCTGGTAATGGCAGAAAATCACCTTCCTTGGAGATTTTGGCGTTTCTGCTCCTAAGGCTTGTGTATGATAACGTGTTTCTCTAGTCGTAGATTAAGAGGGCCTGGATTTTAGCCTAGGAAAGCCAAAGTAGGATATACCTTAAAGGACCTGATGAATCAAAACTAAAAAATTATGAGAGTTACTGATTTGATGTCTTTAAAGTATAGCCAAAACCTGACAACTTCTCGTTACCCCATACTCCTAGCTTGTTTCAAGCCACTGTTAGCTCATGTGTAGATTATTGCGATGGCCACCTGACTGGGTTCCCTGCATCTGCCCGTGCCCTCCTGTAGTCTGCTTCTCAACACAGCATGCAGAGAAATCCTTTAAAAGAGGTCAATGTGAGTGTGTCACATCTGTGTTCAAATTTCTCCAGTAGCTTCCATCTCAGAGTAAAAGTCAAAGTCCATATATGGCTTACCAGGGCCCTTATGATCTGAACCCCTGCTGCTTCCCTGAGTTTATCTCCTGCTCGTCACCACCTCACTCATTTCTCTTCAGCCACACTGTCCTCCTTGCTATTCCTTGAACATACCGAGTATGTTCTTGCCTCAGGGCCTTTGCATTTGCTATTCCCTATTCTTAGGATACTCTTCTTTCAGTTATTCTGCTTGCCTTTCTCCAGCATCTCCTTCAGACATTTGTTTAAAAGTCACCTTCTTAATGAGACCTCCCTTGACTCCTGTAATTAAACTGACAAACCACTGATACCACTACCCTTGGCATTCCCTATTCCTCTTCCCTGCTTTAAAGAAATTATTGTCTCTCTCACCCAAATAAGGTGTTAGCTCAATGAGGACAAAGATTAGTATCTGTTTTGTTTACTATTTACTGCATTTCTAATGCCTGGAACTATACCTGGTACATGGAAATCTTATATTTGTTGAATAAATGAAATGAATGAATTTCTGCCCCCAGAAGTTGTGGCCAGAGGGCACAAAGAACTGTCAAACCTATGCCCTTGGGCACTGCTCTCCACTCCTCATCTCGCCAGAGGTCTTCCATATACCATTCTAGCCTCCGTGGAAGTGTGGCTGGGCCATACCTATACTCCACGTAGTAGAATTATTAGAGCTGCACTCCAAATATGTTGCCATTAGCCACATGTGGCCATTTAAATGTAAATGTAAATTAATTTAAAAAGAGTTTTAGTCATACTAGTCACATTATGAGTGCTCAATAGCCACATGTGCCTAGTGGTGACTGCTTGGACCAGACAGATACTGAACATTTCCACCATTGCAGAAAGTTGTATTGGACAGCGCTGTGTTATATTTGTGGACATTGTCAAGTTCCTTGTGCTCAGCAGCCTATACTCTCTCTAGGGTGAGAGTCCTCCAGTGTGGACTCTCTTCAGACTTCTCTCCTGAGTCATACAGCCCAGTGTCTTAATGTCTGCAAAACCCTGGGGAAGAAATCACCCCTTGATAATGGGTGTAGGGAATTTGGGACCATTCTGTCAACTATCTGTTCATTTAGTCACAACATTTACCGACATTACTCTGGGTCAGACCCTTTCCTGGACCCTGGGGATAATGAAAGATGGATAAAAAGTATTTCCTGAAAATCCTACTAAAATGTGTTCTTGTGAGAGTAGTGATCAGAATTCCATACTACTTTGATGTTTGATCTGTGGAAACCAGTGATGTGTTCAGTCTTGTACATACTAATGAGGTTAAGGATCAGACTGAATGGGAGTATCTGTGAAGTTAATCACCAGTTAAATTTCTAAAAGCTTTGATATCTTTTGTTTTTCTTTTTTGTTGTTGTTTTTGGTTTTTTTTGAGGAAGACTAGCCCTGAGCTAACATCTGCCAATCCTCCTCTTTTTGCTGAGGAAGACTGGCCCTGAGCTAACATCCGTGCCCATCTTCCTCTACTTTCTATGTGGGACCCCTACCACAGCATGGCGTGCCAAGCAGTGCCTTGTCTGCACCCGGGATTCAAACTGGTAAACCCTGGGCCGCTGAAGCGGAACGTGCGCACTTAACTTCTGCGCCACCAGGCTGGCCCCATGTTTTTGTTTTTTCTTATAAAATTATAGTATGAAAAAAAATCCATATAACTAAAGGACAGCATATGCAGAGCAGGGGGAAACTTTGGACTATAAAGTCAGATATCTTGGGTTAGAATGCTAACTCCATCACTTATTAGCTGTACATTGAGCAGATGTTTTACCTATCTAATGCTGCATAACAAACTTCCCCAAAACTTGGTGGCTTAAAACAGCAATATTTATTTTGACATGTATCTACAATCTGGGCATGGCTCAGCAGGGACAGCTCATCTGTGTCCACTTGGCATCACATGAAGAACCAAAAGCTGGGGGCTGGAATCATCTGAAGTCTCAGTCACTCACATGTCTGACTTCCGGGCCGGAAGACTTAAACAGCTGGGGCTGCTCAGTCATCTCTCTCGGTCTCCAGATAGTCTTTCCATGTGATCTCTCTCGCATGGTAGCTTCAAGGTGGCCAGGCTTCTTGCGTGTTGGCTCAGGGCTCCCAAGGCATGTGTCCCAAAAGGGAGAGAGCCAGGTGGAATCTGTATCGCTTTTTCTAATCTAGCCTTGGGAGTCCTTTGACATCACTGCTGCCACATTGTTTGTTAGAAGATGAGTCACTAATGTCAGTCTATATTCAAAGGGAGGAGAATTCACCTTTTGTGGGAGGATTGTCAAAGAATTGTGGACATATTTTAAAATTATCACAGCAAGTAATTTAACTTCTCTAAACTTAATGTGATTTCGGGGAAATTGTATAATCTTTGTGAGTGTTACTGTTCTCATTTGTAAAATGGGTGTGATAATTCATTGGATTAGATGGGAAAATATTGTGGAAGTTCTTGGAATGTTGCTTACTGTATAGATAAGTGCTCAAAAGTTGTTAGTTCTTCCTCCCTTTCCTTCTTCCCTCTTCCAGCTTACTGAATTTCAGTTAACTGTCATATATTATCTTCCCATAATTAAAAAAAATATGAGGAAGGACTTTCTTATTCATGTTTATATTTTCAAGTGAAACATATAACAAGAAAAAGCAGTCTGCTTGGCAACTAGGATATATGCACATGGAAGGATACGTGAATGATGTGGTATACTCGTGCACTGGGTAGATAGGAAGTGCTGTGGATAGCTACGCGATCTGCGTGGAGATCTTGGTGGACTGGCTCCCAGGTATTTCTTGTGACTTGTGTACTTTTCCCTTGCAGTTCCTGAGGGAAGACCTCAATTACCATGACCCAACGGTGAAACACAGCACCTTCCATGGTGAGGATAAACTCATCAGCGTGGAGGACCTGTGGAAGGCATGGAAGTCTTCAGAAGGTAATAGGCAGCCTCGTTGTCAATCCTAGTTGCTGGAAGGTTTAGAGAAGAGAGAAGGGCCGGCCTGGGGGTGCAGTGGTTAAGTTTGCACATTCCACTTTGGCAGCCCGGGGTTTGTTGGTTTGCATCTGGGGTGTGGACATGGCACCGCTTGGCAAGCCATGCTGTGGCAGGCATCCCATCCCGTGTATAAAGTGGAGGAAGATGGGCATGGATGTTAGCTCAGGGCCAGTCTTCCTCAACAAAAAAAAAAAAAGGAGAGGGGGAAGAATTGGCAGCAGATGTTAGCTCAGGGTTAATCTTCCTCAAAAAAAAAAAAAAAAAAAAGAAGAGAGAAGATGGGCGGCAACTTGGCCTTAAAAGGTCATGAGTATAATAAAATGCTTAATGAAGAGCAAATTATTGAAATGGTTCTACATACAGTCACTGAATAAGACTGATAAAGTCACTGTGCTGGGGATGGGGGGAAGATGCTCTAGACAGAGTTGGAGTTGTTCTTCATTGGAAGTCTTATTGAATTCCATCCTATCCCTACCCCTCTCTTCACCAGCTCTCCCCACCTCCATCCCCATAGGAATCTCCCAGCTTTGGCTGCTTCATCTCCAGAGATAGGGAGCTTGCTGGCCTTTTAAGGCAGCCCCTTTCTTCTGTGGCTCCCCATTTGGTCCTCACTCCTCTGAGTCCTAGATGATTCAAAGATTAGGTAGAAGTACAGATGGACTCTCTTCTGAGTCTTCTCTTTTCCAGGTTCAATAGTGCTAGTTCTTTGAAGAAAACATTCTTTTTCAGCCTCCATCTCATCTTGGTTTCCTACCTGTGGACTCTTTTGTTAACGTCTTTCTTAGATCATGGCTCCTAGAGTTGGATGCAGACCCCCGGGGTGTGGTTTGATCAGCATAGAATTTAGCAGGACCATCAGCTTCTCAGTTCGGGACCTGTGCATCTTTTAATGCAACCTGATTAGATACTGGTGCCTCCAGCAGGCACATAACTCTGCTGACTCATGTTGAACTTATTAAATTAAAACTTTAGATCTTTTTCACTTGTAAAACTGCTAAACCATGACTACCGCTTTTTTCTGGAGCTTTCGCTTCAGAGTTCTGAGTGAAAGAGCATGTCTAATTGTGTGAGACTTGACAGAGAAGGGAAAAACAGTGCTTTAGTCCCCTCTCCTTTTGAATCTGTGGCTAAAACTTCCTTTGATACTAACATGATTGGAAGCAATCTCTTCCCAGGATCTCTTAGGGTAGGTCTTGATGCTAAGAAGGGTTAAACATAGGTGACCATCAGGGTCCCTGGTTTTGCAGATGAGGAATCTTAGGCCTAGATTTATAAAGATATTTGTTCATTGTCATGCTTTTAGGAAATAGCAGAGCCAGGACTTAGACCTGGGCCTTCTTCTTTCTTCTTTCTGCTTTTCTGTAACATCTTGGTTGAAAGCACTGGTCTGGTGATAGAGAAGACCAGTTTTTGTAGGAATGAGGCATTTTCTATTTTTGTTTAAATTACTACCTAGGATTATAGAATTTTAGATCTGGAAGGGATCACCTATAATGTAGATGGAGAACATTAGATTTGAAACAGAAAGACCTGGATTCTAATCCTGGTTCTAGGATGGACAGGCTGCTACTTCTTGTTAACTCTTATGTTTTATCAATTTAGAGGAAGCATAGGTTAGCTATATGATCAGCTTTCTGGAAATCTTTAGAAGCTGAGTTCCTTGTGGGTGCTTTTGTTTAGCAGCTCCTGAGCAACTCAGGCTGTCTCCTAATGAGAGATGAAGCACTGAAACGATCTTTGGAATTATACCAACACTGCCAGGAAAATTTTTTATCTGTACTGTTTAATTTTAGTTTTCTTCTTTTTGTGTAATAACATGAGGACATGGTGCCAGGGTTTTAAGAGTGTGTTTCATAAGTAGGAACTTAGAATGAAAGATGGCAGGGAGAGCATTCCTAGCCTTCTCTGAAAGCTCACATAGAAGTAGCTGGGAAGGGAAAGTGACCATGAGAGGGCAGAACAGAGGGTCTGAATCATAATACTAGAAAACAGCCCAAGACGATTTTCTGGTAAGAACTTTATTTCTGTACTCAGCAGCTATTTGGAACACTTCCAAGTGTGTTCTAAATGACAGGAAGATGGAAGACAAAGGAGTGAGTTTTGAGGAGTTGGTAGCCATTACTGATGAGCAGAGAAAAACATTTCAGTGCCCAGTGAGGTATCTTATAGCTAAGCTGAGAAGTGGTAAAATGTACCATGTTAGGATTTGTTCATTGTGTGCCAGGCCTGGTGGTTTGACAAACTGAAAGTAAGAATCATCTTGTACTATTTCTCCCAACCATTTGCTTCATTATTCAGAACAAGGACCCTAATCTCCCTGGAGTGATGATTTCCAGAGTTACAAAAAGCATGTAATATTCTGGCACTTGCTTAAACTGGCTGGTCTGAGTTTTGCTAGATGATGTAGATATCAGCAGTAGTCATTTGTGTTCAGAACATTAGCTGGCTAACGTCAGTACCATCTATGCGATTAATGTTGTTAACATTTTCTGACTAATGTTGGGAGCCAGTCTTTTCTCTGTGTTTTTTAGATTTTAGTAGAAAAGCCTGATAATTTATACATTAGCCAGCTCTGGACTTTAATAATAGAAACAACAACAACAACTCAGAAACTATTCTAATATTTATATAATGCTTAATATGGTCTAGGCACTGTTTTGAGTGCTTTACATATATCAACTCCTTTATTCTCATAAAACCTTATGAAGTATAAATGCTATGAGTGTCTGCATTTACAGATGAGGAAAATGAAGCATAGGGAGTGATTAAGTGAAATAATGCAATACAATTCTGTCACTAACTACCTAGAGTTAGTGCAGACTTTATAAGTAAAGGGCACAGTCCCCAACAAGACTACCTTCACTTTAGACACCAATCTAGCCATAAGCTCTGGATGTTCGCAGAACACTTGTGGTCTGACCAACTGAGCACAAAATCAGAGGCTCCCACTATCTGCTCAGGTTTGGTAATCTGCTAAATGACTCATGGAACTCAGGAAAGTGCTGTAATTATGATTACAATTTTATTTTAAAGGATAAAAATTAGGACCAGCCTAAAGAAAAGACCCATAGGGTGAGCTCTGGTAGGGTCCTGAATGTGGAGCTCCTGTGACCTGTCCCCATGAATCAGGACATAGCACCCTCCCAGCACATCAGTCATCAGTGTGTTTGCCAACCAGAAAGCTCAACATAGCTGTAGTGTCCAGAGTTTTTACTGGGGTCCAACTACACAGGCATGATTGATTGAATCATTGGGCACATGGTTGAACTTAATCACGAGTCCTCTTTTCCTCCCCAAAGGTTGGGCTGATATCACTTGGCTCAAAGCCCCAATCCTCTTGTCACATGGTTGGTTTTTCTGGTGAGCAGCCCCCATCCAGAGTCATCTCATTAGCATGAACTCAAGTGTAATCCAAGGAGCCCACCATGAATAACAAAGATACTTCTATTAACAGGGAAATTGACCTGAAGGCAAAGACCAGCCACTTTTTTTGTGTGTGTGTGAGGAAGATCAGCCCTGAGCTAACATCTGTGTCCATCTTCCTCTATTTTATGTACGATGCCGCCACAGTGTGGCTTGACTAGCAGTGCTAGGTCTGTGCCCGAGAGCTGAACCTGTGAACCCTGGGCTACCAAAGAGGAGCATGCAAACTTAACCACTACACCACCAGGCCAGCCCGCCTGAGCCAAATTCTTTATTACAGTAATTCCCCCTTATCCGCAAGAGATATGTTCCAAGACCCCTAGTGGATGCCTGAAATTGTAGATAGTAATGAACCCCATATATACTATGTTTTTTCCTATACATACATTCCTATGATAAAGTTTAATTTGTAAATTAGGCACTGGGGCTGGCCCCGTGGCCGAGTGGTTAAGTTCGCTTGCTCCGCTTGTGCAGCCCAGGGTCTCGCCGGTTCGGATCCTGGGCACGGACATGGCACCTCTCCTGAAGCCATGCTGAGACGGCATGCCACAACTGGAAGGACCCACAACTAAAAAAATATACAGCTATGTACTGGGGGGCTTTGGGGAGAAAAAGGAAAAAAAATTCTTTTTAAATTAGGCGCAGTAAGAGATTAACAGCAGTAACTAATAATAAAATGGAAAATGATAACAATATACTGTCATCATAGTGATGTGAATGTGGTCTCTCTGTTTCTCAGAATATCTTATTGTACTATACTTACCCTTCTTCTTGTGATAACATGCGATGATAGAATGCTTACATGGTGAGATGAAGTGAGGTGAATGACGTATGCTACTAATGGTAGTGTTTGGCTTCTATTGACCTTCGGACAGTATGTCAGAGGGAGGATCATCGAGCCATTATGTTGTTGATGGTTGGTTGTTAGGGGCAGATGATGTCTGCAATTGACCATGGGTAACTGAGACCACAGATAATGGGGGGCTACTGTATGCAGAATTAAATAAGTAAGGTAGAGCTGAACAAGTAGGGAGAGGAAGAATCAAGATCAAGGGCAACTCCAGAGATCCCAGTGGCAAGGACTAGGGGATTGGTCTTTTCTAATTGGCTAGTCTCAGATGTCTCAGCTTCATTCATTTTTCATCCCTAGGTGTCTTTGCTCAAGAATCAGAAACCGTGGAGGGAGAATTAGATTGGTATAGTTTGGATCACAGACTGCTGTAGGGTAGTGATAGTCAGAGGGTATGTGTGGGGGTTAGGGGTGCTGCAATTTCCCATCCCCCTAAGACCCTGTGAGGTAGGGGAGTGCCAGTTATTTAAAGGAAGAGATGCCAGGTGAACTTTGTAAAATTTTTGAGAAATAGAATTGTTGTTTGTCTATTTGATCCAGCAGTAACAGTAACAGTGCCCTTTGTAGTGAGAGGTGGTGGGAGGCACTGACCCAAGGGGATTCTCTTAAAGAGCACGGCTTCCATTCTTCTAAACAAAGTGCATCATTACTGTTTCCTCTCCCTTTTCCTGGACACAAGATTTTAAAAGATGCTCTTTGCCAAACAAAGCATATTTCTTAAGTAATAATTTCTTTCCCCATTTTTATGGATCAAAGAGATTCCAGCTAAAAGCAAAAGAACCTGGTATTCTAGTGTCGCTCTGAACTTTGTCTTGGGAAAATGTTTATTTTATACTGCGCTTTTGGAAATAATGAAGTAAGCTCACACATCTCCAATTCTGTCTCTATTCTTCGTACGACAGGATTTTTCATAGGAGCAGTGGAGCAGTACTGGAGAACCAGGAGGCTTTTAGAGAGAGAACCAGTGGGAACTGGCCTCTCTCTGTTGACATAACACTGGGTTGCGTTGGACTTCTGTCTAAACCATTTCAAAAGTCAGATCAATATAAAGGAGTTGGCGTTCCCTTTTTGCTTTTATATAAACCCAATGAGAGAAATGTTTATTCTGTTCTTTTAACTATTTACTTTGCCAAGTGAATCTTCAAGTCATTTAGTTAAATACCTCAGCCATTAGTTGTTGCTACGTTTTCTGGGAGAGAGATACAATTGGCTTTTTCTTTCTCTTACGTTCTTTCATATATAAATACAGAATGACTGTGCTAAGTGTTAAATCACTGCATCCATGTTAGTTTTTTATCGGAAGAAAATTAATGCTTATCACAGTCATTTTCTATTTGTATTAAATAGCTACTTGAGGGTAAAATGTCTTACTTATATCCCCATTTAATAAAGGAAATTGAGCATCTCTCACCTCTATCTGTTACCAAGTCCTGAGAATTCTACCTCTTAAATAGATTTTATGTGCATCTCCTATGATAACTGCCTTAGCTTAACTTCCTCCTTTGAAAGAAATTTATTGAATTGTAGTTGACAATACAGTAAGGTGTAAATATTTAAAGTGTACAAGTGTTGAAGTTTTTTTGTTTTTTAAAGATTGGCACCTGGGCTAACAACTGTTGCCAATCTTTTTTTTTTTTCCTGCTTTATCTCCCCCAACCCCCCCTGTACATAGTTGTATATCTTAGTTGCAGGTCCTTCTAGTTGTGGGATGTGGGATGCCACCTCAACGTGGCCTGACGAGCGGTGCCATGTCCGCGCCCAGGATCTGAACCCTGGGCCACTGCAGCGGAGCGCGCGAACTTAACCACTAGGCCACAGAGCCGGCCCCAAGTTTTGAAGTTTTGACACATGTGTACAACTGTGAAACTATCACTGCAATCAAGATAGTGAATATATTCATCACCCCTAAAAGTTTTGTCACAGCCCTTTGTGATTTCTTCCCCTCTCCCTCCAGACAACTTCTGATCTGCTTTTAGCCACTATAAGTTAGCTTGTATTTTATAGAGTTTTATATAAATAGAATCATATAATATGTACTTAAAAAAAGCTGGCTTTGGGGCCAGTGCGGTGGCGTAGTGGTTAAGTTTGCATGCTTCACTTTGGTGGCCCTGGGTTTGTGGGTTCAGATACTGGGCACAGACTTATGCAGTGCTCATCAAGCCATGCTGTGGTGGTGTCCCACATACAAAGTAGAAGAAGATTGACACAGATGTTAGCTCAGGGGCAATGTTCTTCAGGCATGCACACAAAATATCTGGCTTCTTTCACTCAGCATAATTATTTTGAGATTCATTCATGTTGTTGCATATATACAAATAGTTCATTTATTTTTATTGCTGAGTAATATTCCATTGTATAGATATACCACAATTTATTTATCCATTCATCTGCTTATAGACATTTGAGTTTCCAGGTTTTGGCTATTACAAATAAAGCTTCTATAAACATTCATGTACAAGTCTTTGTATGGACATATATTTTTTTTCTCTTAGGTAAATGCCTAGGAGTGGAAGGGCTAGATTGTATGGTAGGTGTATATTTTTAAGAAACTGTCAAACTGTTTTGCCAAGTAGTTGTATCATTTTACATTCCCACCAACTGTGTATGAGACTTTCAGTTGCTCCACATCCTCGTCAGCACTTGATGTGCTCAGTCTTTTTAATTTTAGCCATTCTAATAGTGTAGTGGTATCTCATAGTGGTTTTATTTTGCATTTACGTGATGACTAATGATGTTGGGCATTTTTTTATGTGTTTATGTTGCCATTCATATATCTGCTCTGGTAGATTATCTGTCCAAATCTTTTTAATTGGGTTTGTTTTCTTATTATTGAGTTTTGGGAGTTCTTTATATATTCTGGATATAAATCCTTTATGAGAGATGTGCTTTGCAAAGATTTTCTCCCAGTCTGTGGCTTGTCTTATTCTCTTAGCAGTGTCTTTTGTAGAACAGAAAGTTTTAAATTTTTCTGAAGTCTTTTATCAATTTGTTCTCTTACGGATCATGTTTTTGGTGTCATATGTAAGAAATCTTTGCCTGACCAAGGCTTACACAAACATTTTCTCCTATGTTTCCTTTTAGAAGTTTTACATTTTATACTTTTAGATTTTACGTTTAGGCCTATGATCTGTTTTATATTAATTTTTGTATATGGTGTTAAGTATGGATCCCCATTTTTTTGTGTGCTTACAGATATCCCAATTGTTCTAGAATGATTTGTTGAAAGTTTTGTTCTTTCTCCACTGTGTTGCCTTGGACCTTTTCTCAGAAATCAATTGTCTGTATAAATATGCATTTATTTCTGGACATTCTATTCTAATCCACTGATCTGTTTGTCTGCCTTTATGCCAATACCATGCTATTTTGATTACAATAGTCATATACAGTTCTTTCAGTTGGGTAGTGTTAGCCCTCCAACTTTATGGTTTTTTTTCAAAGTTGTTTTGGCTGTCTGTCCTTGAATTAGCTCTTGTGGAAGTCCTTAATTTCTACAAGACAGCCTACTGGGATTTGATTTGGATTGCATTAAATCTGTATATTAGTTTGAGAGAACTGACATGTTAACAACATCGAGTTTCTGACCCATGAATAAGGTACATCTCTCCATTTGTTTGGGAGATATGCTTTCTTTCAGTAATATTTTGTAGTCTTTGTGTAGAGGTCTTTCATATCTTTTGTCAGATTTATCTCTAAGTATTTCATAGGTTTTGATTTACTATTAACTATTTACTATGGTAAATAGTACTTTTTAAAATGGTGGTGAAATATGCATAACATAAAATTTACCATGTAAATGGTATTTAAAAAATGTAATTCCTGATTTTTGTGATATATGGAAATATGATTGATTTTTATATATTGATCTTGTATTCTGCAACCTTGCTAAACTTACTTATTAGTAGGATGCCATCAGATTTTCAACTTAGACAGTCATGTCTACTAGTAAATAAAGTTTAACTTTTTTCTTCTCCAATTTGAATGCCCTTTAAAAATCTTTTTCTTGTCAGATTGCCCTGGTTAGTTTCTCCAGGACAGTGTTGAAGGGAACTGGAAGAACAGACATCTTTGTCTTATTTCTGATCTTAGAGGGAAAGTGTTCAGTCTTTCACCATTAAATATAACATTAACTGTGGGTTTTTTGTAAAAGCCGTTTATCAGATCGAGGAAACTTCTTTATTTTCCTAGTTTGCTGAGAGCTTTGATGAGGAATGGATGTTGGGTTTTATCAAATGAGTTTTCTGTGTATATTGAGATGATTGCCTGTTTTTTCTAGTTTTCTTTGCTAATACAGTGAATTATATTGACTGATTTTTGAATGTTAAACCAACCCTTCATTCTTGGGGTAAACTTTACTTGGTCATGATGGATTCTCCTTTTATTATGTGGTTGAATTCTATTTGAAATTTGGTTTCAATTTTTGAATCTTTGTTAATGAGGGATATTGGTTTGTAGTTTTCTTGTCTTGTAGTATTTTTGTTTTTGTTATCAGGATAATGCTGGCCTCATTGAATGATTGGGAAGTATTCTTTAATTTTTCAGAAGAGTTTATGTAGAATTTTTATTATTTTTTCTTACATATTTGGTAGAATTTGCCAATAGAGCCATTTGAGCCTGAAGTTTTCTTTGTGGTAAGGTTTTAAACTAAAGTGTCAATTTCTTTAATTGGTATTGCACTATTTATGTTATTTACTTCTTCTTGAGTGAATTTTGTGGTTTGTTTCTTCAAGGAATTCGTTCATTTAATTAAGTTGTCAAATTTACTTGCATACATTTGTTCATAACCTTCCCTTATTATTCTTTTAATATATCTTAAATCCGTAATGATGTCTCATTCCTGGTATTGGTAATTTGTGTCTTCTCTTTCTTTTAACTGATCAGTCTTGTTAGATTTATTAATTTTATCGATCTTCTCAAAGAACCAGTGTTTGCTTTCAAGAATTTTCTTTATTTTTATCTATTTCATTGACTCTTACTTTGGTATTTATTTTTTTTCTTCTGCTTACTTTGAGTTTAATTTCCTCTTCCTTTCTAGTCTGTTAAAGTGGAAGCTAAGGATATTGATTTGAGACCTTTCTTTTTCTTCTAATATAGGCATTTAGTGCTATAAATTTACACTAAAGTACTGCTTTAGCAGGATTTCAGAAATTCTGGTATGCTGTGGTTTTTTGCTTTTTTCCATCTGACTTATTGGTGGCATAGACAGAGTAAAAATACCTAATATGAAAACACAACTGATGGTAAATGCTTATTCTCACTTTTTTTGTCTCCTATAGTCTTCACTAACTTAGTATCCTTTAATAATGTGTTCCAATTTAAGGGATTATTCTTGCACTGGAAATACATACCTCTGAAATCTGTCATATATTACATTCATCTAGTATTGGTTATTCACTATGACTTGTTTTGTTTTTACATTCATTCACCTCAGAATTCTTTCTTATTCTTTTCTGATATCTTCTTTGATTCATGAGCTATTGAGAAGCATATTATTTAGTTTCCAGATATTGGGGATTTTCCAGAGATTTTTGTGTTACTGATTTCCAGTTTAATTCCGTGTGGTCTGAGAACATTCTTTGTATGGCTTGAATCCTTTAAAATATTTTAAGATTTTTTTTTATCCTCAAACATGTTCTATCTTGGTAAATGTTCCATGTACACTTGGCTGTTGTTGGGTGGAATGTTATATAAAATGTCAGTCAGGCCATGGCAGTTGATGCTGTTGTTCAAGTCTACTATATCTTTGCTGATTTTCTGCCTACTTGTTCTATCAATTATTGAGAGAGGAGTATTTAAATTTCCAACTATAATTGTGGATTTGCCTATTTCTCTTTGCAATTAATTCTGTGAGTTTTTGCTTTGTGTATTTTAAAGGTTTGCTACTAGGTGCATATAGATTTAAGATTGTTATGTTTTCTTAACTGACGTCTTTATTATTATGAAATGACCTTCTTGATCCCTGTTAATATTCTTTGCTCTAAAATCTACTCTGATGTTAATATAGCTTTCTTTTGAGTATTGTTCATTTCTTTTTCCATTTATTTATTTTTAAACTATTTGTGTTATATTTAAAATGCATTTTTCCCCTGCTTTTTCTCCCCAAATCCCCCCAGTACATAGTTGTTTATTTTAGTTGTGGGTCCTTCCAGTTGTGGCATGTGGGACGCTGCCTCAACGTGGCCCAACAAGTGGTGCCATGTCTGCACCCAGGATCCAAACCGGCGAAACCCTGAGCTGCCAAAGTGGAGTGTGGGAACTTAACCACTTGGCCACAGGGCCGGCCCCTAAAATGCGTTTGTTATAGACAGCATATGGTTGAGTCTTATTTATTTACTTTTTTGCAATCTGACAGTCTCTGTCTTTTAATTGGGGGTGTTAAGACCATTTACATGTAATGTGTTTATTAATATGGTTAGATTTGACTCCATTATCTTACTGTTTCTGTTTTTCCCATCTGTTTTTTGTTCCCTTATCCTCTTTTTCTGCCTTCTTTTGGATTAAGAGTATTTTTTATGATTCCATTTTATCTTCTTTATTGGCTTAACTCTTTGTTTTGTTATTTTGGTAGTAGCTTTAGGAGATAAAATATGCATCTTTAACTTATCACAGTCTACTTTCAAGAGATTTTATTATACCTTGTCATATATGGTATAAGAACCCTATAATAGTGTATTTCCGTTTCTGCCATTTCAACCTTAATTCTACTCTCTGCACTGTGCCCTGGAAATTCTCTCAAGCCATAACTGGGATGGTTGTATGACTTGCCTCATTTGTTTACCATCTCTCAAAGATCACTGTCTGTTGTAGGGTGATGTACAGTATCTTGAAAACCATTGTTTCATATACTTCGTCTTTTTTTTTCTGTTGTTTCAGGAGGCAGGGTAAATTCTATCCCTGTACCTTCATCTTGGCCTGAAGTAGAAGTCTCAGCTTAATCATCTTTTGCTTGGACGCTTTCATACTGTTCTTCTTGGCCCAGTCTAGCTCTACTGCAGTCTGTCCTTCATTTGGTTCCAGGTAGATCTTTCTAAAATAAATCTCTGACCAGGTCTCTGCTTACATTTTTCAGTGTCTTCCCCACTTTAAAAAAAAAAAGATGAATCAGACATGCTAGGACATCAAATTTCTGGATGGAAGAAATATTCTTAAATGGAACCTGGACAAATAAAGATATTGCTAAAAATGTTACAAATAAGTTCCTGTGTAATCATATTTAGTAATCATGTGTTATTTTGAGAAGATAAATATTGACTTTTCTATTGGTCAGGTAACACTTGAGTTTGTGTAGAACTAGTAGTAAGCTTAAATCACAACTGCTATCTTATTTGGGACTCAACAAAATAAGGTACTGAGGGCTCAGTAGTTGCTGACACAAGAAATTATTATAGAAAATGGCACTGATTCTTTTTATCTTTATCTGTGAGGTGTTAGATGGATCAAAATTAAATGTCCATTTGTAATCTCAAATGAGTTACGTCAGTTAAGAAGGAAAGATCAATATGTACATGTAAATAAAAATCTGGTTATTTTCTTTTACATCCTGAGTTTCTTTATATTTTAATGCTGTGCTTCTCTGTCATTCCTTATTTACCTCTGTGGTATTGGCCCGAAAAGGTACTTTTTCTCTTCTACAATCTGTGCAAACATGGCTGCATTAAAAAAATAAATTAATTGAGTACCTTTTCTGTACCACCAGACATTGTGCTTGATTAGTTTAGTATACCAGGCACATGCTTATTTCTGGGATCCACCTATTTTTAAATTTTCTACTGCTCTTCATCACATCTCCTTGTCTGTAGCTCTACTGATTTACCTGAAGTTACTAGAATATGTCACTCTGTTTTATCGATGCTTTCATATATGCTGTTCTGTCTTTCCTTTTTCTTGATCTGGTTAAATCCTACTTGACAATCAAGACTCAACTTAACTATCCTCTGTTTTAGGAAATCTTCCCTGGAAACCACAGGCTAGGTTGGGTGCCTTCTGCTGAGTTCCCACAGCCTCTTAGGCTTATCTCATCACAGCACTTAGCACACTAATTGCAATGATCTGTTCCCCATCTGTTTTCCCACCAGACTGCTTGAGGGCATTATCTTATATGATTCTATATCTTAGCACTTAACACAGGACTTGGCCCAGAGAAGGCATGAGGAAGACAAAAGTGTGCCCTTGGATCTGCCAGTGTATGATCTTATGCAAGTTGTTTGGCTCATTCAACATTCCAATCTAGGTTCTCTTACTACTTTGCAGCCATGTTGCTGGTCTTTCTCTACCTGCCTCTCTGCTAGCCATGTAGTTGCTCTAGAGGTGATCTTCAATAGTAGGTCCTGTTGGGCCCTGGGACACCTGGCTTTTGCCAGGTAGCCTAGTGGGTTTGTCACATGAGGCCTAGGCAAATGGGTCAGATTCTTTTTGCAATGATGGTTTAGGGCTTGATATTAACATCATATTAGAAAACTAAGACCTCTGCCTGGCTCTAGGTGCAGATGAAAAACTGCTAGTGAGAGCAGAAGGAAACCACTCAGAGAGAGGCTACAGGTCTAGGCTACAGATTATCCTTAGAGAAGGCCTCTTTGGTAAGATTCTGTAGCTATATTGGAGTGCTCTCTATCCTGAGTAACTGGATAAGAGGCTAGGCTTTGTGATGCCTTTTCTGACTCACTGGCAATGAGTCACTCCTTTCTCTGTGTCCCCACATCACCCCAAATATTCCTCTGACCTAGCACTGTCACACTATATTTTACTCATTTATTTTCTTGTATGTCTCCCTCTCTAGAAGAGAGCCTTTATGGTGAATATCATGCAGATTGATCTCTGTATTTAGTAACTCACCCAGGACCTACTAGAGTAGAAGCCAATGAAGGCTTGGCAAATGAATGAATAAATGAATGGTGATAATAATAATAGCTAATATTTGTTTAGCACTTACTGTATACTAGGGGCTTCCCATATCTTCACTACACACTTATGATGTGAGAACTCTGATTCTCACCATTTTACAGGTGACAAAATGAGGCACAGAAAGGTTAAGTAATTTGCCCATGGTTTTATATCTAGTAAGAGGCACATCCTAGATTAAAACCAAGGCACTTGGTTCCAAAACCTAGATTCCTAACCACTGTGCTACATGTGACTGGCTGACCAAAAGGCTGACTGAAGGCTGACCGAGTGACCAATGAACTGACTAATAGCTGTGTAAAGGAGAGGCAAAGAAGGTACTGGCAACCTTCCTGCCAGACATTATTCTTTTGGGATGTGGGTGGGAAACCACAGAAGTAAGTGAGGGCTTCATCTGGAGGCACCACGGCTCCATTAGAAGAAAGAGATAACTGACTCAAAAGCTCATTTCTTACTATTTATTCTTTGTCTGGCAAGAGAAAAGATTGGCCAAGGCCAAGCATCTGTCTGGGTATATCCCTGGAGGTATTGCTATAGCTCAAGTGCTGGGGAATAATCCTTACTGTTCCATCTGCCTGGAATGACTTTCACCCAAATATTCACTTGGCTCACACCTTCATTTCATTTTCTGCTCAGATGTCACCTCATCACAGAAGCCTTCCCTGCTCTGATCTAACACTACTCTTTATCCTCTTACCCTGCTTTATTTTTCTTCATTGTAGTTATCAGTACCCAACATATCATTATGTGTTTGTAGTCTTTTTCTTTGTCTCTCTCCAGGAGAATGCAAGCATCAGGGATCTGTGACTCTATTTTGTGTACTCTTGTGTCCCTAGCTCCTAGAGCAGTGCCTGGCAAGTAGTAGGTGCTCAATAAATGTTTTTTTCCCTCTAGTGAATAAATGATTTTGGAGTTTGAGACCACCTTTCAAGGACTTTCAAAAGTCCTTTCAAGGACTTTTATCACATGGCCTCAGCAATGCCTCACTCTCCTTGTCCCTGTATGTAACCCTTGGAGTCCAGACAAACTGGAGTCAGTGTTCTCTGAACAGGCCCCACACTTTCTAGTTCTGTGTCTTTGCTCATGTTTCTTTCCTCTGGTGGGCCTGCATCTCTGTCCACCCAGATTCTGGCCAGTCCCCAACACTATCCATTTTTAAATGAATATACATATATATATATGAAGAAACAATTACTATTGTGTTTGTATTAAATCCTAGGCATTTTCAAACATGAACTCATTCAATTCAGCAAGTCTGGGAGACAGGGATCACTAGACTGTGGGCTACATGGGTGTAGGGATCTCTGTCTCAGTCACTGCTTTGTTCCCAGTGTCTGGCACAAAGTCGTACAAAATAAATGTTTTGAATGACTGAGTGAATATTTTATAGAAGGGGAAATGAAGTTCAGAATGGTTAAGTGATTTCCCCAAGTTGGTCCATGGCAGATAGGATAGAAATCAAGGTCTTGCAGCTTCAAATCTAGTGCTTTTTCTAATATATTCTACAATAAAAATCCGGTGTTCTAAAATGCCCAGGGCAATCCTGAGTAACTTAGTTTTTTATGGTTATCTCAGAATAAAACAAGAGGTTTTATTCATTTTAAATAAAAATCTTTCTCAAATGGGAAAGTCCCCTTCCTATCTATGAAACGTAGTATGGAGGCCAGGATATATCTTTACTATCTGAGAAGCTAAATAAACATCAATTTCTGGGATTCTCTGCTGATGCATAAGATAAGTGCTTTTTTTAAAAAAAAAATTCCCCCCTTTCTCTAAGAAATTGGTGGAGGAGGGGCCGGCCCAGTGGCGCAGCAGTTAAGTGCACATGTTCTGCTTCGGCGGCCCAGGGTTCACCAGTTGGGATCCCAGGTGAGGACATGGCACCGCTTGGCAAGCCATGCTGTGGTAGGTGTCCCACATATAAAAAGTAGAGGAAGATGGGCATGCATGTTAGCTCAGGGCCAGTCTTCCTCAGTAAAAAGAGGAGGATTGGCAGCAGTTAGCTCAGGGCTAATCTTCCTCAAAAAAAAAAAAAAGAAATTGGTGGAGGAGAGTGATGCTGTTAGTGAGAAAGCATAATGTAAATACTGATGGGATGTACAAGTGATCCAGGAGCTACAGATTGCTATCATTTATTCATTCATTCATTTATATTGATTCTTTTGTGCATTCCAGTAAATTTTATAGAAGACTTAGAATGATCCAGCCCTGTGTTAGACACTGGGCAATAAATAAATGTTCCCTAACACCAAATTGCTTCTAGTATAATGGAGAAGAGAGATATGTGACTAAATAATAACAATATAACATACATGTTAAACAAGAAGTCTGTATAAGGTGCTGAGTAAGCAGAGAAAGGAGAGCTAGTACTTATTTTGAAGGTTTTAGAAGAGGGGATTTTGAAGTGGGCTCCAAAGAGTGTTAGTAAGCAATGAGGTAGAGCTGGGTTTTAAGGATTAGTTGGTGTTTAGCAGGCCAAGAAGAGGGAAAAGAGCTTTTCTGGAAATATCAAATACCTGGAAATCTGATAGCAATGTTCAAGGGTGAATAAATATAGTGTGCGAGATACTGATTCTAAATGAAGACGGCGAAGTTAAGGGCTACAGCAGAGGCAGCCTCCAGGGCAAAGCTGTGAAGCTTAGGTCATCTGTGTTGGGATGTTAGCCTCTTAGTCCAGTGATTTCCAACTGCACAAGACAATCAACTGGATGCCACAAGAAAATGCTAGAGCTTGTATTTATATTGCATTTATTTTTGTCTCATTAATTTTTATGTATGTTTTACAATATATTTGATGCCAGTACATGAATCTAACTTATAAACGGATATTCATGTATTGGCAATACGTGCTTAAAATTTTTTTACAGGTAGATTATGTCATTAAAAAGGTTGGAGACTACAAAGTTAGTCACCTTGTTCATTTCTTTTATGAAGGACTACTTGTTGAGGAAAACTCCGGGGGTTGGTCTTCTCTGATTCTGTGTAGTATTGTCTGTCATTTTGCCCAGAGATGTCGTCTTTGATTTCTCTAGGGGCTGCAGGGACAGGCTCGGGGGATGAGGCACTCATAAATTTAGAGGACTGTCTCTTGCTTGTATGTCCTCCTGGGATTTGGCCACGTGAGTCATTTGGAGCCTGTGTCTATGCTAAGCTCTCCTTGCCACATTTTGTAGCCTTTCACTGACAGCCACAGCCCTCTATACTTGCTGTTACTTTCTTCCTCTCTTTGGCCGAGGGAGTCTTCCCATTTTCTCTTTTGGAATGAGAAAGCAGAACAAAACATTTAACTTTTAGGTACTTGAACCTTAGAGTCGAGAGGCCCTGATATCTCACCATGGTTGTTGAGTGAGATATTCACCCTGGGACACAGAATTGCTGTCTGACAAGGATGCAGCTCATTCTGGCTTATTCTATTCAGACTGCAGTTCCACTGGGTGGGCAACACAATGCTGCCAAGCCCTACCTACGTAGGGCATCCGTCTAGGTAACAGAATGATATGTAGAGCACAAAAAACAAAAAACAACAGCCTCGAGGTTTGTCCTGACATGCTGAAGCCATTATCCTTTTTCCCACAGCTTAGCTATGTAGGGACTGAATGTGTTCAGAGTCCATCCTTGCTGGGATGCAGTGGCCCCCTTATAGACCCTCTGCCTCACTTAATGTAGTGTTTAGAGCAGTGGTTCTCAGCCAGGGGCAGTTTTGTCCCCAGGGGACACTTGACAGTATCTGGAGACATTTTTGATTGTCAAGACTGGCAGCATGCTACTGGCATCCAGTGAGTAGATGCCAGGGATATTGTTAAACATTCTACAATGCACAAGACAGCCCCCAACAACAAAAAAATTATCCTGTCCAAAATGTCAATGGTGCAGAAACTGAGAAAGCCTAGTCTAGAGTGACTCCTGCCTGCCTCCACTGCAGTGTAGGGTGCAGATAGAGAAGTTCCTATGTGCCAAGGGTCTATGCTCAGGCTTGTATCAAGGTATCCTCCCAGTAGACAAAAGGCCCTTGTAGCACCACTAGCCTCAGGCCTTTCCAGGATCAAAAAAGTAACCTTCTTTCCACTCCACAGGTGAAACAGAAAGGCCCCTTTGTGCTGGATGAGGCAGAGCTCCCTTGGCAGCAGGGGCAGGAGTGCATTGTTCTCCACTTTACGGGTTAGAACTTGTCTGTCTGCCTCATATCTGTGTGTCACTCTAGAACACCTTCATTACCTGACACTCCAGACCACGGTAAATGATCACATTTGTAATGTATGTGATTATATATTCATTTTCAGGATAAAAGGCCAATGCATTCTACTTTCCTCGACGCTTCTTTAACCCCAGCTCTGTCATCCCCCCTTTCCCAAATCCTAGGATTTGATTATATCTCTTAGAAATTAATTTCTCTCTTCCCTCCAATGTATTCTAGTCTGGGAATTAGAAATTTAGCCAAGCAGGACTAAGCGCCCTTCACCCAAGCCGCCAGGATCTCGTCTTCTAGGATAAAGTCTGAGTGCACTAGACCGTTCCCCTCTCACCTGCTGGCGTCTGCAAGTAGTTTAATCTACCTCCAGAGTCTCTTAGCTTCAGAACTTTCCTCCATAGCTTCTTGAGGACATCGAGAGATTGGAGCATTTTTGCCTTCAACTTTGTTTCATTCAGGATGTCTTTCTGAGAGTCTGCTTTGCACCGTGTGCTGGGCTCCACTGTGTGGGCAGTAGGAGAATGAAGGGACAAGGCCCAGCCTTCCAACTTCTCTAGCTTATGTGAGAGTGACAGAAGCAACCTAAGATCTGAGGTGCGCCTACCAGAGGCATGCCTGTTTTTTGAGAAGCATTTCAAAAGTTAACCGTCTGCATAAGTTGTATGTTTGTCTAAGGAGATTGTTGTTGTTTGGAGGACCACAATCAGAACATTTCTGAGCTCCTCATTTAGGGTAGTTACTTTTTGAGTAAATTCTTATTGATGCCACTGTATATGAAGCTCTATTCTAGAGACACTGGAGCAAGCAAAAATGAATAGGCCATCGTCCATACCGTCAATGTTTCCTGACTATTAAAGGAAAATTATACAGTATTCTGATGAAAGACAGCTTTTGGGAAGGATATAGATCTTAAAAGATGAGGGTGATAAATCTTACCATTTCATTCTGCTTCAGAACTTTTTTGGCTTCTTGCTGTTTGCAGCAGTAGTTTTCAAACTTGAGGAATGTACAATTTCCTTTTAAGGGAAATAATTTATTTTGGACGTGCAAGGCTAACTTAAATTATTTTTATTATAATGTTATTTAAATGTGTACAAACATAAAATGAGCTTTAAGTTACTGTATAAAATTTGTATACAAATATAAATAAAAGCAGATTTATACATTAAATAAAAGCAATCTTTAGATCCAATAAAATGATACAGCAGTCCCTCCTTATCTGCAGTTTCACTTTCCACAGTTTCAGTTACCCGCAGTCAACCACAATCTGAAAATATTAAATGGAAAATTCCAGGAATAAACAATTTATAAGTTTTAAATTGCACTTCTGATGAAATCTTGTGCCTTCTCGCTTAGTCCCACCCAGGACATGAATCATCCCTTTGTCTGGCGTACCCACTCTGTATAAACTACCTGCCTGTTAGTCACTTAGTAGGTATCTTGGTCATCAGATCTTAGTGCTTGTGTTCAAGTAACCCTTATTTTACTTAAAAATGACTCCGAAGCACAGGAATAGTGATGCTGGCAATTTGGATATGCCAAAGAGAAGCTGTAAAGTGCTTCCTTTAAGTGAAAAGGTAAAAGTTCTCATATAAAGTAGAGGAAGATGGGCACGGATGTTAGCTCAGGGCCAATCTTCCTCAGCAAAAAGAGGAGGATTGGCAGCGGATGTTAGCTTAGGGCTAATCTTCCTCAAAAAAAAAAACCAGTTTTCAACTTAATAATGAAAGAAAAAAATCATATGCTGATGTTACTAAGATCTATGGTAACTTTTATTACAACATATTGTTATAATTGTTCTATTTTATTATTATTTTTATTATTATTTTTTTTGAGCAAGATTAGCCCTGAGCTAACTGCTGCCAATCCTCCTCTTTTTGCTGAGGAAGACTGGCCCTGAGCTAACATCGTGCCCATCTTCCTCTACTTTATATGTGGACACCTACCACAGCATGGCTTGCCAAGTGGTGCCATGTCTGCACTGGGATCTGAACCGGCGATCCCTGGGCTGCCAAAGCAGAATGTGCATGCTTAACTACTGCGCCACCGGGCTGGCGCTGTTCTATTTTATTATTAATCATTCTTGTTAATCTCTTACTGTGCCTAATTTATGAATTAAACTTTATCATAGGTATGTATGTATAGAAAAAACATAGTATATATAGGATTTGGTGCTAACTGTGGTTTCAGGAATCCACTGAGGGTCTTGGAACGTATCCTCTGCAGATGAGGGGGGACTATTGTACCTTTTTGCTGAAAGTCAATTTCTCTCAAGCTCTTTAAGTTCAGCATGCCTGTATTACTGGCTGCCATTTGATGACTCAGTCCTCCTAACATTTTTTCTCTGTTCAAGATACTATGAAACTTTGGTTTATATAATACATCAAGATGTCATTTGACCTTCACTTGGCTCAAACATATTCCTTGTGTATTAAGTCCACTCCTATTCCTTTATTGTTGACTCTTGACAAAGTATGGAGATAAATTTATCAAACACCACACAAATATTAAAATTGTTTTAAAAGAATTATTTTTATGATTATTTATTTCAAGAAAAATCACACCATTATAATATTGAGGAACAGATAGCTACACTGGTCCACATATGGTGATGATGTGATTTGCTTTGTTGTGAATGATCACTCAGTAGTCGTTTCCATTAGAATTGGCTCTTGTCGTGACAGAAAACCTTTTCAATCTGATATAAGCAGAAAGGGAAATCTACTTGTTGCACAAAACTGTAAAATCTATGAACAGAGCTGTCTACAGGTGTGATTTGACTCAGGGCTTAATTGGTGTCAGCTGGATCCATCTCTTGGCTCAAATTTGCCTCTGAATGAAAGCTTCTAGCAACTTCAGGTAGCAACTTCAGGTAGCAGATCTGTCTCTGTATCTAAAACATAATGGCTTAGAGCAAGGGTTGTGGAGCCAGACTGCTTGAGTCCAAATGTTGGCTTTACCAGTGCCTAGCTGGGTAACTTTGGAAAGTTATATAACCTTGCTGTGCCTCAGTTTCTTCATCTGTAAAATAGGGATAAACTAAGATATATCCTTCACATAGTAGTTGTGAAGATTAGTGATTTAATATATGTCAGGTACTTAAAATTAAAACAATGCCTCTCATATAGTAAGTGCTATGTAAATGATGACTTCTGTTAGTAGTAGTAATGTTATTATTAAAGTTATGATTCAGGATTATTTCATTCTGGAATCCAGCATAGTAGAAGAGCAAGTCCATTCCCTATAGGTCAAACAAAAAGTACAATATACACTCCATTCGTACTTAGGATTTTATTGGAGAGAGAGATGCTAAACATACAGACGTGATAAATATTAAGGTCAGTGTGACTGTGACAGTAAGTGCAAGCAGTGCTTGGCATTCTGGAGTCATGGTTTTGCTTGTCTCTTCCCACAGTATACAACTGGACCGTGGATGAGGTGGTGCAGTGGCTGATCACATATGTGGAGCTGCCTCAGTATGAGGAGACCTTCCGGAAACTGCAGCTCAGTGGCCATGCTATGCCAAGGTCAGGAGAAGACTGGGTTCTCTCATGTGGAGGTGCAGGGAATAGGCTGGGGTCGGCCTGCCTTCAGGTTGCTCTGGCCAGTTAGGTGAGATTCCACTCTGTCCTGGGCAGAGTCCATAGACCTCTCCCCTTCTTACATCTGTTGTGCACTTGCTGTGAAGTATGATGGGCACTTCACATCCATTCTCTTATTTAATAATTCTATCAATCCTGGGAATGGTACAAATAGCTGCCGTTTATCGAGTGCTTAGTACATGCCAGGCACTTTACTCAATGCTTTATATACAGTATCTCATTAATTCTTACATCAATCCTGTAAGGTAGGTATTATTGTATATAGATGATGAAACTGGCTAAGTAACTTATCCAAGGTCACATGGTTAGTTAGAGACAAAACTATAATTTGAACCTAGATCTGGGTAGACTTCAAAGCTTGTGGTGTTTCTCTTTTCTTTTGCTGTCCCCTCAGCAGCTGCCTCTTTTATTGCCCAGGAGCCTCAGGGCTCTTTTAGTCTCCCCTGAATTATCCATATACAGTTTATCTACTTTAAAGAAATGGTGCAGAGGTAGGGGCTGACTGCAGTGGGCCCCAACCTTCTCCCTGGAATGACTTCCCAAGGCTGTTGTATCCTAACTCTGCCTTCTTTACAGGCACAATATACTAGGGCTTGGGGTGGAAGTGGGGAGGGGATGGAGTAGGCTTGGACTTCTTGTTATGTCAAACTAGTGCCATATGTCATTCAGTCATTAATCCATTTACTTATTCATTTAACAAATATTTACTGGGTACTCGCTCTGTGCCAAGCACTTGTGCTGGGTGCTGAGGATAAAGATGACAACAACCTGCCCTTACCTTCAAAGGGCTTACTCTCTGGTAAGTGCTGATTATGTATAATCTGTCATCTTATTATGTAGGTGCATCTGGTTATGAGCTTCAGCAAAGGGGAAAGGGGAAGGTGAAGCTGTTGGAATGCTCACACATTGCAGTCTCCAGCCACAGAGCTACCAGGCACTGCTGTCCAGGCCTAGCTGAGCTGGCTGTTCCCTCCTCTGCTGCCTGCAGCCTCCTCTTCACAGCTTCTCCCTACTCTGGAAAGAGTAATAATCTTAATGTTTGTACATCCCTTTGTAGAGTGCTTTCCTATTATTTCAGTTGATTCTCACATTTCTGGGAGGAAGAAATTACTATCCCAACTTTTGAGTGTGCAAACTCAATTTCAAATATTTTATGATTTATCCAAGCTGGGAAGTGGCAGAGCTTGGATTTGAACCCAGGTCTGCCTGGTTCTAAGTGCCCTGCTTTTTTCACTGCCCCTTCCTCTTACCCTACGTAGTTAAAGATAGGGTTCCTGGAAATACTCAGTTTAGTTCTATTTAACAAAACTTTACCAAGCACCTACCATGTGCTATGCTCTGTCCTGGGCCCTGAGAACAAAGAGATGCATTAGACCTCACATCTGTTTTGAGGAACTCCATGTTTAATGGAAGAGACAGGCAATTGAAAAGATGGTTGATCATGAAGCTCAAGGATTTAGGTTTCTTTCTCATTACCCATAGAAATAGCAGTATTGCCTTGTGGATCCCTGGACCATTCCATCTTGAGGATGGCCATGGCTTGGATTAAAACTGTAAAGTGATGAATATGAAGTCAGTTCTCAGGTCATGGGCTCACTTAGCCCTCGTGTGGCTAGGATTAGATCCAAGACCAGACCCAGCCAAGCTGGGTTCAGGAATAGAGGAAGCCAACCTGTGGCAGCTTAGTGACAGCAGGAAGCATGGAGCCTTCAGTGCATGGGTGTAGGATGGAGTGAAGATGGTTCTAGGCCATCACTAAGCAGCATGGTATAACGAGGAGAATCTAGCAGATTTGGGTTCATTTCCTGGCTTTGCCACTCACTTGCTATGTGACTTTGGGCAAGTTACTCTTAACTATTAGTCTCAGTTTTCTTATCTGTAAAGTGGAGCTAATAACAGAATTGGGTTTGTAAAGTGGTGAGGACTAAATGAGGTATTGTATGTAAAGTGTCAGAACAGTACGAGATCCACAGTAGTTGCTTAGTCAATGTTAGCTCCTCTCTCATTTCTCTCATTGCTTAGAAGTACATAACGTTCCAGTTCATAGGTTTCTTTGACAAATAGGCTATAGAAAAGATAACACTTATTTTGATCAGTTAGATGAAGGCTAGTACACCTGGTAGAAGTGTTCTAAAGAGGAGCCCTAAGAACTCCCAGGCTTGTAGGGAGCATTTGGTCATACATAAGTTTATACAGAAGGAAACTGAGGCCCCAGGGGAGGGACCAAGCAACTTATGATGGAACAAGTGAGTCACTGATAGAGCTGGGATCAGAAACTAGATCTCGTGACCCCCCCAACCCTAACACAGTGTCTCACTGCCTCTCTTGTAGGTGGTCTGGATTGCTTTCCAGGGCTAGAGAAGGAAGTACCTGCTCCTGCATGCCCAGGCAGAATATAAATTACACACTGTGATGTCAGACGCTTCTTTTCTACCTAGGGAAACAAAGCTACACATCAGAAAAGAGCACTAACCTTACAGAGTAGTATAGTAGTAAATACTCGCTTGTGGGACCCAGAACGGTGGTTTTTCAACCTTTCATATCTTATACCCCTCTTCTCTTATATCCACTGTGTTCCAGCAGGAGAAACAAAGTCCAATTTTTCCTAGGTCATTTTCTTGTTTACAGGTCCTCTCTTATTAGAGTTATCATTAACAGTATAGTTGAAGGTCATAAAAAATTACAGTAATTTGATCGAGAGTAAACTACAGTGACTCAATACAAGCTAACAAGACTAATGCAATGTTTGTCATCAGCAGGTTTATATTTAATGGATATTAAATTTGTTTATTTGGGATAGGATTAAGAAAATTCAGAGGTTCCCAGTATCGCTGGGTCCTGCGGTGGGACATTTTGACCTGGGCTGGACAGGAGAATGCATTTACAAATAGTGGGACTGTAGGTACAGATGTATAGCGGATAATCCCTTGAAAGAGAAGCACAATAGAAAATTGGGTTGGGTGTGAGAATGGTCACAGATGGATAATCCTTAGAGAGTAGGATGCTCAGGAGATGGTGGACATGGGGAGAAGGGTGAACAAATTCTTGGTAAATACTATGTGTCCCTGTATACTTTGAGATCCACTGGCATAGACTGTGTTCTAGAGTGCAGAGGGGAGCAATCACCAAGAGCTAGAAGTCATGGACGTGTTCCTGGAGGAGGTGGGTAATCCTACCAGGATGCTTCCTGGCTTTGTTGGCAGGGAACTGACCCCTTCTTCTTTGCCTCAACAGGCTTGCAGTAACCAACACCACCATGACAGGGACTGTGTTGAAGATGACAGACCGGAGCCATCGGCAGAAGCTTCAGTTGAAGGCCCTGGACACAGTACTCTTCGGGCCTCCTCTCTGTGAGTCCTGTGGAGAGAAGAGCTGCTGTTGTACCATGGAACCCAAGGCTGTTGGAGTGCCTAGACTGAGGTCTTAGGTCTTCTAGGCACACCTGCAAGGCAGTGCCTCTAGTTTTTCCACTGGTGTTGAGATATGAAATGGTCTTGCATTTTAGTCCAGCTAGATATCAGCATCTTTTCATTAAACACATTAAGGAAATATCTGCTTTGTGCAAGTTGCTATGCTAGATGCTGTAGGAAGACCTGGGTGAATCATATTCTGCCCTAAAGGGATAAAATGAATGTTCTAGAGAGGTACACAGTGCTTGTAAGATCCAGAGGAGAGATAGGGAAGGCAACCGATAGATGAGGTGGCATGTGACCTCTGCCTTTGAGTGTGAGTAGAGCTTTAGTCCATGGAGGTGGCAGGAGAGGGCATTCTAGGTGGAGGAAACAACCTGAGCAGGAATAAAAAAAGCTAAAATGTAAAAGGTGTGCTCAGGGATAACAGGTAACCCATAAGGGGCTGAAAGCTATTTAGCTGTTCCCTGCTGAAGCTGTGGATATGCAGAGCATATGAACTGATTGCTGAACATCTTGTGTCCTTGGACAACTAAAAAGGACTAAGTGGGCTTTCACTGAAGGCATAGAAAGACACTCAGGCCTGAGGACGGGTGATCTCTCAGCCAGGGGTTAGTTAAGAGAACTAGGTGCTTCAGTTCCTGAAGATCTGCAAGGTGGAGACAGCCAACCCTGACATCCTTTTTCTTATCCTAAGTGAATTTACAAAAGTAGTAAGATTTCTGGGGCTGGCCTGGTGGTATAGTGGTTAAATTCGCACATTCCACTTTGGCGGCCCAAAGTTTGTGGGTTCGGATCCCGGGCTCAGACCTACACCCTGGTCATCAAGGCATGTTGTGGTGGTGTCCCACATACAAGAGAGGAAGATTGGCAGAGATGTTAGCTCAGGGACAATGTTCCTCAAGCAAAAAGAGGAAGATTGGCAACACATGTCGGCTCTGTGCCAATGTTCCTTACTGTCCTCCCCACCCCGCAATGTAGTAAAATTTCTTGGAAAATTAGCCTTAACCAAATAGGCTCTTAGCATCCATTCCTGGCCCTTTGGGAGCTATTGGCATCAGTTGAGGATGCCAGCAGCAGAATGCTATAGAGCCAAGAACCAGTCCAGAGAAGCAGCTGGCAGGCAGGGTCAGAGGCAGTATAACATTTCCCCATCTGTGCATTTGGCTTGACAAGTGCCCAAGCTGATGTCTCAATACAAGTGTGTCTATAACTTTTTAGTTTTTAAAATTTTTAATAGACTTTATATTTTAGAGTAGTTTTAGGTTCACATCAAAATTGAGTGGAAGGTGCAGAGATTTCCCATATACTTCCTGCCCACATACATCCATAGCCTCCCCCATTATTAACATCCCCAACCAGGGTGTCACATTTGTTACGATTGATGAACCTATGTTGGCACATCATCATCACCCAGGGTCCGTAGTTTATTAGGGTTTACTTTGGTGTTGTGTAGTGTATGGGTTTGGACAAATGTGCAATGAGATGTATACACCACTATTATAGCACATTATTCATACAGAATAAATAGTTCACTGCCCTAGAGATCTTCTGTGCTCCACCTATTTATCCCTCCCTCTCCCCCAGTCCCTGGCAATCACTGATATTTTTTACTGTCTCTATAGTTTTGCCTTTTCCAGAAGGTCTATGCCTTTTGAAAGTGTAAAACAGAGCAACATGGGAGAAGACTGTTCCCACCTCCTTTGCTGCCTTTTTTTTTTTCAGTGCTAGGGCACACTTTTCTTAGCATTCATTTGTAAGTTTTAAATAAAGGACACAATGAATGCCTTACTCTTTGTGTGAGGCCCACTCTCTGTACTGAACAATGGCCTTTTATTCATTCATTAACATTTATTGAGCATCTACTGTGTACCAGTATAAATGACAGGGTCCCTGCTCTCAAGAAGTTCCATCTAAATGGAGATGGGCATGTCAACAAATAGAGTAAATGGCCAACAGTATTATAGCTATCATGTAAGTCTTCCCAGAGTTTAGTTGGGAGCACAGAGAAGGGAGGAGTTTTCGTTTGGAGTTCAAGAAGCTTTATGGAGAAGATAATTCTTGAGATAAGTCTTGAAAGATGGAAAGTGGCCTTATTAAATTCTCCTCATTAGCAACTTACATCCCTTTCTTTGTATACACCAGCAAGAACGTTTATACCAGAAGAATAAAACCCAGCAGTAAAAGCTAGGCTACTTTTGTAAAGGCTGTCCTCTGTCATCCCTCCAGGAAGGTGAGGCCTTCAGCAGCCTGAAAGTCTTCCTTAGTCTTCTGAGATGTCTTACCAGACTGTTATGTGTTCTGTATCAAAATAGGACTTATACACATATCTGAACGGCCGCATGAGAAACTGCCAGTTAAAATAGACAAGGATTCTATCTGGAAAAATCAACTAGGACTGGAGAGCCTGTGAACCATAATCCGGGGTATATGATACTGGATCCAGGAGGTCAGAGCCAGCAAGGGCATGAAGCAGGTTATAGTGATACCAGGACATGGGTATTTTCTCCTAGGCTCATTTCATATAGCTTATAGGATGCATGTGACCTAACTTGAGGGAGATCAGAGGTCAGCAGAAAACTCTGTTTCTGAGATGGGCAGAACAGAGGTACTAGAGCTAAGAAGACACTTCATACCCACTAGGATAGCTACAATAAAAACAAACAAAAAAAGGAAAATAACAAGTGTTGGCGAGAGTGTAGAGAAATTAGAACCCTTGTACATTTCTAGTGATAATGTAAAACAGTTCAGCTACTGCGGAAGACAGTCTGGTCGTTCCTCAAAAAATTATACGTAGAATTACCCTATGACCCAGCAATTCCACGCCTAGGAATGTACCCAAAGAATTGAAAACCAAGTACTCAAACAAGTACATGTACGCGTGTTCTTTGCAGTGTTATTCACAGTAGCCAAAAGGTGGAAACAACCCAAATGTCCATCAGTGTGTGACTGGGTAAATAAGTTGTGGTATATAAATATAATGGGATATTATTCAGCCATAAAAAAGAGTGAAGTTCTGATATATGCTGCAACATGGATAAACCTTGAAGATATTATGCTAAGTAGAAAGAAGCCAGACATAAATGGTCACATACTGTATGATCTCATTTATATGAAATATCTAGAATAGATAATCCATAGAGACAGAATGCAGATGCACAGTTGGCAGGGGCTGGAGGGAGTGGGAACTGGGAAGTGATTGCTAATGGATATGAGATTTCTTTTTGGGGTAATGTTCTAAAATTAATTGTGCTAATAGTTGTACAACCTTGTATATGCTAAAACCACTTAACTGTACCTTTAAAAGAGAGAATTTTAGGATATGTGAATTATATCTCAATCATCATCATCATCATCTACAGCTTGATTTTTTGTATCCCTGGATTTCCATTTAGACTACTTCTTATAAAGTTTAGGAAATCACACCTCAGTCTCTTCTCACAGTGGCCACTCGCCATGTGACTTTGTGTAGGTTACTTTCTCAGGGTGTGTTTTCTGGTTTGTATCATGAAACAGTTGAGCTGAAGGATTCTTATGATTCCTTTCAGCCACAACATTCCATGATTTTTTGGGGAACGTCTCTGGTTGATAAGGGTCCTGTGTTAAAGACAGGAGGTTTGTTCCTTCCTACTACTGTCTGTATCCTGTACTTTTAGGAAAGTAAACTCAGAAGTTTGGCCTTTGCCTTCTCACGTGACCTTTGGCAATTCAATTCTCCTGCCTAGGTTTAGGTTTTCTCATCTGTAAAATGGGCTTTGGTTATTAAGGCTCCTGCTGGCTTTCTCATTCAAAGACTCAGATGGAGCTGGGTGTACTCCTGGGAGCTAAGATTTTGGAATCCAGCAGCTGTCCTGATGGTAAATATTGTTTTTATACTTTCCTACTGATGCTTGTTAAAGAAAAATTTTGAAAATTGCCAGCTGGAATCTGAGGAAAATACTAGGAAGCTCTTTGCCAGGAGACTTTTGCAAGAGTGGGGATGTGCCTGGTGGGTGCCTGCAAAGAATCCCTTAATCTGTGTCCCTCTAGGCTCTATTTCCCCATCTGAGCATGGACTAGTATCTCTAGCTCAGTGCTGTTCCCTGCCCAACATCCAAGCAGGACTTAGAGTGATGGCCTGTGCTGGTTCTGACCTGTGTTCTGCACCCAGAATGAGTTCTTAAGGCTGTCATTCTCAGGCCTTATAAGCCATGTAGCAGATAAACACCCCAGAGAAGCTGGGCTAGTTACAGCTGCCAGCCATGGCTACCTTGCCCAGCCTTAATGAAAATCCTGCCATTGGTCTGATGCTTGAGAAACCTCAAATCAAAGGTTTGTTTGCAGTAGCCAGGAGTGTCTGCTGAGTGAGCTGGATCCATCTGCCCACAGCAGCCTCAGAGCTTGGGAAGGGGAAAGAGGGATCAGACTGGCTCAGCGCAGGGCCACCTCAGGGTCCATTTTCTGACAGTAGAAGACGTCTCAGCCCTCCCCATGTGGCCGCAGAGTAGCACATGGCCCTTTACAGTCCTTTCCACCTGTAGAGTTGCCTCTAGCCTTGCAGGCCCATCTGGGGCTCTCCTAACAGTGCCAGTAGTCAGGTGTTGGGTATGCTCTGAGAGACGAAGGCCCAAAGGCAGAGTTTAGCTTGAGGCCTAAGCTGATGTCTCACTACAGCAGCAGATCATTCATTGAGGGAGATTTTTCTCCTCTGCACATAATTTCTCAAAGAAATTGAGGCTCCGAGAGATGAGGTGAGTTTTTAGAGGTCATTCAGCTTTTAAGTGGCTGAGCCATGACTCAAACCTGGGTCTGTAACTTCTATTTCAGTGCTCTTTTCTACTATATTATCCCACCCTCTACTTCTGTTAGAGCAAACAAGATTAAAGAGTTTCAGCGTTGAAATCAAGCAAACAGGTTCTGTCCCTCAGTAGCTTTGTGACCTTGGGCACACTCCTAAGGGTTCTCTCTGCCCCAATTTCCCCTAAATAAAAGTGGCTTCTATTCGAGTGTATGCCTGCCGTGGTTAGTCCTGGGCTAGGGCTGGGGTGCCCTTTGTGCTTTCAGCAGAAGTACTGAGAAGGGTGCAGAGAGAGGCCTGCAGAGTAATTGCTGGGGTTGGGGGGAGTTGTGGAGAGGAAAAGACAAGACTACTCCTGTCTTCTTTCTTCAGTGGCTCGGATAATGGGGAAAAATCCCTGGGAAGCAGGAGTGGCTGCCTGTCTGGCAAAGCTTGCTGTGATCTCTGTCAGCTCTATCCTTACCCTCTTTCTCCTTTCTTTTATGTTCCACCTCACCCCTCACACCTTCTCCAGAATGGCTGTCTAGCCTCTTCCCAGGCATGCTGAACCCTTTCCTCTTACTCTCCTCTGGGAACACACAGCCCTTTGTACCTGCTTTCTTTATAACAGTCTGTTTCCCTGTCTGTTACCCTTTAAACTGGGAACTCTTTAGGGTAGAAACAGCTTTGTTTATCTGTCATCAGCAGTTAGCATAAGGCCCAGCGAGGAGTAGGTGCCAGGAAATGTATGCTAGAAGTTATACAGAAGGAGGGTTGGCTTCTCCAGAGCTACAGGACTGGACTGCGGGGAGATGGGAGAAGAATCTGGCCCAGCTTGGTTGTGGGGAGAACTGCTCCCTGTGGAGTGTCTGTGGAAAGCTGAGGCAGCTAAAGCACTTTCTGGGCTATAACCAGAAGGGAGGAGGGCCCAGGAATGGCTCTTACAGGTTAAACAGACACCTCAGCACAGAAGGCTATGTAAATAACAAAAGAAATTCCTAGCACATATTTTGGCAGTAACGGTTGAATATCTGTATCTGCCAGGGGGAGGGTATTGTGGGCATTAAAGAGGCTAGAGAGAATAGCCTGGGAGAGGGGATTCCAGAAAGTGATAATGATTAGAGGCTCACTTTCTCAGTGCTAACTGGTACCGTGAATTCTCTCCATTATCCCTGACTCTGTTAACATGTCAGCATCTCTTTTGTTTATACCCTCCTCCCTTGCCTCAGGCCTGATTGCATTGACCTCGTTTTGCTAAAATCTGTGTGCAATACTCAGGCTGGGAATTCTGCCACCCTCTGGCTCCCCAGGTCCTAGCCAGCTTCTCTGGGTTATCTCTGTTCACCTAGTCAGCCACATCTGCTCTCATGAAACCTCCATGGTCTCTCTGCCCTAGCTGTGTTCACTGAGTGCAAGGTGGATTCTGAGAGCTGAGCTTGTGCAGGCGCTGTGCAAGATAGCTGGCTGTACTCTTCTTGTCCCCAGAAGCTGGTGTTTGCCTTCCACATGCTCTTTTTATCCTTTCTGGCTAAAATCTCCCTTCGTTCTTCCTTTTTTCTCTCCTTTCCACCTTTGCTGAGTACCTGCTCTGGTCAGGCCGTATACTAAGTTTGGGGTTACAGAGATAAATCAGTCTTATGCCCTGGCCCTGAGGAACTCACAGACTACCAGAAAGTGACTGGCATGAAAGCCGAAAAACACACAAGGCAGTCCCTGAGATATAGCAACAGATAACCCATGTTTACCTGTCCAAAGAGTGGATTGACCAGGGAATCCTAGATCAAGGGAGGAGGAATGGAAGGATCTCTATGGACTGTAATGAGCCTGGAAGGTGGTAGGAATTGAAGACTGGGAATAGAGAGCACCCCTGACCAGACGTGACTCTGCAACCCCTGGAGCTGGCATGTCTGATCACCCCTGAAGAGTGGTGCCCGCCTTGCTGGGGAGGCAGTGCTGTGTGTCCCTGGGCGCATGTGAGCAGGGGCCATAGGAAGGGCAGCGTGCTCCCCAATGTGGGCACAGCTTCTGTTAGAAACTAGGCACCTTTCTTTTACCAACTTCCCTTCCTTCTCTTCCTCCCCTATCCAGGTATAAAGGTAGATAGGAAAAACCAAAACCAAAACCAAATACAGAGTTCTCCAGCCCCCTCCCCAGTAGGGGCAGTAAGGGGATATGGCCCAGCTTTTCTTTACTGGCTTCCTGGAAAAGTATTTCCCAGTCTCAGAATTTGGGGAGCAGGCAGTTAGGGCAGGCAATAATGAGAGTGGGCAAGGATAAGAAATTTGTTTCGAAGCTGAGTTTGCATAACATGACTTGGTTTTTGTTTCCATTGTGTGTTTATTTCGGGTGGGGATGCTCTTGGGGTGCAAGGTCTTGGGTGGTACTGCTTTGGTGGAGCAAACTGACTTGTTTTTCTTAGATTGTATGGCACAAATCAGTAAAATAACGACATGTTCTAAGAAAAAAAAAGAGTGGGAATGGGCTTATGATGGGAAGAAATACATCATTAGTAAGGCATAGAGTAAACTTTTAATTTTTTGTGTGAGAAAGATTGGCCCTGGGCTAACATCTGTTGCCAATCCTCCTCTTTTTTCGCTTGAGGAAGATTGGTGCTGAGCTAACATCTGTGCTAATCTTGATCTATTTTTTGTATATAGTTCGCCACCATAGCATGGCTTGATGACTAGTGTATGTCTGCACCCAGGACCTGAACCCGTGAACCCTGGGCCGCTGAAGTGGAGTGTGCTAACTTAACCACTGTACCACCGGGCCAGCCCCTAGAGTAGACTCTTGGTTTCCCTGTTTTCCTCTCTTTTTCTGATACAGTGGTTTACAGATTCTGTATTATTCAGGGTTCTCCAGAGAAACAGAACCAAAAGGAGATGTGTGTGTGTGTGTGTGTGTGTGTGTGTGTGTGTGTATATATATATATATATGAGGAGATTTATTATAGGAATTGACTTACATGATGAGGGAGGCCAAGAAGTCCCATGATATGCCATCTGCAAGCCAGAGAACCAGGAAAGCTGGTGGTGTAGTTCATTCTGAGTCCAAAGGCCAGAGAAACAGAGGGTCAATGGTGTAAGTCCCTGTCTGAGTTTGAAGACCCAAGAACAAGGAGCACTGATGTAAGAGAGCAGGAGAAGATGGGTGCCTCAACTTAAGCTTAGAGAGCAAATCTGCCCTTCCTCTGCCTTTTGGTTCTGTTCTGGCCCTCAGTGGCCTGAGGATGTTTGGGTGATGCCCACTCACATTAATGAAGATGATCTTCTTTACTCAGTCTACCGGTTCAAATACCAATCTCTTATGAAGACAACCTCACAGACATACCCAGAAATAATGTTTTACCAACTGTTTGAGCATCCCTTTGCCCAGTCAAGTTAACACATAAAATTAACCATCACGGATTCCCTTAGGACTGTGGGGTTCAGCCAGAGCTCCACTGAAGGGACGTGACAATTCTCACCTCTACTTCTCCAGCTTCTGCCTCTTCCTCCAACTCTACATCTACATGCTTCATTACCTACTGGATATGTCCGTCTGAATATTTCCAAAACACCTCAAAGCACTTTCATCTACAACTACACATTTGATCTCTTTAGTAATTCTGTGATAACGCATTCTACAGCTGAGGATGCTGAGATCCAGATGGGGGAAGACAATTTCTTAACACATTGGGGCATAGAATCCAAACTTCCTGATACTCAGTGCAGGATACTTCCTTTGATGGAACAAGAATTTCTTTATATGAGGCCTTATGTTTAACCTTAAAGGCCTGGCCTTTTGACCTTTGGGTCTTCACTGTCCTGATGGCAGTGCCACAGTCAGCTCCCAGGATGTTGCCTGGGAGGAAAACTTAGGCCGCTGAATTCTTAGAGTCGCATTCAGGCTAGATCAGGAGACATAGGCATCTCCATGGTGAGAGAAGTTTGCAACAAAGCAGAAACAATGCCTGCTCCATGAATGTGAAAGCTGTAGTAAGAAGATGGGCTGTAGCAGAAAGACCATGCAGTCAGGCACATCTGGATTTGAATCCCAGCTCTGTCACTTTTTATGAACTCTGGCAAGTCAGTGCCGCTAGGGAGCCTCGGTTTTCTGGTCTATAGAATGGGAATACTAATACCTACCTTATAGAGTAGTTGTGAGAATTAGAGATAATGAATATAAATGCCTGATATATAGTATATTTTCTCTATTTCCCTTCCTTTCTTATGTGGATTAAGGAGAGGGACATATCTTACTTGAGGTTTACCAGTAAAGATTCAACCTCACAAATATTTATTGAGTGCCTCCTGTGTGCTGGTCTGTGCTGTGCTGAGAACTAGCATATAGACAATGATAATCACTAGGGGCCACAGAGTAAATCATCCAGATTAGACTCACTTTCTCCCCACCAAGCTTGGTAGCTCATGGGATGTGGTAGGCAATATATCTGAACTTCAGCTATGCGTTTGACAAGGCAGAGGGATGTATGAGGGGATGCTTATATATTTAAGTGGAATCAAAACTGGTTGAAGAGATCCAGAGGGTACTGATAGGTAGGACAGTATTACCTTAGAGGAAGGGGTGACTATTAGATCCTATCCTTGGCCCTGGTCACTCAGTATTTTTATTCATGACTTGGATGAGAATATGAAGTTAGAAAAAAAGTAGAGTCTTGTTACAAATCCATCTGGACAAGGTAGAATAAGGGACTGAATAGAACAGATAGATGCTCTATCTGCATGCCCACCTTAAGAACTTTGAAGTGTTGGAGATAAGGGGGAGAGTGCTGGTTGCATGGAGTCTTGTTTGAACTAGAGTCTTGTTTGACTTTTGGTAGGAATATAAAGGGGATGTTGGAATTGAGAAACCCTGGGAAGCCAAGATTAAAAGTCCTTAACAAACAAGAGAGAGAAAGAGTACCCCAACCTCTGGTAGAGGCTCTGTTAGAGGCAGGTGTATTCCAGAAAGAAAGGCAGCTCCCTATGCTACAGAGATCTCTCTTCTTGGCACCTGAAGGATAGGAGAGTGAGGACTTGAAGGCGGCTGGAAGTGTAGGCCTACCTGGATGCTGGAGGATGGCCGCTAAAGGACCCTCAGTTTTCTCTATGAGAGTCTGGCATAAATGTGTAAAGGACGTGGCTACCATCCCAGACCTAGTAACTCCTCTCCCTTAGATGGAAAGAGAACTTGCTAATCTGTCTTTGATCCCACACCATCCCCATGTCCTGCTGCTCAGCCTTTCGATAAGAAGCTATGCAAATAACCCTTCTTGTCAAACTGGGCCTCAGCTTCTTGTGTCTTTTCCTGCTGTCTAGACTCTGCCTCAACTTGGTGGCTCCACCTGGGTCCTTTTGGATTCCCATCAGCCCCTTGTCCTTATTAGGCACTGGAATCCTATCAGTCTTGCCTCCTGCTCCCCAAGCTGAGGGTAACCTTCTGAGCACAGGCGGTCATTCGCTCTTTTCTTCCTTCCCTGACTCCCACATCTGGGGCTCCTCTGAGAGCCCAAGTTTAATAAAGCCAGGCAGAGGCTACAGTGGCAGCCCTCTTCTCCTCGCTCAGGTCTCCTGTGCTGTGGCTCAGCACCCAGATCTGGTATACTAGGAATAATGTCGGGCTCCAGGAGTGGCCCTCTTCTGGTTGACTCAGTTCTTAGGACATGGCTTTTGCTCATATCTTGTGGTGGTGTTCCTTGTTTAGCTTTTCAGTTTTGCTCTGGAGACTGAGCATTGCTTTGAACCCCAGCTGGCGACTGGGGCACTTCACCAAATTGCTACCAGGCATTCTCTGGAGGTGGATCTGCCCCTCTATTCCTGCATGTGTAATGTCTCATATATACCAATCTCTTGATGCTACTCCTGTTTTACCTGGTCTCTGGATTGAGCCACAGCCTAGAAATGCCCTCCATACATGAGACTTGCAGACCTTTACCTGATCTGGGCTTTGTACCTTGAACCTAGCATAGCCTACCAGTCCAGGAGACCCAGCTCCTGCAGTAACCTCAGTCCCACTGCCAGACCTGAAGCTCTAGCGACACTGCTTTATCCCATTTACAGCCATCCCCTACTACCTACTCTAGCTCCCTAGCTTGGCTTACTCTGGAGGACGGAAGCCACTGCATCTGGGCCCATGGGCTTCTCGCAGTCCAGAGATGGCTGGGATCTCTTGAGAAGGTCCTGGTTCTCCCCACTGCACATTAGGGAAGCATGATTTAATAAGCTCCCTGTATTGCTCTAAGGCCTCTCATCTTTTCCAAACTAGGCCTTGACTTAGCAGAGAAATACGCACAGAGCTTACTATAAGTAACACTATAAGTATGTGGCAAGTGTGTGTCTAAGAAGAGAAACTTATTCCTCTGAGTGGGAAGGCTTCATGGTGGAGGGGATGCAGTGGAGTCTGCAAGGCTAAGTGTGCAGTGGGCAACCTGAGTCACCATGCCCTTCCTCTCTGGCAGTGACCCGCCATAATCACCTCAAGGACTTCATGCTGGTGGTGTCTATCGTTATTGGTGTGGGCGGCTGCTGGTTTGCCTATATCCAGAACCGTTACTCCAAGGAGCACATGAAGAAGATGATGAAGGATTTGGAGGGGTTACACCGAGCTGAGCAGAGTCTGCATGACCTTCAGGAAAGGTAAGGCCCTGCCCCTTCCCCACAGCCCTGGTGCAGCCAGCTCTTGGGACCCTCTTGTTTCCACCTGGGATGTGGGCCATTTAGCTTCAGAGACCATGCTGACGTGGCTGACCAGCACGGTCATCCTTCCAAAACTGCATTGGGAACCTAGGTTCCTGCCATTCCAGTTGCATGGGCAAGTATTCCTCCCTAGGACAGAAGCTTATTTCTATCTTTTCTCCCTCTGAGCTTCAAAGGGAGACAAGTGTAGCTTATCTTTTTTTAAAATTTTTAAAGTTTTTTTAATTTTAATTTTAATTAATTAATTTATTTAGAAGAAGATTAGCCCTGAGCTAACATCTGCTGCCAATCCTCCTCCTTTTGCTGAGGAAGACTGGCGCTGAGCTAACATCCGTGCCCATCTTCCTCTACTTTATATGTGGGACACCTACCACAGCATGGCTTGACAAGCGGTACCACGTCCGCACCCGGGATCCGAACTGGCGAACCCAGGGCCACCAAAGCGGAATGTGTGCACTTAACTGCTGCACCACTGGGCTGGCCCCCAAGTGTAGCTTATCTTGAGCTTTCCCAGTTGGATGGCTCATTAGCGGTCATCCTACATCCTACATTCTGTCCTTCCTCCTACCTCTGGATAGCTTCCCTTCCTTTAGAAACAGACATAATTAGCTGTTCTTCACTGTTTAAAAGAAAACTCACAAATCTGTCGTCTTAATTCCGTTAGTTCTTTCTTGTATGGAATCTAAATCTCATAAGTACTTACTTGTTATATGACTTTGGGTAAATCCCTTTCCCTTCTAGGACTTATTTCCTCATCAGCAAAATGAAGGGGATGAGCTAAAGGCCTTCCAGCTCTGATAGTCTGGGATTCTGTTTAGATAAAGCATGGCTTAAAAATTATTGTAGAAAATCTAGCAGTGAAAAGAAGGTGCCAGGCAGTCAATCAGTCAGTTGATCTAAGTACTTCCTGACATCTAGGAACCAGGTCTGTGCTGGGAACTGTAAGGGATTCACTGCTCCTGGGGCTGCACAGCTCACACATTAGAAGGAGCAGTGAGCACACACTCAGTTCAGTGCCGCGGTGCCAGCTGATGGGATGAGAACTCTGAGGACTAGAGGGTCACAGAAGCAGGAGATGAGTGGATGTGGACTCTGAGGAGGTGGCCTTGAAAGATGAGTAGCGAGGTCCTGGTAGTTAAGTTTGAATGTATAGAGTGGGGCCAGATTCCTAGTTCCTTAAGACTCACATGGAGAAGTCTAGTAACATGCAGAAAGCCGTAGAGTCAGTACAGGTATTTGGTTTTTTCTTTGTTTCGTTTTTGAGAAGAGGCGAGGCCTACTTCAGGACTGTCTTTTAGAAAATTATTCTGACAGCCCAGGGACTCCAGTTGGGAAGTCTTTTCAGGAATCTATTTAAAAGGAAATGAAGTCTGGCTCTTTTCTGTTATTTTTTAATGATAGATACTACTTTGTTTGGAGGGATGGGGAAAACATTTCTTATGAGCTAGATATTGTTCAGTACTTAAATGCAGTTGTTTTTAATCACCACAACCCTATTAGGTAGGTACTATTCTCCCTATGTTAGAGTGGAAGAAATGAAGGCTCAGAGAGAGTGAGTGCTTTGGTTGGGATCACACATCAGTAAGTGGCGAGCTAGGAATTTTTTAAACCGACAGGGTGCTGCCTCAGGAAAGGCAGCTTTATCAGATTCGTTTCCATGGGCTGGGCTTCTAGGGGGCAAGAGAAGTTTCATCTCTGAGCCGATAGCTGGCTACTTTGCTGGGCCCCTTGTTCCTGGGCCCTTTGCCAACTGGGGGCTAGATGCTGCTGTCTGAGCAGTGCTCATGCTTCATTTATTTGAAAAACATGTACTGTTTTCGTTCCAAAGGCAAAGAATCTGGGCAGGAGACATTCCAAGTTTGGGGATAAAACTAAGCTCCCAGCTATCCCTGCTTCCCAAGGCGTGCAGAGCTAAATGACCACTGTGGCACTTAGAGAAACAAATGCACGCACATACCCAGAGACAGGCTTACGCAAGTGCACACACACGTATCCTCCTCTGACAGTGTTCAGAGCCTGCGTGCCCCCTTGTCCCTCCTTACTTTAACAGGCCTCACTGCCAGCCACCATAGAGCTTTTTTATAGTTCCTGATGTTTTGGGTGAATAAATGTAATGCTTACATGCACATTCCAGTCAGGATTTCTTTGGGTTTCAAGGTAATTCTTTGAGGCAGGCAGGAATTTTGATTCACATTTAAAAATGAATAGGCCTCGTACAGGGAACAGACTTGTCCATAGTCACACAGGACTTAGAGCCAGGGCTTGCAGTCAGGCTGACTAATTTTCTTACTTGTGAGACTAATTGATTGCTGTCTTCAAGATGCTCAGTCTTCTGTAGAGGAGATGGAGTGGGGCCAGGCTTCATTGTACATATATTTGCTCATTTCTGCACCGAACAGTAGTTATTGATCTTCATCTCTACTAGATCCTGTTAGGACTATAAAAGTGGGTGAGTTTTGATTCTACTTTAAAGGAGCTCCCTATATACCGTAGGCTTTTCTAAAGAGGCTGTTTTCAGAGAGGATAATATTTCATTGAAGAATTGAATCCCTAATGGTGTAATTTCATGCTGTTGGGTCATGGAAGAATACTAGAAAGGAGGGTAATCAGCAAGGGACGGAGATGGGGCCAGGAAATGGCGCCTCTGATTTGTTTTTAGCTATGCATGTGGCGCCACCTGGTGTGTACCTTAAGGAGGTTCAACTCCCTTTCCAGGGACAAAGTGGGCAGAAGACTATGATTTGTCAGCAGGGAGCTTACAGCCTAGACATTTTTTCCCTCTCCACTCCCTGCTCATCCTGCCACATCTTCTGAGGCTGCAGCCAAGGACAGATCTGGACTTGGGACTTTTCAGAGGTTGCATCCTGTTTCTGCCTCTTCTATTTCAGCTACTTAATTAACTCAGTTGTCAGTGCTTTTCTCTGTGGGCGCTTCTTTTCTGTAGCCTACCCTTTCTCTTCTGTATCTCAAATCTAAGCCATATATTGCTTGTCTTCTTCATCTTCCTTTTCCCTTCCTGGTCCCCTGGTAACTTGGGGGTCCTACTAAGGTAGGAAGACCTGACAGTGGCTAAGTCCTTTCCCTCTTCCAGAGGGATTAGCACACTCTTACTGTTTCTTCTGAATCTAGCCCAGGCCTCACCTTCCCTGACTCCTTTCAGGCAGAGCTGATCACTCCATCCATAGGTCTCATCCAACACCTTGTATATCTCTCTGTTATGGAACTTATCACACTGTGTGCAGTTATCTGTTTACTTGTCTATGTCAGACTAGACCACGAGCTCCTCAGTGGCAGGGACAGTTTTCTCATTCATCTCCATACATCTAGGACTTAGCACAGGCCTTTGCATTTAGTAGACACCTGAAAGTACCTGGTGAATAAATGGATGAATGAATGAATGAATGGATTAACATAGATATGTGGAGGAAAGAAGGGAGGAAGGAAGAAGGCTTGCTTGGCTAGATGGAAGCTTTTGTCAGTGAACAGAAGGAATGTTTGGGTAGGTACAGGGTATATTTTCATTATAACTGAAGCCCTTGAGATCTTACCTACCATGGAAGATACTTAGGAAAGGGACTCAGGCCCGGGGGCAGCAAGGGACTCTCCCAAGTCTTGCTCAACCCTTTTGGCATGAATTTCATTTTTCTGTGCTTCTGGGAGCAGATACTCAGGAATCCAAGAAGTACAGCTCAATAGTTCCTTTCTCATCTTCCTTAAATCTCACCCCCACCCATACCCCCTGGCACCCCAGTCATATCTCAGCCATCAGCCTTTCTCTGGATCTTTGGTCTAGCTTGCAGGGTAGTCTACATTTATCAAACCTTCCAGATACCCTGGTATCAGGGAAATAACTATGGCATTTGAAGTCATACAGATTGGAATTCTAGTCTTAGGTGTACCTACTGTTACTTCCCCTCTCTAAACTTTCATATACACACCTGTCCTATGCTGATATTGATGCAATGTATCATTAGCTGCAGAGAGGACAAATGTGACCTACCTTGTAAACTAGCAGTTGTGATTTTAGTATGTGAGACACCTTAGAGGAAGGATTCAGATACACAGAAACCTAGCTCCACATCCCTGATTACTGGTAGCAAAATGATGGCCAAAGTAAGAATTATGGTAACAGCTATGGTTTCTGTTGACCCTGAACTAACTCAGAACCACATAGTCAGCAGAGTAGAGAGAATATGTGCTGAGTGCTGGAGCCTTCATTTTCCTCTTTGATGCCATGACTCATGGTGTCTTGGCTGGCCCCCATTGCCTGGCCTCCTCCAGCTCCCTGCATTGCCCCGCAGGTTGCACAAGGCCCAGGAGGAGCACCGCACAGTGGAAGTGGAGAAGGTACATCTGGAGAAGAAGCTGCGTGATGAGATCAACCTTGCCAAGCAGGAAGCCCAGCGGCTGAAGGAGCTGCGGGAGGGTACCGAGAATGAGCGGAGCCGCCAAAAATACGCTGAGGAGGAGTTGGAGCAGGTAGGAGAGTCTGCAAATTCCTTGACACCCTGAAGCAAGAGTGGGTTAAAGGGCAGGGGCCAAAGGTCTGTCTGGAAAGTTTCATGTGTGAGGACTTTGAAATATGGCTCAAAAAATATCTCCAAGAGTCACTTGACTCTTACCAATAAGAGTAGTGGAAAAATTGCAAAAAATGGTCACTGTGATTTTCAAAGAAGAGCAAATAACAGATGATAATAGTTTTTCCTTTTTTACTGAGGTATTTACATAGAGTAAAGTGTGCAAATCATAAGTATACAGCTGGCAAGCTTTTACACATGCAAGTACTGGGTAACCACCATCCAGATCAAGTAATAGAACCTTTTAAGCACCCAGAAGGCTCATTTTTGCCTCCCCCGCCCCTGTCAATTTTCCATCCAAAAGGTAACTGTAATCATAATCTCTAAACCAGATTAGTTTCACCTGATTTTAACTTTCTGTAAATGGTCTTATACAGTACGTGTTCTTTTTTATTTGGTTTCTTTCACTCAACATTATGTCTGTGAGAGTCATCCATGTTATTGCATGTAGTGAGAGTTGGTTTATCTTCATTGCTGAGTAGTAACCCATTGTATACTATAAATTATTTATCCATTCTCCTGTTGATAGATGTTTGGGTTTGTTTGCAGTTTTTTTTGCCTTTTAGGAATAACACCTATGAACCTTCTTGCACGTGTCTCTTGATGGGCATAAGCACTTATTTCTGTGGGATAGATAATAAGGCATTTGTATATTTAGCTTTCTTACAAACTTCCAAACAGTTTTCCAAAATGGTTATACCAATCTGTACTACCATCTGCAATGTGTGAGAGTTCTAGTTGAGCTACAACCTTGGTATTTGTAGGCGTTTTAATTTTACACATTCTGGTAGGGATGTAGTTGTATCTCATTCTGATTTTAATTTTCATTTTCCTAATGACTAATAATATTGTACATCTTTTCATAAATTTATTGACCTTTTCATTTGGGAATCTATTCTCATTTTTAAAATTGGGGTGTCTGTCTTTTTCTTAATTGATTTGTAAGGGTTATTTATATATTCTGGAAGTAAGTCTTTTTCTCAATATATGTGCATATATATTGCAAATATTTTCTCCCAGCCTGTGGCTTGCTTTTTTACTGTCTTAATGTTGTCTTTTAATGAACAGAGTTCTTGATTTTAATCAAGTCCAATTTAATCAATTTTTTATTTTTTTAAAAAAATGGTTGGTATTTTTTGTGTCCAGTTTAAGACATCTTATCCTACCCCCAAGATATTTTCCTAAATTTTCTTCTAGAAGCTTTATTGTTTTACTTTCCACATTTAGGGATATGGTTTATTTCAAGTTAATCTTTGCGTATGATATGAAGTAGAAGGTCAGGGTTCTTTTTTCCCCAGGTAGATACTCTGTTCTGTTCTGTAGTCTGTTGTCTATCCTTACAGCACATTGTCTTATAATTAGTCTTGATATCTGGTAGTGTTAAGTTCTCCAGCTTTATTCTTATTCAAGATGGCCTTGCCTGTTCTGGGTTCTTTGCCTTTCCATTAGCTTGTCATTCTGCTGCCCCCTCCCTGCAAAAAAGCCTTGCTAGGATTTTTATTGTTTTTCAGTGAATCTATAGATTAATGTGGAGAAAAATTGACATTTTAACCAAATTATTCTTCCAATCCATGAGCATTGTTTATCCTGTCACCTATTTGGGTCTTTTAAATTTCTCTCAGCGATGTTTTGTAGTTTTCAGTGTAGAAGTCCTGCACCTTTTTAAAAAAATTTTAACTTGTACTTATTTTTCTATCTCCTTGAGGTGGAAGATTAAGTTATTGATTTTAAACCTTTAATCCTTTCTAATATATGCCTTTAGAGCTATAAATTTCCATCTTTGTACTGCCTTAGCTATATTTATTAAGTTTTGATATTTCATATTTTCATTATCATTTAGTTCAAAAGATTTTCTAATTCTATTACTGTTTCTTTTTTGACCCGTGGTTATTTAGAAGTGTTTTGCTTGATTTTCAAACACTTGGGGACTTTTCCAGTTATTTTTCTCATTGATTTCTTCTTCTTCTGTTTTTTTTTTTTTTTTTGAGGAAGATTAGCCCTGAGCTAACATCTGCCGCCAATCCTCCTCTTTTTGCTGAGGAAGACTGGCCCTGAGCTAACATCCGTGCCCATCTTCCTCTACTTTCTATGTGGGATGCCTACCACAGCATGGCTTGCCAAGCAGTGCCATGTCTGCACCCGGGATCCGAACTGGCGAACCCCAGGCTACCAAAGTGGAACGTGCGAACTTAACTGCTGCGCCACAGGGCCGGCATCCCTCTCATTGATTTCTAGTTTAATTTTACTGTGGTCAGAGAACATATACTGTATGGTTTCATTCCTTTCAAATGTGTTGAGACTTGGTTTATGTAAACAGACTAAACAATACAATTGAAAGGCAAAGAGTGTTGGACTGGATAGAAAAACAAAACCCAACTATATGTTGTTTACAAGAAACACACTTTAAATATAAGGATACAAAAAGGTTAAAAGTAAAAGGATGAGAGAAGATGTATGACATAAACCCTAAGCAAAATAAAGCAGGGGTAGCTATATTAATATCAAAGTAGACTTAGAGCAAGTAGAATTATTAGAGACAAAAATGGACATTTCATAATGATAAATGTGTGAATTCAACAGTAATATATAACAACTCTTAATTTCGATATACCTAATGATATAGGTTAAAAATGTATAAAGCATGGGGCCGGCATGGTGGCTAATCTTCCTCAAAAAAAAAAAGGATAAAGCAAAAGTTGAAAAGGCTAAATGGATACTAGATAAATTTATAATGAAAGTTAGAAATTTTAACACAGCTCTCTCAATAATAAGCAGCCAAAAACATCAGTAAGGATATAAAAAATTTAAAAATAATTAATCAATTTGACCTCATTTACACATATAGAGCATTTTGTCTAACGACTGCAGAAGATTCATTCTCTTTAGTGTCACATATTGCTTCTGCTCTATTCTCCCCTCTCTTTCTGGCTATCCAATATTTATGTTAGACCTTTTAACTGTATCCCATGCATCTCTTATGCTTTATTCTGTCCTTTTTTTCTCTCTGTGCTTTGGTTTGGTTATTTTCTATTGACCTGTCTTTGAGTTCCCCAATCCTATATTCTGCTGTGATTGTTGCGCTGTTTAACTTGTTCAGTGGAATCCTACTCTCAGATAATGTGTTTTTTCAGTTCTGGAATGCCCATTTTACTCTTTCATAGGTTCTAATTTTCTGTCTAAAACTTCCATGTTTTCATCTATTGTGTCCATCTTTTCCTGTATTTTCCTTAACATTTCAATCAGAGTTATTTTAAAGTCCTTGTCTAGTAACTCTAACATCTGGATCATTTATGGGACTGCTTATTTTTCCTTTTGATTATCATTTTCATGTCTCTTCTCATGTCTAGTAATTTATTTTTATGTAATGCTAGACAGTGTGTATAAAAAATAATAGAGGCTCCAGATGATTTTATCTTCCATCAGATATAGGGTTCCCCCTTTCTTCTGTTAGGTATGTAAGGCGAGGAGCTGGTCACCTCAAGCCGAACAGAGACTGAGCTATGTTGGAACTGGGTTGTAGTTTTACAACTACAGAGGTCCCCTCCTTCTTTCAATATCTTATCTCCTAAGCATTATGAAATTATGGGAGACTTTATTCCACTCTTTGGCCTAGCTACCTATTTTCCTGCACAGCCCCAGGGCTCAGTAAATGCCCAAAAAAGAAAACTGGATGTGGGGCTGACCTGGTGGTGCAGTGGTTAAGTGCACACGTTTTGCTTCGGCGGCCTGGGGTTCGCCGGTTTGGATCCCAGGTGCGGACATGGCACTACTTGGCATGCCATGCTGTGGTAGGCATCCCACATATAGAGTAGAGGAAGATGGGCACAGATGTTAGCTCAGGGCCAGTCTTCCTCAGCAAAAAGAGGAGGATTGGCAGATGTTAGCTCAGGGCTGATCTTCCTCAGAAACAAAAACAAAAACAAAAACAAAAACTGGATGTATGTTGGGGACCCCTCAATTTCCAGTCTGTTATACCAACGAAAGCTAGATTGGTTTCTCTGTGCCCCAATGGAGTCCTCCTGCCTGGGCCAGGCCCAATTCTCAGCCCTCATCTAGAGTCATCAAATGCCTCCAGGGAAGAAAATGGATGACAATTATCAGCTCACCTTAGAAAAGCTTTTCCCTCTCTGGGTTTTTCATTCATCTAGTCCAGTGGTTCTCAAACTTTTTGGTCTCAAGACCCTTTTACTATTAAAAATTTTTAGGACCTCAAAGAACATTTTTATGGGGGCAATATGTTGCTATTTACCCTATTAGAAATTAAAACTGAGAAAAATTTAGAAATATTTATTAATTTATTTAAAATAAGTATATTAGGGGCCGGCCCCATGGCCGAGTGGTTAAGTTCGCGTGCTCCGCTTCAGCGGCCCAGGGTTTTGCCAGTTCGAATCCTGGACGTGGACATGGCCCCGCTCATCAGGCCATGCTGAGGCGGCGTCCCACATGCCACAACTAGAAGGAACCACAACTAAAAATACACAACTCTGTACCAGGGGACTTTGTGAGAAAAAGGAAAAATAAAATCTTAAATAAATAAATAAATAAAATAAGTATATTAAATTCCTTACATGTTAACCCCAAAAATGTGTTTTTATGAAAAATGACTACATTTTCCAAAATAAAAATAATTTAATGAGAAGAGTGGTTTTTTTTTTAAAATAATTTTGCACATATTTTTAATGTCCGGCTTAGTACACTGCGAGATTCTTATGTTAGTGACTGTACTCAGTCTGTTGTGATATCACTCATCATGTCACCTCTGGAGAACTCCGCAGTTCAGTTGTCAGAGAAAGGGAGTTAAAAAGATAAATAATGTCTTAGTATTATAGTGGAAATAGTTTGACCTCATAGATGCTCTCAAAGGGTTTTGGGGTTGTTGGAGGATCCCCGGATCACATTTTGAGAACTGCAGACCTAGTCTTTATTGTTTCTACAACTCTCTGATGTTTTTGAAAATTTTCACAATTTTTATAACTTATGCAGCTTTTTCTGGATGTTGTGTTGGATCAGAATAGTTCTTCTGTCATGACCTACTGCATCTTATGGGGAAGTGGAAGTCAGGCGATAACACTTTCAAGCACACAGATCAGTGGTTATTAACTTCGCTACATATTAGAATCACTTGGAGAGCCTTAAAAACTTTTTGATGCTTTGATGCTTTTTGACCCCAGATCAGTGAAATCAGAATCTCTGGGTGAGGGCCTCGATATTAGTATTTTGGAAGTTTCCAGATGATTCTAGTGTCTGACAAGGTTGAGAACCACACCATAGAATAAAAGAATAGGATCAGTGAACTTTGACTTGTCCCAGCTTCTAGCTATTGTCTTCTTCTCCTTCAGGCATTTATTATTTGTGTGTGACAAGATGTGCCTGTCTCTGTCTTTTTGCGTCCCATCTACCCCGTTCCCTATTTTGTCCTTGTTTCTCTCATTAAACATCCAGTTTTCGAGCCTGTTAGGCCAGCCTCTTCCCACCTCCCCGACTATCACACTTCTCTCTATGTGCTCTTTTTTTTCTTTTCTCTCTCCATTCTCCCCTTCTCAGCTTATCCCATTCCCTTACCTGCTTTTAATATAGCACTTGATCATACATTTTCAGACTTAATGCATTAGATTCTAAAGTATCTGTTCTTCACTGTAAATCTACAAAACCAGGAGTGGGCCAGTTTATAGTTTCCTTTTTAAGGAACAAAAACCAAATGAAGATTGGTCTTCTCGTTAGCTTTCAAAGGAATAAAGGTGTTCTGTCCTTAGATAAGGCCCTCCTGGTCCACTGTAGGCTGTGGAGAGGACCTCAGGCCTGCTATGAGATGCTTGCCTCACTAGATGAAGTTGGGCATAATGAGACCGCTCTGGGATTCTGACCAGCCAAAGGTCAGATGGGGAAGTTAGGGCATCACTTCTACTGGTAGCCTGGGTGAGATGTACTGGGTCTGATGTACTTTTAGACCTTTCACACTTGAGTGCTTTGTGACTGTCTGCTTCATTGTATGCTCCTTGCTAAGAAGTCAGTGAGGACTTTTCTGCTTACACGTTGGTCCTTTCATGTCTTGGTCTCTGTTGGCAGTGCCTGCGTTAGTGTCGGCATGCTTGTTGTCTTCTCACTTTGTAAGGAGTGCCCTTCAAAGCCTCCCTGCCCTGCTCAACAGGAGATAGTGGACCAAGCCTCTGGGCTAGAGGAGACTTCAGAGAGCATTCAGGCCAATCGCCTTCTGGAATAGTAATCATTTTTAAGGTCTCTCTGACATGAGCTCTTCACATACCTCCCTGATGGAGAGCTCACTCTCTCCTGAGATCACCCCTTCACTTATGGTTTGGGTTTGCATGGGGAAAGTCCTACCTCACACTGATTTGAGATCTGCTATAGGAAGCACAGGGTCACACAGCCAGTTGAGTGACAGACTAGGAACCAGAACCAGATTTTAGATTCCCCAGTCAAGTGCTTTTTCTGCCACATTTTGATGTCTTGAGTTTCAAGCATGGACCCCAACTCTAAGAAAGATGATTCACTGAGCTTACCTATGCCTTAAGAGAGCAGGGAAGACTGTTGACATTGGCTGCATGACCAGGAGAGGCATCTTGTGTGGATGTGTGGGAAAAGAGTGCTCTAGCCTGGCAGCAAAAAAGTCTCAATTTGAGTTCTGGTTGATGCTACTGATTATGTGACCTTGAGTAGGTTATTTTCCTTCTCTGAGCTTGCTTCCTACTATATAAAAGAGAATAATCCTTGCCCTTTCTCCCTCTTGGGAGAGTTGTAAAGCTCACATGAGATAGCAGACAAGAACTCTGAATTCTGAAGTATCATACACAGGCATTGGAGAGCCTTATGGTTGTAGTAAATGAACTTATATCCTCTTGGTTGCATAGGTTCGGGAGGCCTTGAGGAAGGCAGAGAAGGAGCTGGAATCACACAGCTCATGGTATGCTCCAGAGGCCCTTCAGAAGTGGCTGCAGCTGACACATGAGGTGGAGGTGCAATACTACAACATCAAGAAGCAAAATGCCGAGAAGCAGCTGCTGGTGGCCAAGGAGGGGGTGAGACCTCCCCTCCTGCTGCAGTCTTCTCTCCTCCTCACCTCCTTCCCTTTCACCTACTCCTCTTCCTCTTTTCTGCCCCACCCTCTCCCTCCTGGTGGACTAAGAGATGTCCTGGTGCTGGGTTCTGTTTCTTTTCCTAGTATACAGCTCCTGATAATGCCCTCAAGCTTCTAGAGGAGGGAATGAGTTATGGGGGTGCTCCCACCTGCCCTCCTGGCAAGATGTAGCAAGTGGTGGCAGGTAGAGGGAAGGCTCTGCCAGCCCCAGGCTGCCATGGGGACAGAATCCTCCCAGGGCTAGGGTACTGCCATGGGATTCCTTTGCTTCTCTTGATGCCTCTATTTTTTTTCCTCTACTCTTTTCTTTCCTTTTGCCTTCCTTTTCTCTTTCCCTTCTCTTCCTTTTTCTTGTGCAGCCAAAGCTGTGCTAGGAGGAGGGGGACCTAGCCACAGAAAGGCATTTCTCATTTTTCCAACCTCTACTCCCTGCTGTTTTTAAGCTGAGGGCCTCATCTTTGCAGGCTGAGAAGATAAAAAAGAAGAGAAACACACTCTTTGGCACCTTCCACGTGGCCCACAGCTCTTCCCTGGATGATGTGGATCACAAAATCCTAACAGCTAAGTAAGTAGCACCTGTTGCCTACGTCTGGCAATGTCCATCCCGTCCTCAGGATTTGAGGGTGTACAGGGCCTCCAACCCCAGTTCTACTTCTTCACTGGGACAGAGGGACAGTCTGGTCTCCTGACCCAGCCTTTATTGAGCTCCCACCTTGCTCTTAACTTTATGATTAAATTGTGTTTGTTATTTACACATATTCCCCCCCAACTTGTTCCTCTGAGAAGAGGTCTTATTCCTATTCAGGCTCACATCCAGCCCATGCCTGCAATTTTCTTTCCTCTGTCTTCAGGCAAGCTCTGAGTGAGGTGACAGCAGCACTGCGGGAGCGCCTGCACCGCTGGCAACAGATTGAGATCCTCTGTGGCTTCCAGATTGTCAATAACCCTGGCATTCACTCACTGGTGGCTGCCCTCAACATAGACCCCAGCTGGATGGGCAGTACGCGCCCAAACCCTGCCCACTTCATCATGACTGACGACGTGGATGACATGGATGAGGAGATTGTGTCACCCTTGTCCATGCAGTGTAGGTGACCTCCTGGGTGAGGATGAAGGAAGGAGCCTTTGATGCACAGGTTAAGAAATCGTCGGCCTCAGCTGTACTTGAACAGCATGTGGGGCAGATACCAAGGAAGATAGTTCAACTCATGACCTTGGTTAATAAAGCGCATTTTGCATCAGGCTCTTCCTTTCTAGTTGTCCTTTCAGTGGTTTTTCCTTGCTGTTTGCTCTGTCTGCCCCTCTGGGTCTATTGTGTCAAGTGTGTCTCCTTTACTCTTGGTGTTCTTTTAATCCCTTTATTCTTCTTTTTTCTCCCCTTCATCTACCTTTATAAAAATAATCTCTTTTAGTGGTTCGTTATAGAAAAATGGCATTCATTTTGACTATTGCTTTTATTTGTTTTCATTTTTATTCCTTATTCCTGATTGTTAAAGTAGATGAATGGAATGATGTCCCTTTCTGCCTTTTTGTGTGAGGCCCCAGGAAGCAATAGTCCCTTACAATGTTATAGCCCTAAATCCTCCAAGCCAGAAAGACGTTCTTGTGCAGGAGGAATCTCCTGCGCGAGGAATTTCCTCCACAAACATGTCTGGCTTTCCACCTGAACTCTTGGACCTCCCTACTTTCTGTCTTGGGTCTTCCTGCACACACTCCCCCCCGCCCCCACCCCAAGTGATGAGAGCTGAGTAGAGCAAAGTCAAAAGAGACAGCACTCTTTGGGAAGTCTTCAGTGAATGAAGGCACTTATCCCTTATTGGCCCAGTTGAATTTTTCTTTGGATCAGAGACTCTTTTAGATAAATAGAACAGACCTTTATGGAAAAGCTATTGTCCTGGGCCCATATCCCACGAGTGCAGAAGGGATGGCAGAAAGCTGGGGTTGGGTTAGGGCTCACTTTCAGAAAGCCAGATTCTTTAATCAAGCTGGATTTTAGCTCCAGACAGTATTTATTTGTAAATTTCCTCAATGATATTTTATCTCTGGCCTAGCTGTTTGTCTCCCTGGTCTGATATCTTGTCAGGGCTTTAGTCAAAGGCCCAACAAGGTTAGGATCACTAGCAGGCAGAGCTTGATCCTGACGTACTCATCTAAAGGCTCCTATGTTCTCTGGCTTGGGAGGGACCTTCATTAGCTTTGACCCACCCACCTCTTGCCCCTGGCCCTTCCCTTATCCCATCGATGTGCAGGCTGAAGCCCCCTGTAAATCAGATTCTCTTCTCATTTTGGCCTGGCCGTTGGACCCTAGATGCTGCCTGGTTGATGGGGCGTAGGTTCAGTGACCGCTCTCTCTGCTCAACATCCGCCGGCTCGGATGATCAGTCCCTCTGGAAATACCCGGGTTTGAGGAGCCCCTTTGGGGCTTTTATTTTTCCAACTTTGGGGACTAAACCAACACTCCTGCCCCACCCCACGGGCCCCTTATCCTGCCTGCCTCACTCCCCTGCCTGCTCCCTCTGTTCCCTCAGCACTGTCCCTACTAATTGCAGGGAGGGGTTCGGGGGTGAGAAGGATCAGCCTGCTCAGCTGAGACCTGGAGAGAGAACACCCATGGTGATGGAAGGCTTATGCTTCTCCTTTCAGCCCAGCTAGATAGATGTCCTGGTGGCCCTTCTTTCCAGCTGGGCTGGGATGGAAAGAGGGAAGGAAAGATCCTCCCCCTCTTTTCTCTTTTTCGTGTCTCTCCCTTTTCCTCTCTGTTTTCCCTTTCTTTCTCCCTTTCCCCCGCTCTATTCCATACTTCCTCTTCCGCCTCCCTCTCATGCCTTGCAAGCCACCAGCCATAGAGGCCCTGCCTCCCCGGCTCTCCATCACCGTGGAACTGTGCTCTCTCCCTGGTGGCTCATCCAAGGCTTCTGCCCTGCTTGTAACCTGGCCTTTTCTCCCATCTTTAGGGAGAAGGCAAGGAGGCCCATCTGCCAGGGTAGAAAAGAAAAAACAAAGGTGTAAATTCTGTGTTCAGCTGGAGCTGGGATTGAGCCCAAGGGGGATGCTCTAGCACATTCCTAAATTACTAGGTGCCCCCATAGCCCTGCACTGGGCATGGTGGCCATCGTCTTCGAAGAGCCTGATTTGCAACATTGATCCAAGAGCTGGTTCTTTGTTGTTTACATGCTCATCAGAGGGAATTTGGAAAGTAAGAGAGTAAATATGAACATAATATTTGAGCACGTTTTCTTTCAGTCTTTTATCTGTGAAATTTTAAATAATTTTTTATGTCATCAAGGTAACGATAACCACTACCATTTATTGAGTGCCACGAACTGTGTCAGGTACTTTAAATACATTATCTTGAAGCCTCACAACAACTCTGCAGAATTTTATTAATTAGGAATTAAAATAGGGATGTAAGTTGCTCAAAGTCACAGCTAGAAGTGGAAAGGCCTAGTTTCTGTTTTTTTTTTTTTTTAAAGATTTTTTTTTCCTTTTTCTCCCCAAAGCCCCCCAGTACATAGTTGTATATTCTTTGTTGTGGGTCCTTCTAGTTGTGGCATGTGGGACGCTGCCTCAGCGTGGTTTGATGAGCAGTGCCATGTCCGCACCCAGGATTCGAACCAACGAAACACTGGGCTGCCTGCAGCAGAGCGCGCGAACTTCACCACTCGGCCATGGGGCCAGCCCCTTAAATTTTTTTTTAATTTTTTTACTTTTGAGGAAGATTAGTCCTGAGCTAACATCTGCTGCCAATCCTCCTTGTGTTTGCTGAGGAAGACTGGCCCTGAGCTAACATCCATGCCCATCTTCCTCTATATGTGGGATGCCTACCACAGCATGGCTTGCCAAGCAGTGCATAGGTCCACACCTGGGATCTGAACTGGTGAACCCTGGGCCACCAAAGTGGGATGTGCAAACTTAACTGCTGCTCCACTGGGCCGGCCAAGGTCTAGTTTCAAACTCTAGTCTTTTGTGTTCCATAGCTCAAGGTATTTCTTTTATATATAATTTTATATCCTTTTGTTTTCCCTGAGCATTTTAATAGACATTTTTCTACGTTTTTAAAATCTTTTCATACGCAGAATTTTTAATAGCTGTATAGTCTTCCAGCAATTAGATGTATTATCATTTTCCCATTGTTCCACCTTTATGTTTACTTTCATACAATTATTAATAGTGATGTGATGAACATGTTTGTGTAAAAATCTTTGTCTAAATTGTGACTTATTTCCTGAGGTTTACTTTCTAAAAAGGCTGGTTCTTAGTGCTCTCCCGGACCTTGCCTCCAACTCCTATCCTCCCCTGTCCTGCTTGTGGTCTCCCATTAACGCCTTGCCATCTCCCTTTATAGTAATGTTGGCCCTAGGTCTCCTTCTATTGGAATTGCCACTAAAACTGACCTGGCCACCTTATCTTCAATTTCCCCTTGCTTTTAGGACCCTTGGTGGGAGGTTCTTGGGAGGAGGTGCCCCATTCTCCAGATTGGGCACCAAAGGCCCAGAGTGGTCTCCAGCAAGCATTTCTCCATGGGCAAACCTGCTTGCCTGCCAGCCCCAAATAGGCTACCCCTCCCTCACACTTTCTTCACTCTCCTTGCAGCCCCCAGCCTGCAGAGCAGTGTCCGGCAGCGCCTGACGGAGACACAACTTGGCCTAGGATCTCAGAGGTTGGTAGAGGGCGAGGCTGGCCACTTCTTGACAAGCCGGGTATCTCTGCGGCGAATGCGCAGCCTTTCATCTGGACAGTCTTTCAGTTCTGAAGGCCACGAGATCAGCTCTCCATCTGCCTCTGCTGCTTCTTCCTGCTCCTCTACCACCATCACCACCACCACCACCACCACCTCCACCACCTCCATCACCACCGTTCATGTCCACCCTGTTTATTACCACCACAGCACTTCCTATTTCCTCCAGATGGAGCCCTACCCTGACCCACCCCCTTCTGACAGCACCGCTGTGATGCCAGGGCATTCAGAGAGCTTGGGGTATCAGCTGTATCTCTTCTCTTTCTTTCTTCCCTTCCTTCCCTTTCTGCCACCTTTCCTTGGCCTCTGCCTGCTGGCTGCTATGTGGGCATCTGTGGGCGGGGGGGGGGGGGGGGGTGTGTGCAATGGGGCCTCTTCTCCTTGTCCTGCCCTTTCCCAGCCCTGAGACTCCTTCTTTAGGTGAGCCTAACTCCCCAGACCTTTCTTCCCTTCTCTGTTTGGGGTATGCTGACTCTAAAAATGAGTAACAACCCCCCTCCCTCACGGTCCTATAGCACTTTTGCCTAAACTGTGCACTTTCACATCCATTATCTCAGTGGAGTCCTCACTTCCTTTACTCCTTCAAAAACATTTATAGATATCTACTCTGTGCCAGGCTCTGCTGGGCATGGGGATTCATAGATGATAAGATACAATCCCGGCCATCAAGAATTACAGTCTGGTCTGGGAGAGGTACATAATAATTGTGGGACAATTTGATAAGTGCTATGGGTGTTGAGGAGGGAGTGACTAACAGTGTGTACCTGGGTGGAATGCTTCACAAAAGAGATGACATTTGTGCTAAAACTCTGTGTGCAGAAAAAAGGAGAGTGTATTCTAGGTAGAGGAAACATCATGTGCAGAGGCATGGAGGTTCAAGAGAATATGATATGTTTGTGGTTAGAACATTGGATATGTGTTGCTGGGAAGGGGTAGCAGATGAGGCTAAAATGATAAAGGGCTCTCAAAGGCTAGGGGCTTTGGCCATTACCCTTTAGGAGATGGACAACTGCAAGAGTTTCTAAAAGAAAGTGAATTGGTCAGATCTGCATTTTAGAAATAACATTTTAGTTGCCTGTATGAAGGAAAGAAGGGAGAGACTACAGGAATTTGGAAGTCATTGCAGTAGACCACTAGGGGAGGTAACGAGGTCTTGGGATGGAAAGGAGAGGATTAATTTGGTACCTGGCTATGAGGAGTGAAGGAGAGGGAAGAGTCTAGGATGACACCCAGGTTTCTAGCTTGAGTGACTGAATAGGTGTAGTACCCTTCATGGAATTAGGGAATAGAAGGGAAACAGGTTTAGCGGTCTTGGACAAGAAAAGTTTATAGGTGGGGCAGGCATTAAAGTACTCTCTGAGTAGGAAGTTAAGGGTAATAATAGTATAAGAATTGGGGAAAGGCTTTCTCCCAGGCCTGGTCTGGCAGCTGCAGGGACTTTCCCTGCTAATACCTCAGGATGGTAGGCTAGGGTCAGAGATAGTAGCCTTGATCTTACCTGGAACAAGCTTAGACCCTCAGAAAGTCCCCCTCCTCTGGAAGGAACTCTCATCTCTGAAGTTGTGACCATGGCCCAGTCCTGGCCTCTGGGCTGCAGCCTGCTTACCCTGTTGCTTTCTTTTGCTCCTGCCTCACTCTGGATACCAGTCTCTCTAGCTCTGCCCCTTGAACGTCTGGATAGTTATTCTTGAGGGCTGTTCCTTTTTCTCTCACAAAGGGACTGCCTTTACTAGCATTATCACTCAGCAGAGCTGCTCATCTTCATTCTCATCCTCATTTTCATCCAAAAGCCTAGGCAGGGAGACTGCCCCTCTGAATACAGATGGAGAGGACTGAATTGGGCTGGGGGCACAAGGGGATGCTGTGAATCTCATGCTCCAAGGCCCAAGTGAGGGCAGTGGGGAGGGAGGGTCGGGAGGTACCTGCATCCACCTGGCCTGTTCACTACTTAATTTTCTTTTACACCATGCACCAGAGGATCATCTCTAAAGGCAAACAGGCTCTCTAGTAAGGTTAGTAGCTTGGAATGGGAGCCCAAGGCAGCCCAGCCTTTGGGGAGGGACACCCCTGGCCTGAATTGTCTCAGAGATTCAGGGAGGGGAGGTGAGCTCGCCTCAGTGGGCCTTTTCCCTCCTATATCTACTCAGGCTTCCTCCCAGTTTGTTTTCTTGCTTTGGAAGTCTCAGCTTTTAGTTGATAGAGGCATAGAGGGATGGGAATCATGACCAGATGGGACTGTGGGCCAGGAGGAGTGAGCAGCCTCTTGACCTCTCTTCCTTGGTGTTAGAAAGGTCCTAGGAGCCTCACCTCCTCAGCCTAAAGGGCCCCTCTTCCCAGTGTGGTTGCTTCCCAGAACTTCCTTCCACTGAGCACCTTCCTCTGTGATTCATAAATGTGTAGAAAAGGCAGTATATGGAGAGCATCATATTGGAGCTTAGAGAAACAAGGGCACATTTAAATAGAAGCAAGGACAGTGTCAGATATGTGAAACCAAGTATGAGACTGAATAATGGTAAACACTAGAGTATGTGGCTGAAATAGTATTTTTAGAACGGGAGTCGGAGCTGGAATTGTTCTCTGCTATCCCCTTTCTCCAAGAAGGTATTGGCCCATGAGGTGGCTGTTTAGTTAATTATTTCCTACTGAGAATTAAACTTAGAATAGCTATGAGCCAACCTCCTGCTTTTGCCTGTTTCAGGGGCCTGGTGCCCTCCCTAATTTCTGACCCATCGCCTCCTTCCTTCCAGATCCTGTGGTGCTCTCCTTTCCCACTCATGACTCCTTCCCTTTGGCTTCCTGACTTGGATGTTTAAGCATTTCCCTTAGCCCTCTCTTCTGCCTCTGCCATGGGTTCTCTGGCCTCTGGGAAAGCAGAAGGAGGGTTAAAGGATTGGCAGGAATCCCCATATCTACCCTCTTGTCTGTAGAGGCAGGAGGGGTGGCATCGGGAATTGGTTCATGGCCTTCTTAGGGATAGCCAGCCCCCTAAAGGGTCTTGACTTCCTGGACTAGCCTCTGTGTGTGCATGTCCAGTGTGCAGTGCCACATCCCCATAACTCAGCCTTGCAAAGAAGCCTTTTGTGACTGGCCCACATATGGGTTGTCCAGCTTGACTGGCCTCATCATCTTCATTCCCACAGTACTTTCTCCATTTCTAAGTGCTTTGCCGACATATTTGATCCTCCGAACAGTCTTGCAAGATAATTGAATTGGTATTGTCTTCATTTGGCCAAAATTGAGGACCAGTAAGTTTAGATGACTTGTCCAAGGTCACACAGCAAGCCTCAGGCAGAGATGGAAATTGAGTCAGACTTTATGATTTATAGCGAGTGCACAGCTCTTTTGAACCACTGCTCCTTAAAGGGCAACACACTGTGTTTCTACACCTCCCTACATTCTCCCTGTCAGCAGAGCTCTATAAGAGAACCCACCCTTCCTGCTGCCAGCTGACTTTGAACTCTGAAACACTTCTCTGTGACCACCTTTGAATTCTGTGCGGGGGTTGGAAGAGGCAGCATCCTGGCCTTTTGGGTTGGGTGAGGGATTGTTTGCAAGGCTGTTCTAACCTTCTCCTCCCCAGCCTGGGTCAGGCCCACTTACTGCATGTACCCTGTTCCTTGGCGCCTGGCCCAGACTGGATGTGTCCCAGGATGTGACCGGAGTAAGTGGGGAGGGAGACATGGAAAATGGTGACTCAGAGAAATATGTGGGTTCTGTGTTAGCTTAGGGCTGAGTCCTAAGAAATCTAGCCAGCTATGGGAAGGCAGAGATTTTATTGAGGAGGATGCCTCTGCAATTGAAGCCTATGGTTGCACCAGTTTAGGGCCTGGGCATTCACTAGGGGTGGGGCCCAGGCATTAGAAAGCACTTTGCCAGACAGATGATGGTATAATGACATTTGTTTTTGCTTCTTGTTGTTTGTCTCTTCTCTTGCCATCACTTTTCCTTTTCTTCCTTTTTTATCTCCTTGGTCTTTCTTATTTCTACCTGCTTCTCCTTTTGCTTTTCTTCCTCCCCAATTTTATTCTGTTCTCCCTGTCTCTTCTCTGATCTATCCCCATTCCTATTCCTCCCTCCTCTCTCATCCTTTACTTATGACATATCAACTTACTTCTGTTTCTCATTCTTCTCTTTCTCACCTGCCTGTTTATTCTGTTTTATCTCTCCTGCCCCTCTTTCCATCTCCACTTTCCTGCCCTGTCCTTGTCTTCTCATGTTGTCCCTTTCTCCTCTTCAACTTCCCCCTGTCCCCCTATCCTGTTTGTGTCCCTTTCTTCTTCTTTGCCCTGTCTTGCAGGGATTTGACCCATTCCGATTCGGAGTCCTCCCTCCACATGAGTGACCGCCAGCGTATGGTCCCCAAGCCTCCTCAGATGGTCCGGGCTGCAGATGAAGCTCTCAATGCCATGACTTCCAACGGCAGCCACCGGCTGATTGAGGGGGTCCACCCAGGGTCTCTGGTGGAGAAACTGCCTGACAGCCCTGCCCTGGCCAAGAAGGCACTACTGGCGCTGAACCACGGGCTGGAGAAGGCCCACAGCCTGATGGAGCTGAGCCCCTCAGCCCCACCTGGTGGTTCTCCACTTTTGGATTCTTCCCGTTCTCACAGCTCCAGTTCCCCAGACCCAGACACACCATCTCCAGCTGGGGACAGCCGAGCCCTGCAGGCCAGCCGAAATACACGCATTCCCCACCTGGCTGGCAAGAAGGCTGTGGCTGAGGAGGATAATGGCTCCATTGGCGAGGAGACAGACTCCAGCCCAGGCCGGAAGAAGTTTCCCCTCAAAATCTTTAAGAAGCCTCTTAAGAAATAGGCAGGATGAGGGTGGCAGTGGCAGGACAGCTTGTCCTTCCCTGGTCTTCTGCCTCCCTTTCTCTCCCTTCCAAGATATCTGGCCCCAAGAGTGGGGCATGGGAAGGGCTGGCCCAGGGGCCTGGGCACTGTACATACCTGCCCCCCTCATCCTTGGGTCCTTCAACATTATTTATTAACTGACCACCATGGCCTGCCTGCCCTGCCTCCCTCCCAACCATGGGCTGCTGCTGTCACTCCCTCTCCACTTCAGTGCATGTCTTAGTTGCTGTCCCCTCAGCTCCCAGCTCCACGTTGGGGTCCAGCTTCCGTCTCTGCTGTCCCAGTTTTGAGGTTTGGTTTCTTGTTTCTGTCTGTCTCCTGCTTTCAGGCTCCTCTCTCCCACCACTCTCCAACTTCCCCTAGTAGCTAGGGCAGATGTTAAGAATAACTTCTGACTCCTGTGCCTCAGATATGTTCCACCCCACCTCCAATGGTTTTGTTTGCCCCAGACTGGGGCCTAGGGCATAATATTTGAGGTTTATTCTTTGAGAGTGTGGTGGGCCAGAGGGAACCTCAGCCTGGAGCTCACTCAGGCCTCCAGGGGTCCGTGGGGGAATGAAACCAATTCCCAGAGAACAAGCTATTAGAGAGTTTTAAAGAGAGGCCAGGCTGGGGGACAGATTGGAAGAGACTTCTCTCTTAGTTGGAGGATGAGTAGATGCTAGAGTTGTGGGCTACAAGGCAGTCACCTTTTCTCTCTTCTCTCACCCGCACCTGCATCTCTTTTATCCCTGCTCCCCCACACTGCAGGAGGGTTTTTGTCTGTAAGAGGTGCTGCCCAAATGCTCCCAAACATCAGTACTCCTGGGGCTCAGGACAATCAGCTCCCCTGGCCATGGGAACCTCAGCCACGATGCAGGGCTCTAATGGGGCCCTGAAGCTATTGGGCAGGATGTTGTCACATTTGAACCAAAAGACAGTTTAAAATTGAAAAAAGAAATCTCCTGAATTCCCAAGTGCCTGCACCACATACTTCCCTGACCTTGTCAGACCCCATTTTCATGTCACTGCATAGCCTGGGCCAGAGGCTCAAAGGCCACAGCCAGTTTAGGGAAGAGGGTGGCTAAGGAAGATAGTGTAGGTGAAGGTGGCTGTGTGACCACTTCCCCCCACCCTTCCCACCCTCTAGACAACTCTCTCCCTTACCTGTTTTTGCTATGGCTGTCAAGGTATTTTCCCTCTGCCCCCACTCCCTGCCATGACTTTACTCTGGGATCCTTTTTTGGGCCTGGGGTGGGGACACCTGGGGCTGGTCTTAGGAGGGTGCTAGGCTACAGACTGCCTTGTACCCCCTGGACACCCTCACATGGGTTTTTCTGTGTTATTTCATAAGACTCTTTGAAGTCCAATAAAGCATGTAGGAGATTTTAACCTCTGCTGGCTTTGACTCTCATTGTGTTCTCTGTGCTCTCTTTAGCATAGCAGACAGGGTGAAGAAGAGACTATTTCTCCTCTGACAAGGAAAAATGAAGTTCTAATACACACACCCAAAAGCTCTCTGGGTAGGGTAACAAGATGAAATGCAGGATGCCCGGTTAAATTTAATTTCAGATAAACAGTAACTTTTAGTATAATTATGTCCCATGCAATATTTGGGACACGTTATTTTTACTTGCTAAATTTGTCAGCCCTATCTCTAGGCCATCCTGACCCTATCTATCCTATAGCTTCACCTATCACCTAGGACTTTTAGAATTACCTCACAGGAAGCGTGGGATGCATCTGAAGGTCAGTGAGGAACCAATGAAAGGTTTTAGGAGGAGATGCAATGTGAGATTTCATAAAAATCAGTTTCTGTAGCCCAAATCAGAAGCTTCTACATCGGCCTTGTATATTATGTCTCTCATCTGTTCTTAACTCCCTACATTCAGTCACCAAACCTAAACTCATTCTATCGCCACTCTTATTGCTTAACCTTGTCTCTATCACCATCCACTGGAGAATTCTTAAAGCTTGGGTCATGGTCCTTCCCTGCTCAAAACTCTCCTAGGGCTCCCATTTCTCTCAGGATAAAATCCAAAGCCAGTGCCTTATTAGCAAGGCTCTCTTCCAAGCCGACTGAGTGCCTGACTTCTGGCTGACCTAAGAGCCCTGGGCTCCTGGCTGCCTCTGGCTGTAGATCCGAGGCCACAGCCCACATGGGACGGCAGTCTTGGGTTATCGTAATGCAACAGTCGTCAAGACAAGAAAAAGTATCTTCAATGGTCGGGTTTTTGTTGTTAGTATTTCAAAAATACTTGAACTGTATTGACCTCGGCGGCGGCGCGGGGACGAGAGGGGCGGGGCCAGGCATGGCGGGCTCTGCTCGCTCCATCCGGCCCCGGGGCCTCTGCTTCGGCCTTGCCCATATCCAACATGGCGGCGGGAGAGCGCGTTCCCGCCGGGCGTGCCCACATGTAGCGTGGCCGCAGGAGAGGCGCAGGCTCGGGGGCCCTGCCCATACTCAACATGGCGGCCACTGGGCGAGGCCGACTTTCTGCTACGATAGTTCCGCCCGCCGGCGGGGGCGCTGGCCGCATCGAGTAACGTCATTCGAACTCCGTCGCGCCGCTTTTGCGTCGCGGGTGGCGGGAGCGGGAAGGGGATTCAGATTGTCGCGCCTCGGCTCTGTGGAGGGAAGTGCTCTCTGGCCTCCACTCCGGTCCCTGCTCCTGAGCATCGTCTGGAGCCCGACCCTTCGCACTCGGCCACCTTCTCGATCCCGCCAGCGCCTCCGAGCTGCAGCCGCGTCTTGGGTTCCTCAGCGCCTCAGCCACTAGCTGCGATGCATGTGATCAAACGAGGTGAGAGGCCGGGGAGGGGGCGGCGGGGTGCTCGCACCGGGGAAAGGGGACGGGGCTGCCGCCGCCGGAGCGCCTGGCCGCGCCCGCCCGCCGCCGCTTCCCGCCCTGCCCGCCGCCGCTTCCCGCCCTGTCAGCCGGCTCGGCCTGCGGCTTCCGTCCGTCGGCCCCCGTGCCCTCTCGGGCCCTCAGTCGGTGCCCTCCCAGCGTTGTGGTCCCGCCGCATTTCAAAAGGATGACACCTCCCTTTCTGAAGGAGTTAGTGTGCGTGCCTCCCCGCGAGTCCCCGAGCCAGGGATCGTTAGCTCCTCTTCACAGATGCAGCAGCAGAAGCGCAGAGAGCTTCGGGGACCGACGCAGAGTCACCTGCCGTGAATAGATGCTGTAAGAATGAATGAGAGTAATTATTTAAAAACATATGCCGAGTGCCGTGGGTATGTGTCCAAGTGATTTAACTACAGCTAAGAGATGGAGAGGCGGACATTGGTGGCCCTTCTTCCTGTTTTAGTTGATGGGGAGGCCAGGGTTCGAACTCATAGTTCACACCGGAGCTTTATTTGAAACGTTTGCTTGAAAACCGTGGGGTTGATGACCTTTCCTAGGCACTGGGGAGAACTAGGAAAGAAGGGACTCTGTACCCCACACCGGCACCTATCGGCTTCCTGATCTCTTTCGTGGAGTGAGAGTAGGAATGTGGGGTGACAAACGCCAGATCTCAGCCTCAGACATCTCCCTGGAGTTTGGCCTTTGGAGGAGATATGTTGCCACTTGCCCCAGGGGTAGTCCCAGAGGAGTTTGGGACAGAGACTGAGTCAGTTTGGGAGAGAGTCCTTCCCTGCGGTGGGAAGAGATACTGGATCAGGGTAGGGTGGCCAAGGCATCTGACAGGATGGGAACCAGGAAGAGCAAGGGACTTGTGTTCTTCCTCAGCGGTTATTCCTCATTAGACTTGCTCAGTGCCTCCTTTGTGCCAGCCCTTGGCTTGGCTCTGTGAAATTATCAGAGGAGACAGTCCCCGCCTTGGGAAGAGGTTTAATCAGATTGGAAAAACAAGAGCAAAACATACTTTGAACAGAGAACCATGTGAGACAGGTATGAACAAGTTCTGAGTCGAATCTACTTGCCTCTGTTAAAGCAATAAAGTTATTTCAGATTCTAGGCACTGAGTAAATACTGGTTGGCTGACTGACTGGATGTTTGTTTTGTCCACTAGGCTGTGAGTGTTTCAAAGATGGGGACTTTATGGCCACACTTGGCGTAGGACCTGCCATGAGTAGATGCTCAAAGAGTGAATGAGAGTAATTATTTTAAAATATATGCTAAGTGCTGTGGGTATGTGTCCAAGTGATTTAACTACAGCTAAGAGATGGAGAGGTGGAGAGTGGTGGCCCTTCTTCCTGTTTTTAGTGTCTTGAGAACATCATTCTCTGAATTTCCCTAGTCCCTCATTTTAGCTGATGAGACCAAAGACCAAAATACATAGTGCACTTTTATTGGTCCATTCCTGTGAGAGAGAGATGAGCATCCAGGTTTTTAGACCTTTAGAAAAAGTTATGGAAGAATGAGGATCTTCTTATGATAAATCTGTAACAGAGATGAATTGAAAACTTGTGGATGTAGATTACTGGAGTGGGTGACACCTCTGCATTGAATTTTTAACCTTTTGGGTCCACTTTCAAATAGTGTAGTTTAAAAAGTACCACCTACAACAGGCGGCAAAAGGCAGGGCTTGTTTTGTTTCTCGTTCCTTCGGAGAACATAATTTCATCCAGATGGTTCGCTGCTAGAGTCTGCCAGTGCAGCATTCAGCAAGGTGTGTTAATGTACAAAATTGTACTTAGATTTGTTTATTTTATTTTATTTTTGATTTTTAATGTGCTTAGGATTTTTCCCCCATTCTCTTATTTTTGTTGTGCCAGTGTAGTAGCAGACTAACTCCCATAGTTTTTGTTAATTTTAATGTAATTGTTTAGGAGGGCAACTGGCAGTCAGCCTTCAAGTACTTCTGAATGTGCTAATATCTTGCTAAGCACCATGAGGGAAATAATGGAGAACGCAGCTCCATCTTCAAAGACTTTAGGATTGTTAGGGATGTAGGAATAATCCATACGAAAATTGTTAGAAAACGGAAGGGAATGTGAATGAGTTTTTCTCATCTGCTATCTTGAGCTATTTTTCTTCATGGGAGAGAATCATATTGCTCAAGGAGATTAAGATTAAAAAAATAAAAGTTCTGGGGCCGGCCCGTTAGCGCAGCGGTTAGGTGCCCGCGTTCCGCTTCGGCAGCCCAGGGTTTGCTGGCCTGGATCCCGGGTGAGGACATGGCACCACTTGGCAAGTCATGCTGTGGTAGGTGTCCCCACATATAAGGTAGAGGAAGATGGGCATGAATGTTAGCTCAGGGCCAGTCTTCCTCAGCAAAAAGAGGAGGATTGGCAACAGTTAGCTCAGGGCTAATCTTCCTCAAAAATAAAAAAATAAAAGTTGACAACCATTGGAATAAGTGCAGTGTAGCTGACTGAGTTGTAAAGTGTGCTTTGGAATTTACTATAGTGTTTCCAAAATTTTGGATTGTAACCCACAGTAAAAATTACATTTCACATCATGACTGAGTGCACACACTTATATGTATGTATATACATAAAACTGAAACAAAACTTTTCAAAATAATACCTTCCAAAGCATCCATTTGCACTCTGATAATCTCTCTTATATTTCACATTCTTTCTCTATACTCTCCCTCCTTTCCTCCTTTCCTTCCTCCCTTCCTTTCTAATTCCCTTTACAGCCCATTGTATTATTTTACAAATCTCTGTGGATACTGTGCTGGGCACTGAGTAGGCAGACATGGTTCCTGCTTTCAAAGATCTTACAATCAATTTAGGAAGACAGACAAAACTGTTGATGTGATAAAATATGATAAATACTGTGTTAGGTAAAGTACAGGCTATAGGAGCCCATTCATTCAATTATTCGGAAAGTATTTATTCAGCACCTCTTTGTGCCAGGACCTGTTTTAAGTGCTGGGGATTCAGCAGCGAACAAAGCAAGCTAAATCTGTGTTCGCATGCAATTTACATTCTGGTGTGGGTGAGAGTGTTAAATGTATGCAAGAAGCAAGTAAATATATAAAAATCAGTTAATTTTAGATAGTGATTAGTGAGATGGTGATAGTAAAACAGGGTAATGTGATAAAAGATGAATGAGAATATAATCTTGGATTGGGAATTCAGCTCAGGGGGGAGCTGACATTTGAGCTGAGCCCTGAGTAATACTAAGAACCAACTGTGTGAAGATCTGTGGGCTGAACATTCCAGGTAGAAGGACTAGAAAGTTCGTGCCTTGTAGACAAGGCACATCCTTGGTCTTACAGTATTAGCAAAGTCTTCCTGAAGTGAGAAGAATTAAAGAAAGCTTGTAACCAAGAGGAAATCAGACAATTAGTGTTCTAGAGGATTTCAGAGGAGGAAGAGGTCAGTGTGAGTTACAGTGGTTGGGGCACGTTTCATGGATATGAGAATTGGAGAGTGAGTAGGAGTTAGAGGTTTGGAAAGGTGGAAGAGGGACCGTTAGTCAGAGTAAGGTATGACCAAGGATGTGGATGTGGGACTGAGAGGCCCTATTGGGACTTACACTATTTCATAGGGAATAGTAGAAGAGGTGATGTTGGGCTAAATTAAGGAAGGCCTTGCTTGAGAGAAGAGGATAATAATGCAGGCATGAGAAGCATGGATTAGTGATGTGATAAAATCAGCATCTGGGTTGAAAAAATTGACCAAGTGGAATGATAGGCTAGAGAACCGTGTATCGCTGGCCCTTTAGATCTTTAGTGTGCCTCCCCTTTCCAGTGTGAGTTAAGACAATTGCTATTGTAGTTTTGTCAGTTTCTTGATTAATTTGGCAGCTGCAGAATGCTCAGTTGCTTTGTGGTTACCTGTCTGCCTAGTTAGCCAGGTGGTAGAGTGTTGAGGGCTCAGTCCTAGTGTGGGCCAGTTAATTTACTCTATTCCAGGGTTAAACACTGCGTATGTGAATCTGGTTAGAAAAGGAGATCACGACAGTGATCAAAAAGAGGACTATCTTAGTGCTAAAGTATCAATGTAGAAGAAAAATGAACTTCTATTGATGATGGGTTAGTAGTGGTGTCTTATTGTTCATCAAACATTTGAGAACTTACCTTGGGCCAGCCACTGAGCTAAGTTTGAGAATACACATGTGAATGAGAAGGCCAAATGTAAAAACATATTTAACATGTTGCCTTTTAGTTACAAGGGACTGAGGAGACAAACTAAATGAGTCAGTATGGGACACTAACATTTATTGAATGACTGTTGTGTATCAGATACTGTGATCAGTGTTTTCCCAATAAGAGCAGCTTTATTTTTAATGAGCTATAATAGTTGTAACTATACCAAAGTTCTGTACCAAGAGCACTTTTTACCTTGTCTCATTTTATTGTCACAATAAACTGAGGAGGTAAGTGGAAGACATACAATAATTTTTCCTGTTCTACAAATGAAAACCTGTGATGATTAATTATGTTATGTAGCTTACCTAAGGTTAAAACTGTTTAGTGGTTGGATATGTCTACTATTCCTGGTAAGAGTAAATAAATAAAGGTTCAATGAGCTACTATTTGAAGTTAAACTAAGAACAGTAGGACTTTTTCTTAGGAAGGACAAAGAGGAATATGAACTAAGTGCAAAATCATAAAAGGACTAACTAGAAAAGGTCTACATGTATTTGCTTTCATATCCCCGAAATATTTAAAACTAAGAGATTGCCTGTGGGAGATTGTGTTAAATTACAAATAGAAGTACTTTTTTACATGATGTGAAGTAAATTCAAAATCATTAATTACCCTGGGAGAAGTTTGTAAGCCAAATTTATCATGAAGGATTAGAATAAAGACTGGTTTCTAAGTCATTTAGCATTCAATAAATATTTGAGTACCTGCTATGTGCCAGACCTTGGTCCTTGGTCTGGGCACTGGGAATACATTGGTAAATAAAACATGCAAAAATCTTTTTCTTTTTGGAAGTTATATTCTAGTGAATGAGTGGGGAGAGTAACACAATAAACAAATACATAAATAAAATATATAGTATGTCAGATGATGATAAGTGCTATGGAGAAAAATAAAGGATAGGAGGAGGACGGAGATGAGAAGAACAAGGCTGTCTTTGGGGCATTGCAATTTAAAATAGGGCGATGAGGGAAAGCCTCATTGAGAAGATAACATTGAGCAAAGACAAAGAGGTGAAGATAGCAAGGATGCCAGGGTAGAGTAAGTGAGGAATTGGGGAGACTAGGAGTTAAAGTTGGGAGGGAAGGAGGCACACAAGTCAGGTTGTGTAGGATTCTACGGACTATTGTAATGATTTTGACTTTGATTCTGAAGGAGAAGATAAACCACTATTGGAAGTTTTCAGGTGAGTAATGACATGATTTTGACTTAAGTTTTAAAGAAGAATTCTGGGGCCCACCTGGTGGCGCAGTGGTTAAGTTCACACATTCCGCTTCAGCGGCCTGGGGTTTGCCGGTTCAGATCCTGGGTTTGTACATGGCACCGCTTGTCAAGCCATGAGGTCATAGGCATTCCATATATAAAGTAGAGGAAGATGGGCACGGATGTTAACTCAGGGCCAGTCTTTCTCAGCAAAAAGAGGAGGATTGGCAGCAGATGTTAGCTCAGGGCTAATCTTCCTCAAAAAAAAAAAAAAAGAATAATTCTGGCTGCCGTGTGGGACAAGGTAGGGAAGAGATCATTTGGGATGTTATTGCAAGAGTCCATCTGATTTACAATGTAAGGAAAGGGAAAACTTTCAGTATAGAATCCCTGCTTTTTGAAGATACAAAAATAATCTCTTGATGAATGTTTTGAGAGTCTGAATCTTTTATCTGTCAAATAGCATTTCACGTTGGTCAATTTAAAAAGTTCACATGTCGATTACATTTGATTCTTTGACGTTGCTGTCTTAGTAAGTGCTCACATGAATTGTATGGTTTGATGTTTCAGATGGCCGCCAAGAGCGGGTTATGTTTGACAAAATTACGTCTCGAATCCAGAAGCTTTGTTATGGACTCAATATGGACTTTGTTGATCCTGTAAGTAAATATGGTTTGTGTCTTGGGTTCCTTGCTTCATGTGATTCTTTTTACTTGTGTTTTATCTCTGTCCCTTCACTCACTTTATATAAATTTTGGTTTGGTATTCTGCTTATGGCTTTGGATATAAAATGTGAATTCATTGCTTAAAACTTTTTTTCTAAATTTTGGTTCTGTGCTGTGACTTCTGACTTTTCAGAGAACTATAAAAGTGAGCAAAGAGGAAAACTTGATATTAACATTTCTTATTAGAGTCTTCCTTGAGTAAATTGTTTTATTCATAAGTGGAAAAGCCTATAGTAAATTTGGAATTGTTGTCATTTGGGTAGAAACTGGTTTGAAATTTGCTTTCTTGTTGTCTATGTAGAAAGAATTCCTATAAGTAATATAAAATAGATTTCATGAACAACATTTACATTAAGGAGAACAAACTATTCATACACAAGTTGTCTGCTTTTCTCCTCTTCTGTAACTCCTCTGCTCTAGACCCGCACCGTCCCTTATGTAGACTGCTGTCTCTAGTGGTCTCTAAAGCCTCCTTCCTGGTCTTCCTCTAATCTTGCCCTCTTCAAATGCGTCTTCCACATGGCTTCCAAAATGATCTTCCTAAAATGGAGTTTCTAAGAATCTTTGTTTCCAAACCCACCCATGATGCCCTGGCCTCTTTTGGGTATTTTATCTGTACTGCTGTAGCACTTATGCTAGCCTCATAGCATTAACCACATAATATAGAAATTAATTGTACGTCTCTATCCTTCCCTAGAATTGAGGGTGGGCTGTATCTTCTCCTCGTGATATCCACAATGCTTGGCATTTATGTAATTAGATGCTTGAGAAATATTGAATTGACCAAAATGGTCAAAAGAAAATAATTTTATACAACGTTAAAATATGCTTATTATAAATTCTTTTACCTTTAGGAATTCTAGACAATATTAGAACCGTAGAATGTTAGAGTTGGAACAAACCCGAGAGATCATCCTATTTCATCTTCTTGTTTTATAGATAAGAAAGATCCAAAGGGAGAAGGGGAGTGACTTGTACAAGGTAGAAGGAGTGTAGGAGGAAGAACCTGGGTCTCTCGACTCCTAGCTGTTCTATTGCCTCATGCATTACTACATTTCAAAGTGCGAGGGTGCTGTAGCACTCAAGCTTTCTAGGCTAGATTCAGTTGGAAAAGTCTGCATGCTATTAGATCTGGCACAGTTAGCACACAGATGTTATTTTATCCCGCGTTCTGATTACTTGCCATGTAGCTCCAGAAACTATTTAGAAGACTTCTCTACTCTTTTACTGAACATAACTTATCTGCTGGATCTGAGAAGAAAGTGATCAGGAGCAACTTGGGCTTAGGTATAAAGTAATTGGAATAGATTATAAACTAGTAATTACACACATGCACATATATACAACTTAGAATTTGTTCTTCTTAAAAATGTATGATAATAACCTGTACATTGTGTGTTTTAAAAAGGGGAACCTCTTAGAATATGGTCTTGAAAACAGTGAAATGCAGTGAAGTTGAATGGGATGTGGAGCCAGAAGACTTAGACAGTAACCTTGGGCAAGTCCCAGTAACCTGAGCCTCCAGTTCCTCATGTAAAGCGGTGATAGTAATAATACCCATCTCACAAGGTGATTGTGAAATATCAGAAAAGATTATGAAAGTTGAGACAATTTAATTGGTGAAGTGCCAAAGAAAGAGCAGTCATTAAATTATTTGATGACTCAGCTCCAACTCTAATTTATGGCTTTATCTCCTTTAATTGGAGTGATTAAAGTTTGATTCATTTGTTTTCCTGTACTTGTTCTTAGGTGGAATTGGGGAAAAATGAGTAAGTATGTAGCTCAAACCCTGACCACATACGGAGAATTTGAAGGAAAGGTGGGGAAATACGTATATAATCATTGGTCTGTTTTTAGCTGTTTCCCTGTGAGACTGCTAATCTTTATAAAAGCTATACTTAGGTATTAAAATTTATTGATTTATTTATTTCGTGACGCCCTTTATTGTAAATATTGTATGCATTTTCTGGCAGCTCAGTTGGTTTATGAGTTCTTCTTACTAAGTTTTCCACAGCCCTCCATTCTGAAAGATAATTTTTCTGGAAAGGAAGTTGTCTGTTTTATTTTGATATAAATTTGATTGTTTTCTTCATTGCTCTCTTAAGGAACCTGTTGGTTCTTGGGAAAGCTCAAGTAATTCTTGGTTTGGTTTTTATAGGCTCAGATCACCATGAAAGTAATCCAAGGCTTATACAGTGGGGTCACTACCGTGGAACTAGATACTTTGGCTGCTGAAACAGCTGCGACCTTGACTACTAAGCACCCTGACTATGCTATCCTGGCAGCAAGGATTGCTGTCTCTAATTTGCACAAAGAAACAAAGAAAGTGTTCAGTGGTGAGTCTAGAGGAAGAAGTTAGAAAGAATTTAGTATTCTCAGAAAATTTATAAGGTACTAGAATGAAACCTTGGATGTCAAAAGAAAAGTTACATCTTGTTTAAAAAAAGCAAAATGTGCAAGTTAATGGCAGAGGGGGGACTAGAACTTCCTATTTCTCCTGGCTGCTGACCTGCTGTATGGAAGGGTCAGTGGATCCTTTTTTTCACCTTTTTGTTCTCTTTTTCTTTTCTTTTCTTTTTTTCCTGAAGAAGATTAGCTCTGAGCTAACATTTGTTGCCAACCTTCCTCTCTTTTTTTGCTTGAGGAAGGTTAGCCCTGTGCTAATATCTGTTGCTAATCTTCCTCTTTTTTTTTCCCCCTTGAGGAAGACTGGCCCTGAGCTAACATCTGTGCCAATCTTCCTCTACTTTATATGTGGGTTGCTGCCACAGCATGGCTGATGAGTGGTGTAGGTCCATGCCTGGAATCCAAACCTGTCAACCCAGGCTGCTGAAGCGGAGTGTGCTGAACTTAACTAATAGGCCACAAGGCCAGCCTCTCTGTTTTTTTTGAAGCCTATCTTTAGGCAGTTGGTGGTGGTGGTGCAGTTGGAAAAATGAGTAATATTTATTGACAAGTTCTGGCTTAAACAAAGTGTAACAGTTAATCTTTTGTTGCCGTTAGCAAACATTTCATTTCATCACTGCCGTTGTACAGCTCAGAGAATCTTGGCGGAGGAAGGTTAAATAATTTGTTTGTTATATAAAATGTGGTATATAAGAAGTCAGCTGGTAGCCTGAGATTAGAAATCCTTTGGCTCTCAATTCCAGATCTATTATGTCGGGCCTCAAATATTACATTGCCTTCTTCAGTAGATTTATTGTAAAGATCTCGGTTCTCCCAAAATTGATCTATAGATTCAAGTCAATTCCAATCAAAATGCCAGCATTTTGTGTGTGCGTGTGTATGTTATGTGTGTAAGTATTATCTGTAAATATAGAGGGCCAAATACTGCTGTGACGTCTTGAAGAAGAGCACAGTGAGAGGGCTTACTAAATGTGCATTTATAGAAGTGAAATGTTTGGGATGATAGATTCTGAGCTTTAAGTTGAGTTTCCGTGTTCTGTTAGGATAGAAGAAAATTGAGATTGTAATTTCTACTTTACTTTCAGGCCATAATTTTCAGTGGGTTTGGGTATCAGAATCACCTAGGAATCTTTTTCAAACTACAAGAGCCTACACTAACTCTAATTCTGGAAGATTGTTTCCTTAAGTGAGGCATTATTATGTATTTCTTCAACATGTATATGCTTATCGAGCACCTTCTATGCTCGCCACTGAGGTGGGTTGGGATGAAAAAAAGGGTTGAGAACCACTGTTTTAAACTATTACCTGAAGACTGAATTAGCTGTTAAGTGATTTTGACATTTTTATTTTCTGTTGTATTTTTTTTAGATGTGATGGAAGATCTCTACAACTACATAAATCCACATAATGGCAAGCACTCTCCCATGGTGGCCAAGCCAACACTAGATATTGTTTTGGCTAACAAAGATGTATGTATAATGCTTTTCTGGTGAAATTTTTTTGTAGATCTTTTTTTAAAAGCAGCAGACACGTTTAAAAAAGCTTAAACAGTACCAAGATATAGGTAAAAAGTAATTCTTTCTCCTTCTCTGAATCTTAGTTTTCTTCTAGAAACAACGTTTTATCATTTTAAAATGTATTTTTCCAGAGCTAGTCTATAGTACACGTGTGTGTGTGTGTATTTTTCCTTAGAGTGGTAGCATGCTATGCATTATATTGTCACTGATACTATTTCCACTTACAAGTATATCTTAGAGATGGTTCTGTACATGCATTTATGAATTTGCCCTATTCTAACAGCTGCATAGCCTCCCGTTTTATAGATAATTGTCATTGTACATATATGTAAGAATTGCTCCAGTGATGAATTTTTTTTTTTTTTTTTGAGGAATATTAGCCCTGAGCTAACGTCTGCTGCCAATCCTCCTCTTTTTGCTGAGGAAGACCGGTCCTGAGCTGACATCCGGGCCCATCTTCCTCCACTTTTTTTTTATATATGGGACACCTACCACAGTATAGCTTGCCAAGTGGCGCTGTGTCTGCACCTGGGATCCAAACCAGGAAACCCCGGGCCACTGAAGCGGAACGTGCGAATTTAACTGCTGTGCCACCAGGCCGGCCCCTAGTGATGAATATTTGATTTCCATTTTTCAATGTAGTCAGTATCCTTGTATAGTAGGTGATTTGGTCATAAATAAGTATATCGATAAGATAAATCCCTTAAGTGGAATTGCTGAGCCAGAGTGTATGCCTTCAAAATTTTGCGAAACTGACTCCCAAAAAGGTTGCTCAGGTAAAATTTTAAAAGATCTTGCTCAGCAGCTTAAAAATTATCTACCTATGTTCCAATCCCTTTCTTAACTAGATGCCAGAAGACAGAAGGGAAAAGATGTGTAGGTCTAGCTAGGCCTGTTGCACACAGGATTTGTTTACTATGATATCTAGACAGATTAGAAACCAGTTTTCACTTTAGGTAATAGAAGGATTAGTTGACCACGTCTCTAAATATATATCTGATGTTCGAGAGACTAAGAAAACCAAGTTTGTGTGTTGTTCATATGTATAATCTTGAAGACAGGTTAAAAACAAAAATAAAGCAATAGTAGCAAAAACCTGTATCTAAAAAACAAATATTGATAATCAGGACCTTCAGTTCTTTATTTTCCATACTAGGCCCCTACTTGCCTTTGGCAACAAAGATGCCCTTAAAAATTTAAGACAAAGGGAAGAGTTTCATATAGAGTTTTCTAGTCCTTGGATGTGGATCATTATGCAGAAACACTTAGTATTTTGAAAAACTGGCTCCATTTTTCTCTATCCAAAATGATTATTCGTACCTAATTGCTTTTGTCTTCCTCTGAATGGCTTTATAGCCTACAAAAACTGTATAACAACGGCCAGTTCTGCTATAAAATCTTACTGTCAACAACAGCAGTTTGTTTAAAACCTCTTAAAGGACCATGGGTTTTGAAGAGGCTTAGAATTAATGTAATCCTACCTTCTATCGTTGTTTATCATTATATTGTTATGTGCAGTTTAAAATCGGCTAATATTTAAAATAAAAATATCTATTAGTAAATATGTGGTACCAATACTTTTGGATTAACAAGTAGTCTAAAAACATGTTTAAGGATGATAATATAGTCCGTTTTATGCTCATGTTCTTTCTCTCTTTAATTGGAGATGTGCTATAAACATAATAGGGAAATTTATAGTTTACTTATGTGTAACTTATATTTACATATTCTTTTCTAGTCTTTTAATATACATGTTTTTAAACCTAATTAGGATAGTCAATTTATATATATGTATTTTTTCTTAACGTTAGATATGGATTTCTATTCTACAATAATAATACTTAGTGTTATCTCTTTTATATCCTATATCAATTTTAGTTCTGGAGTCAGGGCTGAAAGATGCCAGATTTTGTAAAAATAAGTCTAATTATCTTAATTATGGGTTCTTTCTCACCTCCATCAGCGCCTGAATTCTGCCATTATCTATGACCGAGATTTCTCTTACAATTACTTTGGCTTTAAGGTAAATAATAAGATTTCAAATAAGTGGGAATTCCTCCTTAAATTAGGAAATACAGATTTTTGTTATGTTTTAGTGATACAATTATAAAAACAATAAATTGTTGGGAGTTGGGATAGACTTGGGGATTAGTGGGGTTAGGGTGGTAGTGGCTGTTTGAATTAAACAAAGATAGCTTTCCCATTTGCAAGTTTTGAATTTTCCAAATATTACTTCTGGATTACCTGAGGAGTTATGCAGATAATTTGCCAGAATTATTCCATATTATTGTACTGTTTATGCAACAACTATTTATTGAATCCCTACCATGTGCCAAGTGCTTTTCTAGGTCCTTTTGTACTGATAACCTATATTATGTAGAGATTGGGAACATGAATGTTGGGTTCAAATCTTCGCTCTGTTTCTTATTAGTAAGTTATTTAATCTCTCTGTGCTTCAGTTTTCTCATTTTTCAAAATAATGATAAAATTTCAACAAGAGATTCTGTTGAGGATTAAATGAGTGTGTGTGCTGCCTAGAGCAGTGCCTAGCATGTTCTCAGCACTGTGTAAATGTTAACCATTATGACGATGGTGGTGAATACCACAACTTCTGCTATTACTGTTACGCACGTTAATAGAGAGCTGGCTTTTTCCAGAAATTTTGATGTATTCTTTTCCAAAACAAACAGCCAATTGATAATGTTCCAAACTGAAGCTAGTAAAATAAACGTGCTATTCTCTTCATTTAAAATTATATAAAAACTGAGGAGATTTAAATAGATTACTTTGTTGTGAATTATATAGCTACTGTGTCTTTAAAAACTGTGTGTTGAAAGTTTTTTGGTTGCTTTGCTTTTTCTAGACGCTGGAGCGGTCCTATTTGTTGAAGATCAATGGAAAAGGTGAGAAATGAACATGTTTGTGTGTAATATTTTCTATTCATTCTATTGAATATAGAGCTTTGAGCTATTAGCCTTGACATTTCTATTTCAACTCTAATCTTTTTAACTTTTGTTTATTGAACAATTGTCCTGCTTATTGATATCAAGTTTTTTATTGTTCCTTTTTTTGATCCAAGTGTTTGTCTCAACCTCCTTTTTCTGACATGTCTCATCATGTGCAGGGTTCTCTTTTGTTTTTAGTGGCTGAAAGACCACAACATATGTTGATGAGGGTATCTGTGGGGATTCACAGTGAAGATATTGATGCTGCTATTGAAACATACAACCTTCTTTCTGAGAAGTGGTTTACCCATGCCTCTCCCACTCTCTTCAATGCTGGTACCAACCGCCCACAACTTTCTAGGTATGTGTCATCTATAGTTGCTCTTAATGTTCTGTAAGCGTTCTGACTAGGGAAATAAACCTTGACCTGAAGAAACTAGGCAGTTCATCACATAAAAACTAATGTAGCAAACATTTAATCACTCCTGCTCTGATTAAATGAAATTTGCATTCTGGAAAGATCTCTTACTGCAGTGTAGTAAATGAAGTGGAGAGAGACAAATGCTGATAATGAAATTTTCTAAAACAGATTGTTGTTGCACAACTCTGTGAATATACTAAAAGCTGTTAATTATAGGCATTAAATGGGGAATTGTATGGTATGTGAATTATATCTCAATAAAGTGGTTTAAAAAAGTATATACTGACAACTAATTAAGAGACTTACAGTAGTCTGTAGAAGAGATTATATGGTAGTTTGGGTCAGGGAGGTGAAAGTAGAGATTGAGAAAAGTAGACAGATTCAAGAGCTGCTTAGGAGGTAAAATGGACAGAATTTGGTGATCTTTTGGAGATGGGTCAAGGATGGTTCCTGAGTTTATGGGTAGAGTATTAGGATTAATGGCGATTCTGTTTTCTGAAAAAGGCAGCACTGGAACAGAGGCTGGTAATATATATAAAAAAAAATAATAATACACCCTTAGCAAGTTGGTTTATCCCAGGAATTCAGGGATATGTTAACATCAAAAAGTATATTAATGTAATCCATTGCACTAATGTTTTATAACATTTAATACTCTTTTATAATTAAAAAACCCTAGCAGAATAGAGATAGAAAGTAACTTCCTTAGTTCGGTAAAAGATATCAACTAAAAACTTAGCTCCATCACCTCTGTTTTCAGTACTGTAGTGGAGGCCTGAGCCAGCATTGTAAGATAAGAACACAAAAGGTTGGAAATGAGGGAACAAAACTATAATGATTCACAGATAAGATTTTTATATAGGAAACTCAAGAGCGTCTACAGACAAATTACTAGAATTAGAAAGAGATTTCAGCAAAATATCGGGATATAGGTTTAATATAAGTTGATAAATTGAGTTTCTGTACTTTAGCTGTTATAAAATTAAGTTTTAAAATATATCATTTATAATACTGGAAGGTACCCAGGAATAAATCTAATAAAAGTTGTGTAAGGCTTTTAAGGAGAAAATTCTAAAACATAATTGAAGGACTTTAAAAAATAAATGGAGACTGATTTTATATTCATAAATGGATTTAATATTGTAAAGATGTCAGTTTTTCCCAAGTTAATCTGTAGATTTAGTCACAATTTCAACATGCTGATTCTAGAATTTATATGGAGGAGCAAAAGACCAGGAATAAACTAGTAGGCTGCTGAAAGATATCAGGTCCGAACCCCTAGAACCTGTAAATGTTTCCTTATAAGGAAAAATGGTCTTAGGGGCTGGCCCGGTGACACAGAGGTTATAAGTGTGCACATTCCGCTTTGGCGGCCCGGGGTTCGCCAGTTCACATCTCAGGTGCGGACATGGCACCGCTTGGCAAGCCATGCTGTGGTAGTCGTCCTACGTATAAAGTAGAAGAAGATGGGCGCAGATGTTAGCTCAGGGCCAGTTTTTCTCAGCAAAAAGAGGAGGATTAGCAGCAGATGTTAGCTCAGGGCTGATCTTCCTAAAAAAAAAAAAAAAAGAAAAATGGTCTTTCCAAGTGTGATCAAGAAGAATCTTGACATAGGGAGATTATCCTGAATTATCCAGATGGGTCCTATGTCCAATCAAAAATATAAGAGAGAGGCTGAGGGAGACAGGCTACATGAGAAAGAGAAGAAGGCAGTGTGAAGATAGAGGCAGAAATTGGAGTGATGTGGCTACAAGCGAAGGAGCTACCAGAAGCTAGAAGAAGCAAGGAATATGGTCTCCCCTAGAGCTTCTGGAGGGAGCATTCTTGCTTTTGGCTCAGTGAAACTAATGTGAACTTCTGGCCTCCAGAACTGTGAGAGAATAAATTTCTGTTTTAAGTCATCAAGTTAGTGGTAGTTTGTTAGGGCAGTCACAGGAAACTAATATAAATAGCAAGACAGTTTTGAAGAAAAAGGCCTATCAGATTTCAAGACTACTATAAAACTATGGTAATCAAGACAATGTGATATAGACAAATAAGCCACTGGAGTATAAAAGAAAGCCCAGAGGGGCTGGACTGGTGGTGCAGCGGTTAAGTTTGTACGTTCCGTGTCAGTGGCCTGAGGTTTGCCGATTTGGATCCCGGGTGCGGACATGGCACTGCTTGGCAAGCCATGCTGTGGCAGGTGTCCCACATACAAAGTAGAGGAAGATGGGCACAGATGTTAGCTCAGGGCCAGTCTTCCTCAGCAAAAAGAGGAGGATTGGCAGCAGATGTTAGCTCAAGGCTAATCTTCCTCAAAAAAAAAAAAAAAAGCCCAGAAACAGATTCAGGCTTATATGGGAACTAGATGAAAAACTGAAGTGTCGTTGCATTTCACTGGGGAAAAGGTCCTAGGGAAATTGGTTATCCTATGGGGAAAATATAATTGAATTTCCCTTCATGCCATATACAGAAATAAATTCAAGGAAAAAAAAATCTAAATGCGAAAGTAAAACTTTTTAGAAGCGCATATAGAGAAAATAGCTAAATATCTATTTTCCTCTTCAACTTTTTACTTTTTAAAGAAAAGGACAGTGAACACCCATACACCCACCTCTGCCTAGATCACAAAATTACTAACATTTTGCCTTATATATGTTTTTAAACTTTTATCTTTAAAATTTAAAAAAAAATTTTTCTTAGCTGAGTCATTTGAAAGTGAGTTGTAGACATTCATGACTGTTAATACCTCAACCTACATCTTGGTAGGGAAATATGTATGACTGCACGGTGGTTAAGGATTTCTTAAAATAGATAAAACAACATTAAGGAAAAATGAGGAAAATTGACTACATGAAAACTAAAATCTTCTATGAGCCAAAAAGGAGTGAAAAAACAAGTTTTAGACTTGGAGAAGGTGTTTGCAATGTATGTTAACTATTGAGGGATTATGAAAAAATGACATAAAACCAAATAGAAACATGGGCAAAGGATATAAACAAATAATTCGTAGAAGAGGAAACCTGATTGGCCAATAAACATGTGAGATGATGATGAACTTTGCTAGTAGTTAGGGAAATGTAAGTTTACATCATAATGAGATATTTAACACCCATCAGATTGATAAAAATTAAAAGACTGATAATACCAAGTATTGGTAAGAGGTGGAATATGGGGAACTCTCATACCTTGCTAGGTGGAATATACTTATCCATCCATTTTGGAGGATCTTTAGTAAAGTGGAACATATGCATATCTTTTGACGCAGCAGTTTCCCTCCTAAGTTTACACCCTACAGAAATCCTTAGCCATAAACACAAAGATATGTTCAAGAATTTCCACAGCAGCATTGTTAGCAAACAAATGGAAATAATCCAAATGTCCGTTGACAGGCAAATGGACAAATATGTTGGTATATTCATACAGTGGAACACCTTATAGCAGAGAAAGTAAACAAACCAGAGCTACATGTATCATTAGGAATGAATCTCTAGTACAATATTGAGGTAAAAGCAAGTTGCAGAAGTGTAAATAAATATGCAACCAGAAATTTTAAAAATGTAGAACATATATAAATGCTAAAATAAAGTAGAAATGCATGGAAATGACACGAGATTGTAATTAGGTGCTATTTATAGTGTCTAATTTCTTGAGGTCAGTGGTAAGAACAAAGTATATGTTATATTATTCTGTATATCTTTATGAATGTCTGAATATTTAATAGACAAGGTCAACAGATAGAATCCACTTGAGTGATTGAATATTCAAGATAGTGAAGGGGTCCTTGGTAGAGTAAGGTTCCTGAGGTAGGGGAGCAGGATGAGATCCAAAGCACAATTAGAGGGGGTTACAAATAACTGTAAGGGAGCTAAATTTTGGTGGACGTATCAGAGAATTGGTTGGCCATTGGATAGATATCTCTTTTTTCATAAATGTTTAATTTTTCTTGGCTTACTAATAAGTTGAAATAACTGTTATGTATTTGTAGGAATTTGCGTGATAAAATGTGATAATTGCACATTTGTAGTCTGGTGAACTAGTAAGCTAACATTTTGGACTTATCTCTAAGACTTCCTTCTAGGCTTAATATCTAGGACAGGCAGCAAGATGGTTTTAAAACTGTGATATGTTGATATGTCTTATTGTGTCATATCTAGTAAATTTTTTTTTCCTTCTAAAAACAACTAGGAATTTTGTAAACTTCAAATCTTTTATTTGCCTAACTTACTGTCTTTGGATTATATAGTCATTTTTGTGACCTTGCTTTGCCTTATTTCCTTGCTGAGTTTTCACTTTTTTACCCCATAGCTGTTTCCTTCTGAGTATGAAAGATGATAGTATTGAAGGCATTTATGACACTCTAAAGCAGTGTGCATTGATTTCCAAGTCTGCTGGAGGAATTGGTGTTGCTGTGAGTTGTATTCGAGCTACTGGCAGCTACATTGCTGGGGTAAGCTTCTGTTATATGACTAAAAATGTGTAGGTGAGAAGAATTCAAGTCCATATGCAACCGGGCTTATCGTTGAGAGGGTGTATGCTGGGGCTTGGGAGACCTGGGTCTTTTAATATCCAGCTGGCTGTGTGACTTGGAGTGAGTCATTTCACTACGGACTTCATTTTCGTCTGTCGTCCTAGATGTTGATTAGATGATGTTTAGGATCCTTTTTAGCTCAGATTTTGGAATTCTGATTTAGCAATAATAATAGCAGCCATCATTTGTTGATTGCTTACTGTGTGCTAAATCTGTTATAAAAGTTTTACATGGAATTACTTGTTTAATCCTTACTACAACCTTATGAGATAGATGTAATTACAGACACATGGTAGGAACTTTACTCTTTACAGTGACTTTGTGAGTATAGGCACTGTTGTCTTCATTTTGCAAGTGAGGAAACTGAGGCTTAGGAAGTTAAATTACTTCCAGAGATCAGTCGCTTAATATGTGCTAGAGCCAGGATTCAAGCTTTAAACATTGGTACTTTATGATGTAAATTCCAGCCCTGCTAGTTCAGTATTCATTGGGAGTCCAGATAATGATTTTGGGTAAGAGCTGGATTTAAGTCGTACCTCCACTATTTGCGGGTAGTGTGGCCTAGTGCAAATTATTTTACATCTCTGAGTTTGTTGCCTCATCTATGATGTAAAGAAAATATCTAGCCCTATAGAATAAAGGTAGAGAGTCCAGAAGGAAACTATATGATTATATGATGTTTTGGAGTTGCTGTGATATATACAGCCCTTTCACACAATAGTAGGGTGAGCCATTACTCACTTATCTTTATAGACTGTTCAAAGGCTTGTCTTGACATTAGAAGGAGTATTTTTAAAATTTGATAAGGTATCTTCTAGTCTTAGGAGTCTGTGTTTTCTTATCTTCATTCTAGAATCCATTTATTGCTGAGAATCTCCATTTACTTTATTTATCATCTTGATCTATCCATTGCATATAATTCTTATTGGAAGTTGCCTTGAATTCTTTTAGGAAAAAGACATTGTAGTAGTGTTTTTACTCTACCCAAAGTACATCTTTATATAATGACTTTTAGAGGGTGTGAAGTTTAAATTTAGCTATCCTGATTTTGGATTCTTTTGACTTGTAATTGTTATATCTCATTGTAAATTAGAGATTCCATGAAATAACTTTGTACATAATTTGTAATTTACTCAAGAACATTTTGTTTGTTTTATGTTGAGTATTATGTTTTCAAAGCAGAGGTAGAGATGGAGAGCAGATGAAACTTCTATACACTGGGAGAGAGTAATTTGTTCACTGTTGAGCCATTTTTTTTTTCTTGCTAAGCTCACTCTTTCTCCTCCAGAGGCCTTTACTCTCAGTCTCTCTTACAGACTAATGGCAATTCCAATGGCCTTGTACCGATGCTGAGAGTATATAACAACACAGCTCGATATGTGGATCAAGGTGGAAACAAGGTATGCTCTGTTACTTGAAAGCACTGGAAATCAGAACTAAAAATCTTTTAGCCATGTGTGCTTATAATTAGATGGTTCATTGGGCATGTTTCTAACAATGTTGCTTTTTTTCACTTTTAAAATCAATTTAATGAGTGTATTTACTTAAAGTGCACACACTTGAAGTCTATAGTTTGATGGGTTTTGCCAGGTGTATACACTTATGTAATCACCACACCAGTCCAGACAGAACATTTCCATTACCCCAAAGTGTTTCCTCATGCACCTTTGTATTAATCACTCCCGCCCATACATACTTTACCCCTGGCTCCAGGCAGCCAATGATCTAGTCAACTTTTTTACATGACAGTTTATTTGCAAAGAATTTCTAAATTTGTGACTCATATTAATACCTAACCTTGAAAAGGCGTTGTAATATGTCTTCTAGGGTTTTCTTTAAAAAAATAGAACTCTGCCCATTTTATAGAGGGAAAAGTAAAGTTGGGAGGATTGGGTCATTTATCCAGTGTTATCAGCAGGATAGTTTGCAACTTGGGCCTGTCTCTTATGGATATGTAGGCACACTAATCAGCTCTTAGTTTATGGATTTCTCTCTGATGTACTTTAAAAAAAAACCAAGGTCACTTGATAAGACATATCACCTTTCTGACCTTTAATAAGAGCACAACTTATTATTATCAAAGTGATTTTCTTTGGGTTTTACATACATGTCATGCAAGTGAGCTGGGTGACAACTGAAGAGGAAGCTCCATTTCTAGTTCACTGTGTCACTTTGGACAAGTTATTTAACCTTTCTTGTCCCACATTTTCTTTATGTCAAATGCTCTTTTTTGCTCTTAGAATTGTAAGTAAAATATTACTACTTTATATTTTTATAGCACTTTCGTTTGTATTATCTCATTTAATCCATCAATGGTAGTAAAATTCAAGGAGCTATTATGAAAGTGCTTTGGAAAATATGAAGTTTCTTTCTTTCATTCCGATTCTGAAAAGAATGATGATTTATTTACTGTTAGCGACCTGGGGCATTTGCTATTTACCTGGAGCCTTGGCATTTAGACATCTTTGAGTTCCTCGATTTAAAGAAGAACACAGGAAAGGAAGAGCAGCGTGCCAGGGACCTTTTCTTTGCCCTTTGGATTCCGGATCTCTTCATGAAACGAGTGGAATCTAATCAGGTGAGAGAGAGGTACCTGTTAGTAATAATGACTCGATTCATGTAAACTTTATCATCAGTCATCTTAAATCATGCTTAGGAAGAGTTCACCTATATGTTATGCTATGGAAGACATTCCGAGCAAGTTAAGAGATGCCATGCTGCCTTTTTGGATATTTATTCTCTAAGGTAGATGCTATCTGACCTAAATGCTTAAAAGGTTATGCACAAACAAATAGAACTAGATGTTTGTGCCTGAGCCTAAAATGGTTATTTCTACAGCAAATTTCTGAGACAGTCTGGAATCCACCCTATCCCTTGCAGTGTTCCTAATGGACTGTGTGGTTGGTTATTTGAAGTTTCTTATGGTTTGTACCGTTCTTCCCTTCGTAGGACTGGTCTTTGATGTGTCCAAATGAGTGTCCTGGTCTGGATGAGGTTTGGGGAGAGGAGTTTGAGAAGCTATATGAAAGGTATGGGAAAAATATGGAAGTAATAATGTTTTAACCATGTGTTTCTCTTATTTGGGGAAATCCAAATTTTATAACTATTTCAGTCATTAGCCAGTTTCTAGGAATCTTCAGAAGCATCTAGAAGAGAATATGATTAATAATTTTATTTTGGTCAGGTTTTCTTCCTTAATCTTCACCAAAATTTTGGTTTTAATTTTTTTCTTTCTTAAAACTTTGGGACATGTAAATAGGTGCTTGGGTTTTTTAACTGATCCTTTTAAAAATTAAGGCAAAAAGTTAGCAGGGTTATTTTTTTGCTTTGTCACATAATCGTTTGATAAAATAAGTTATGCTTTATATTGCATGGAGGAATTGAGCAATTGGGACACACATGTTAATACTTCATTAAATAATAGCACAGTGGTGGTCCGGTGGCATAGTGGTTAGGTTCGTGCGCTCCATTTCGGCAGCCTGGGGATTGCAGGTTTGGATCCCACATGTGGACCTACACACTGCTTATCAAGCCATGCTGTGGCAGGCATCCCACATGCAAAAAAGAGGAAGATTGGCACAGATGTTAGCTCAGCGACAATCTTCCTTCAGCAAAAAGAGGAGGATTGGCAACAGATGTTAGCTCAGGGCCAAGCTTCCTCACCAAAAAAAAAATAATAATAATAGTACAATAGTACTTTTAGCACAATAGCACAATTTGACTACTTTAAGTTTTGCTCCTTTTTACTATGGAAGGTGTTGTTGATTTAGTGGGATTGGGGTATGTTTGGAGGGGTCTAAAACTGCCTGATTTTTGTCTGTGGCTTTAGCTAGAGTAAAATAAATATCATATTCCTTATTTTTTTCTCTTACCAAAACTAAAAAAATTTAAGAGTTTTTATAATTTTACATTTTAGTGTCTTATAGTTGTCTGCAATAAAGATTTTCTTAGGGAATATTGAAATAATATTAGCTTTGCCTTTCAGTTATGAGAAACAGGGTCGTGTCCGCAAAGTTGTAAAGGCTCAGCAGCTGTGGTATGCCATCATTGAGTCCCAGACAGAGACAGGTACCCCGTACATGCTCTACAAAGATTCCTGTAATCGGAAGAGTAACCAGCAGAACCTGGGAACGATCAAATGCAGCAATCTATGCACAGAAATAGTAGAATATACCAGCAAAGATGAGGTAAGTAGAAAAACTTCTGCCTAGAGTACTGAGAGAAGAATCTTAAGAAGTTATTGTTTGTGAATCCCTCACTTGATTTCACTTGAGGTGGGTGAAGGGAGTTTTCATAGCTGCTTGTAAGCAGAAGGGCACTAAAATAGAGATTACCAAGGAAGGAAGAGATGTGATCTATGCCTTTAAATATCTTTTAGTCTAAACCATGTAGAAAAAGACTGTCAACTTTTTCTTACACACACATTGTTGTAATAATCTTTACTTGAGAAAAATAGCAATATGCAGTTACGGTGGTTTAGGACAAACATTAAAATGAGTTAGGATGCTGATTCAGTTTAAAGTATGTAAGCACATAGGGAGTCCTTTCAGTGAATAGTGAGGCAAAATTCTAATGTCAGATCTTTAAAGCAGTTTACAGAAGAGGCAAGGCTAGAAATGGGACATAGATTTGTTTTTTTAAAAAAAAAGTTTATCGAAAAGCTTTCCATTTGGGAAGAACAGCCAGTATGACAGATCAGAGATAGGGGATAGGTTTTGTGCAATGAAAGTCAGGTAAGTTTGTTTTGATGGAGCCAGTACATTAAAGTTTTATATGTGGAGAGATGGCTATGTCTGGGGGAAGGGAGATAGTAGGTGAAAGTTGTCATGTCACAGAGGTAGGAAGCCTTTGTAGGTTTCTGAAAGGAAAATAGCATCAAAATGCTAGGATGAGAAGGATAGTTCTTGCTTCTGGTTATAAAGTGGCTTGGTATGAGAAGAAGTTGAAGATTAGCTCAAGGAGATTGTTGCAGTAGATGGATGACAGGCTGCTTAGATACTGGATGTAAACTATGAAAATGAAGAGGAAGGAACAGATCCCAAATTCTAGGACCTAAAAAAACGTGACAAATGAAAAGTCGGGAAGAAAATGGTACGTGAGTTAAATGTACTGCTCAGGTTGCAGTTTAATTCAGCAAAATTGTGTTGAGCTCCAGCTATGTATAAGACACCGTACTAAGTGCTCTGGGGATATAAATGAATATGGCTCAGCCCCTGCCCTCTGGAAGCTTATTATTTAGTTGGAGGAAATTGACATATACTCAAGTAAGTATTTATAGATTATATTATACAGTCTAGAGTGACCCTTTTCAAAACAAAAATCAGATCATATCATTCCTCTGCACAACACTCCTCTTTGCTTTTCCAACCCAGAGTTTGTTCTTTCCTTTTTTTAATTGAAATATAATTCACATACCATAAAATTCACCCTTCTAAAGTGTACAGTTCAATGTTTTTTAGTATATCCATAGTATACTATAACAATCACCAGTATCTAAATCTAGAACATTATCACCCCAGAAGGAAACTTTGTACCTGTTGGCAGCTACTCCCTGTTCCTCTCTTCACCCAGTCCCTGGCAACCACTAATTTATTTTCTGTCTCTGGATTTACCTTTGTGGGCATTCCATAAAAATGGAATCATATAATATTTGGCCTTTTGTGTCAGGCTTCTTCCACTTAGCATCTTTTCAAGGCTTACCCATGTTGTAGCATGTGTCAATACTTCATTTCCACCCAAAATTCTTACAATGCCCAGGTCCTACACACCTGGATATCCCCACCTCATCTGCTGTTACTTTCCCCCTTGCTCACTGTACTCCAGCCCTACTAATTTCTTTGCTGTTCCTCAAACATATCAGGCATGCTCTTGCCTCAGAATTTTTACTGTTTACTTTGAATGTTAAAATGCTCTTCCTCCCAGATAGCCACCTCGCTGGCTTTCTAACCTCTTTACTTCTTTGTTCATATGTCACGTTCTGAGTGAGGTCTTCCTTGACAACTGTTTAAAAATGGCACTCCTTCCATCCTTATACCCAGGACTTTCTATCTTCTTTTCCTGCCTTGTTTTACTCCCTAGGATCTATCAGACTTATGTGATCTGAGCCATGTTTTAAAAATGGGTACTTTGGCAATGTGTAGAATTGAGTAGGTATGAAGGGCACGAGGGAGTCTAGGTGAAAAGAGTTGAGAGTTTGGATTGGGATGGTCATAATCAAAATGGAAAAGAAGGTGATTCATTCAACAGTAAGCATTTACTATATGCCAGATGTGGGGCTAGTACTAAAAACATAAGAATAAATAAAAGATGATCCCTACCTGAAAAAGCTCACCAACTAGTGTGGTATATATAGTGAGAGAATCACCTGAAGAACTTTTTCAAAATTCATACATGTGGATCTTCTGATAAGGGCTTCTCAGAATCTCAGTGAGGGTGAGGTAGTCTTCTGTAATTTGGAAGAGCTTTCTGCAGTGATGGAAATGTTCTCTGTCTGGTGGCTGTTGAGTACTTGAAATATGACTAGTGCAACTGAGAAACTGAATTTTAAATTTTATTTGATTTTAATTAAATAGCTACGTGTGGCTAGTGGCTACTATATTGGACAGTGCACATTTACTGACTGATATAGATATATATAAAAAATTATAGCACAATGTGATATGTCTGCTGATAGAGCCATATGCTGTGGAACACAGGGTTCTCTCCATCTTACCTGTTTCACTGGTGCATGTTACAATTCACATATGTGAATAGATACTGGGATTTGGAAGTGAACTGGTGAGTGATGAAGAGGGAAAAGCCAAAGATAAAATTTAAAATTTTGATGTCAGAGAGTATTGGAGGCTTACATGGTGGTATGGGGGAAGAAATAAGAATTGTGATTCTTGACCTTTTTCTTTGCATTCCAGGTTGCAGTCTGTAACTTGGCTTCCCTGGCCTTGAATATGTTTGTCACATCAGAACACACATATGACTTTCAGAAGTTGGCTGAAGTCACCAAAGTCATTGTCCGAAACTTGAATAAAATTATTGATATTAACTACTACCCTATCCCAGAGGTATGAATAGATTTCTCTGCTTATTGGTAATTTATTGAAATCTAAGGTGGAGGGAGTTTATCATGATCTGCCAGTCATTATTTAAATGGTTATCATTGGAATGGTGTGAGAAAACTGAGATAGAGAGTGTGCGTCATTTGGCAAAGAATGTTGCTTTTTCTATTCAGTAATGTTGTCTTTTTCTTCTCTAAATCTGTTGGCACAAAGGCATGCTTATCAAATAAACGCCATCGCCCCATTGGGATTGGAGTACAAGGTCTGGCAGATGCTTTTATTCTGATGAGGTATCCTTTTGAGAGTCCAGAGGCCCAGTTACTGAATAAGCAAATCTTTGAAACCATTTATTATGGAGCCTTGGAAGCCAGCTGTGACCTGTCCAGGGAGGATGGCCCATATGAAACCTATGAGGGCTCTCCAGTCAGCAAAGGAGTAAGTATATACGTGAAATTTCTTTTTGCCTGTGAGTTCCTATAGCAGGCTAAATGGTAACCCTCAAAATGTATATTCACATTCTAGTCCCTGGAACCTGTGATTGTTACCGTATTTGATTTAAAAAGGGCCTATGCAGATATAATTAAAGATTTTGAGATGAGGAGATTATCCTGGATTATCCAGGTTAGCCCTAAATCTGATGACAGTTCTCCTTACAAGAGGTATAGGCAAGAAGAGGAGGCAACATGAGCATGGAGGCGGAGGTTAGTAATGCAGCCACAACCTGGGAATGCTGGTAGCCACTAGAAGCTTGAAGAGGCAAAGAACACAGTCTCCTCTAGAGCTTCTGGAGGGAGCATGCCCTTCTGAACATGTTGGGCTTCTAGCCGCTAGAATAAATTTTTTGAGAGAGTGAATTTTTGTTATTTTAAGCCACCAAGTTTGTGGTAATTTGGTACACCAGCCATAGGAAACTAATATGGTACTTTTGTCCCCTAGAAAAAAGGATGCCCTATTTTAATCTCTTACTTAGAACTAGTAATTGCTAAAATGAGTTAAGAAAATGCTAACTGTATTAGTTTTCTGTTGCTAAATTTAGTGGATTAAAACAGTATGCATTCGTTTCTCCGTTTCCATGGGTCAGGAGTCCAGGCTCAGCTTAGCTGGGTCATCTTCTCAGGGTCTCACAAGGCTGTAGTCAAGGTGTTGGTAGAGGCTGTGGTCTCATCTGAGGTTCAGGATCCTCCAGGCTCACCTGGTTGTTGGCAGAATTCATTTCCTTGCAGCTCTAGAACTCATGGCATCTTCTTCAAAGCCAGTAAAAGGGAGGGTTCCTCATTTCAAGAAGAGCCCAGTCCAGTCACTTGACGATTTTCATTTAATAAGTCATGCCCCACCCAGGATAATCTCCCTTTTGTTTAACTCAAAATTGATTTGCAACCTTAATTACATCTGCAGAAACTCTTCACCTTTGACATAATTATGTGAATGGCATCCATCATATTTCCAGAGTCTTTACACACTCAAGAGGAGAAGGTTATATGTGGCCTATGCACCAGGGGGTGAGAATCTGGGAGCTGTCTCAGAATTCTGCCTTCTACACTGCCTTTACTATCAGTAGTATGATTCTCTTCAGTGTAAAATAAGATGTTATTTTTAGTTCCGACATTCCTTCTGATATTTAGGAAATCTAACTTGCGATTGTTTGAAAATAGGTGTTTAGGGGCTAGCCTGGTGGCACAGTGGTTAAGTTCGCACGTTCCGCTTTGGCGCCCTGGGGTTCGCTGGTTTGGGTCCTGGGTGCGGACCTACGCACTGCTTGTCAAGCCATGCTGTGGCAGGCGTCCCACATATAAAGTAGAGGAAGATGGGCACAGATGTTAGCTCAGGACCAATCTTCCTCAAAAAAAGAAAATAGGTGTTTATTAGTTAAGTACATAGATCAAGGGGCAAATCAAGGCAATCAAGAAAGGTGAGGGTAGAGTAATGCTTTTACTGTACAAAAAGAGAATGCATCTCAGCAACGCACTTCATAAATCTTAGGATTTCCTGGTTTGTAGATTTGATATGAGTCCTCTGAGAGGGCTCAGCAGGGACATGGGGAGGAGATAAGCCTTAACCAGTTTTCTTAGCCTGCTTCTAATCAGTGTAACTACATGGAAATTTATCCAGGAGAATCTCTGGACCTTGTATTCCTTACACAGCTCTACTAGAAAACAGCATTTGTTGGGATGTGGGGGCCATGGCAGTTAGTCATTTGTTTGGTTTTTGTCAGTTTTAGATTGTCATAAAGTGATTTATCATAAATTTGGGTTGTTTATTCCTTAGATCCTTCAGTATGATATGTGGAATGTTACTCCCACAGACTTATGGGACTGGAAACTTCTAAAGGAGAAGATTGCAAAGTAAGTAAAGATATAAAGTAGCTTTGAAGTGAGGAGGGTTCAGGTTTTTATTCTGGCTCTTCAGAAGTTACATGTTGTTTTAACTTCTGAAACTCATTTTTCTCTTTTAAATGCGGCTAAAGTGACCTATCTGCAGAACTATTTTTGTAGAGCTACTTCCTAAAATAATATCTGTATAGTAACCTGCAAATTGCTTGGCACAGTGAAAGCATATTAATACGTAGGTGTTATTATTACTGGTTGATCTTGTTTTGGGGGCTCAACTGCCTAGATTAGGTAGTTCTTTTTCTCATTAAACCTTCATATTTCCAAGTGTGCATGCTTTTTTCTTTTAGTGAGGAACATTGGCCCTGAGCTAACATCTGTTGCTAGTCTTCCTCTTTTTGCTTGAGGAAGATTGTTGCTGAGTTAGCATCTGTGCCGATCTTCCTCCATTTTATATGTGGGACGCCACCACAGTGTGGCTTGATGAGCGGTATCCAAACCCATGAACCCTGGGCCACTGAAGTGGAGCATGAGAACTTAACCATATAACACTGGGTCGGCCCCGTGTGCATGCTTTTTAAATGTTTTTCACTTTTATTTGTTGCTTAACCACATTGGACACATAAATGGCTTTCATTGAATTGATTGTCATAGGAATAAGTTAGAGATTTTGCAAGAGTTTTTTGGAGGGTAATGTGTTAAACTGTGTCAAAGAAAAAATGTAAAACTTGAGTCTTTCCTGGCCTTTCAAATTAATGAATATAAGAGATTTGAGGGCAGGCAGAATGTTTTCCTGAGTGAATAATGAAACAAGTTGTTTTCGATTTCTATCAGGATGAGTCTGTTATCTCTGGGTTAATGCATATGCAAAGTGTTAAATGTTTGCAGAAGGAAGCAATAGCTTTAAAATGTTCTTTAAAAAATATGTATTTGCCTGAAAATTGTTTTATTACTCAAATAATACATGTTAGAAAATTTAGAAACATACATGTGGGAAGGGAGTAAAATGAATATTATCCCACTACCACTTCCCCCAAGAAACCTATTTGCATCTTTTTGTCTGTCATCCTTCAGACTTTCTTCTGAGTGTGTGTGCATGTGCGTATTTACATGCAAATTAAACTTTTCCAAAAATAGACCTGTACTCTATTTTATTTTTTATTTTGCTTTTCCTCAAAATACTGTAGTTTCAATATTTTTATATACAACTTTTAAAAAACTCAAAATTAATACATAAATGTATATTCATTGTTCATAAAGTTCAAATAGAGAAATAAAATAGAAAGTAAAAGCCCTTCTTCATACCTTTTTTGCCAACCACTTGTCCCACAAAACAAATGAAAAACCAACTTACTCATTTTCTAAGAGATAATCATTGTTAATGGTTCATATTTTTCTAGACCTTTTTCAGTACATTTCTAAATATACACATAGGGTTTTGTTATATAAATGTGATCAAACTTGACATATTGTGGGACTTTACTTAGTGATATATTTTGGAAATCTTGGTGATATATTTTGGAAATCTTTTTCTTTCAGTATTTACCTAATGTTTTTAATGATTACAGATAATTCCAGTTTGGATATATCATATATGTATGATGTTTCAAAACATTTCCCTGTCTGTGGACAGGAAAGCACTGTCCACTTTACTGAGGAAGTAAAGACATGGAGATAGTTGGTGGTTTTCTTGATGCTTCACAATTAGAAAGTGACAGAGTGAGATTAGAATCCAGTTTGGAGGCCGGCCCTGTGCCTGAGTGGTTAAGTTTGCATGCTCCACTTCGGCAGCCTGAGGTTCGCCAGTTTGGATCCTGGATGCGGCCCTATGGACTGGTCATCAAACCATGCCGTGGTGGCATCCCACATAGAAGAACTAAAATTACCTACAACTAGGATATACAGCTATGTACTGGGGCTTTGGGGAGAAAAGAAAAAGAACCCAGTTGTACAGACTCCATTAGGATATGAGGCTGTATACTAAGCACTGTATGAATCCAGAGGTCTGGAATGTAGGAAGGACAAGCTGTTTATGTTGGAGAAACTTAAGACTAAGGTAAGACATGTAACACAAAAAGTATACATAATGGTACGGGTCATATAAAATGTTTGCAGAGCTGAGATTTGAAGGACGAGCTTAAGACAGTTTGAAGACTTCTCCATGTTCGGATAGTATATTCTTGCTTAAGCACTGAATAGAGTCAAAAGATGTTAACATTCTTCTAGGAACTTATAATTGAAGAGGTAATAGAGAAAGTCGTGAATATGCTTTGAGCATAATTTTCCCTGTTCATTATCCTATTTAGGATAATGGAGAATTGTGGTGATAGGTGTCTGATTCTGACCACTTTCACATCATTATGATTTTTGAAAGGCTCTAGCACAGTGGTCACATAGGCCCTTAGGAAAAAGTGAGGATTGAACGAGTGTACCCTGGTACAGGTGAGGACTCTGCAACAGCCATTTGAGCGTTTCCTTGGGCAAGACAGTGTATCAAGTGCACTGATTCCTGAGTGCCACTGGGCAAGTGGCATAAATCATGGCATGGTAAGGATTGTCAGCAGTAAAGACTGTGCTAATCCTGTTTAGGAGTCAGGCACTTAGGAGAGGGGCGAGCTATACCACTCGTACTGTGGCCTTACATCCCTGTAGGAGTTAAATTCAAAAGTCATCACTTGAATCTAATGCATGTATGATGTTACTCACAGAAGCTGCATTTACTACAGTGACTTAAATTAGTTGCCTTCTTGGCAGATTGTAGCCTTAGGAGCAGCACCTAATAATCTCCTTTTCTTTAGGTATGGTGTAAGAAACAGTTTACTTATTGCCCCGATGCCTACTGCTTCAACTGCTCAGATTCTGGGAAATAATGAGTCCATTGAACCTTATACCAGCAACATCTACACTCGCAGAGTCTTGTCAGGAGAATTTCAGGTGAGAAGATCACAACTAGACCTACAGGGAAATCTTTCAAAAGTCTGATATTAGGAGTAATGCTTACTCATATTTAGTATGCCCCTTTATCTTAGTATGGGGGCAAAGCTTTGATAAAGTGAATCGTCTTCATCTCTAATATTGTTCTATGTTATTTCAGCTTATAATAGACGTTTAATAAATATATGCTGAAAAATTGAAGGATTGAGGGTTAAGTATGAAAATAACTTGTTGGTATTCGAGTTTACGTGTTGTTTAACTATTCTGTAATCATGATGGTGTATGCTGTAACCTCAGATGCTTAAGTTGGTGATACTCAAGATGCATATAGAAGTATCATTTTAGAAAGTGATTATAAATTAGAATTTCTGGTGGGTGGGACCACTGTTTTTTTAAGGTTCCCAGGTAGTTCTAATGCACAGCTGGGGTTGAGAGCCACTAATTTAAAATATTTTATTTGTGAATTTGCAGATATCCTGAAATAAATTTCTGTAAGGTTTGGGTGGGTACATTTCTGATTTTTCTTCTTAAGTATTTATTGTATCCTTACTTAGAAAAAAAAAGAACCAATCCATGGATTTACCCAGCTTAGGCAATGTTCATTCTTTTCACTTTTGCAAATACCATATATTCTGTTTCTTGAATAACAAATATCAAGATTTTAAAGGAATATAGCTTTTCTGTTTTATAAAAAATAGAATTTACCAGCAATCTAATGTTAAATAATTCTTCAATCATGTAATTTACTTTAAGCTCCAGTCCTGTGATCCTGTTGAGACTTTGTTATTGTTATTTATTCCTTTACATCTTTTTTGCTTTTCCATTCAGATTGTAAATCCTCACTTACTGAAAGATCTTACTGAGCGGGGCTTGTGGAATGAAGAGATGAAAAATCAGATTATTGCATGCAATGGCTCTATCCAGGTACAGTGTGAAAAAAAAAAGTGTGCTCTTTAGGAGCTAAGTTGAACATTGGTGGCTTCTCACTTATCCCAGGCAGTGGAGAGAAAGAATGGCTATTCACTGTGATCATATAGGCTTATGTAGCTCTGTTCACCTCTGCATTGTTGTGCTAGGATTATATACATCTTTACATAGCTACATAGCTATATACCCTCTTGTTTGTGCAATAATATAAAGCAGTGGTTTCCAACTTCTCTGCACATTAGAATCAAGTGGGGAATTTTTAAAATCCTGAAGCTTAGGTCGCACTCCATACCAATTAAATAAGAATGTCTAGGAATGGGAGCCGGGCATCGGTATTTTTTAGACTCCCTAGGTAATTCCAAAGTGCATTAAAGTTTGGGGACCTCTGATATAAGGTCTGAATTAGAGATTCAAACTTAATTAAAAAGTGTGATGGAGATTGAGGACTGATAGTCCAAAAGACAGAGCCACAAATAGTGTTTAACAGTAAAATATTTGCAACTGAGAATCAAGAAGCATTTAATTGTAGATAGAAGCCTCTGGCTAAACATTGGTTTGCTTGGCAACACAGATAAAGATTCCTAACATTTCTATATTTGCTGATAGAAACCATAGCGTTAGCCAGCCTAGATGATGCAGGTTAAACCTGGACCTAAGAAAACCTTATTTCTGTTAAGTCCAAATGTAGTTTTCAGAGTCTTAACTTATTTAAAAAGTTTTGTCTCATTGATTCCTTGCATCATATCCCTGTGAGTTATGGCCTTGATTATTTGTGTTTTCTGCAAAACACAAGGGTCATTTATTGTTTAGCTCTGACTTTTCCTTCCTTTATTAAGTGCCTCTAGAAGAATGAATGTTTTGGCCATGCCCTAGTTAAAGATGGGTCTTCAATCACTACCACCAGGCTGATATTTTGTTTGTTAGATGTGGTTTTGTTGGGCTTTCTAAGCAAGAGGTGAGCAGTCTTGGGAAACTTGATAAGGATCATATTGTATTGTACTGAATGATAGGGCCAGACCTGGCGGGAAGTAGAACCAGGGCCAGACTCTTGAGTCATTAGTCTGTTAGTCATACTGCTTTCTTCAACCAGAGTACAATAAACATTTGGCTTACCTTTTTCAGAGCATACAAGAAATTCCTGATGACCTGAAGCAACTTTATAAGACTGTGTGGGAAATTTCTCAGAAAACCATTCTCAAGATGGCAGCCGAGAGAGGCGCTTTTATTGATCAAAGCCAGTCTTTGAACATCCACATTGCTGAGCCTAACTATGGCAAACTCACTAGCATGCACTTCTACGGCTGGAAGCAGGTTGGTGGAGGAAGTCGAGAAGGACTTATTGCCAACTTGGGGTATTTGGGAATTGGAACAGAGTTATATCTACTAGCTACCTATTAAATATTGCCACCCGGAAGTTCTTCTTTCACTTCAAATCTAATATGTTAAGACCAGCCCATGGTTTATATACCAGATCAAGCTCTCACTTCAGATTTTCTCGCTTTTAGGATTATTTCATTCCTAGGTTTGAAACCTTGGAGTTACCTGTGATCCTCCCTTTACTCTCCGTGCGGTTATTCGCCAAGTTGTGTTGGTTGTCCTTTGTATTATGTCTTGAGTATCTTCCTTCCTATTTCACTGCCATCATTCTTAACTTCTTAACTGATCTCTTCTTCTGATATCTCTGGGCTCCAGGACATCTTGTGCACTGCTACCATTCCTAAAATAAAACTTTACATATGTCAACCCACTATTCAAAAACACCCATTGTTTCCCCACTTTATCTATCTAAAGTATAAGAGCCAATTACTTAGGTAGTCACTGCCAACTGTAAAGTCCATTTCTTCTGGATTGTCTTCATATTCCCTGGCAATATGCTGGGTGTTTATATAAAATTAAAAATTAATTTTTTTAATCTAACAAACATTTATTGAACATATACTGTGTGCCAGGACTAGGGATACTGAATAGAAGATGATGATCCTTATCCTTGAAGTAGTCATGATCTATTCTTATACAGAGATATCTTCTAGCCCTTAATCTAAGGCAGACATGTTGTCTTAGGCAAACTTGGAAGTCATACACATAAAAACAAGAAAAAGACTAAAGAACAAAAATATATGCCATTTCCAAAGAGAGAAGCTCGTTTTAGGGGTGCAAAGAACAGAGTATACTATCTGACTCTTTTTCTCTCTTTAAGCATTTTTGAGAGGGCTTCCTCAAAGAAATAGAATTCCAAGTTTAGAAAACAATTTGCATTTATGTAAATGTATTTTAAACATTGGTCTTGAATGTCTAGTGTTCTCACAGTTTCTCCTAATGTGTTTGTTTTCCTCGTAGGGTTTGAAGACTGGGATGTATTATTTAAGGACAAGACCAGCCGCTAATCCGATTCAGTTCACTCTAAATAAAGAGAAGCTGAAAGATAAGGAAAAGGCATCAAAAGAGGAAGAAGAGAAGGAGAGGAACACAGCAGCCATGGTGTGCTCTTTGGAGAATAGAGATGAGTGTCTGATGTGTGGATCCTGAGGAAAGCCTTAGAGAGACCAGCACTTCTTCAATAGCCAAACTACTTCTTGAGCATAGATAGGCATAATAGGATTGCTTAAAGTGGTAAGGCTTTGCTGGACCTTATTGCAGCAGAAGGATCAATCGACTTAAAGTACTGTTTCTATATAGTGTGAAAGTAATGATTTTAAAAACTTGATATATTGGGAATCAAAGTAGAAGTTTTAGGAAAGCAAAAGAAGTCATCTTGCAAATAGGCAGTGATTAAATAAGGTTTCCTTGCCCACCTGGTACCCCTTTTCTGGTGAGCTCAGTTTTGGTGAGGAGACTTAGTTTTGCTACCTGTCTGGTGGATCCGTTAGAAGCAAAACTGAGTCATAACCCGTGAGAAGTGCTGACAGGACGTTTATCTGGATAAGGTCCTACGGGTCATTCTGAAATAAAGATAAATATTTCTAAGTGATTGTGTGAGACTAATTTTGTCATTTATTTTCATACAAAGGTCAAATTTGAAAAAACGTTTCCTGTTCTTTGAGAATTCAGGGAGGAAATTTTAAGATAGTATATACACTTAGATGCTATATAGAATTCTGATTTTAATATATGCTTTTTTCCTCTTTTTTTTATTGTGATAGAATATATATCACATAAGTGTTACCATTTTACCCATTTTAAAGCATACAGTTTGTGGCATTAAGTACATATACAGTGTACAACCATTACCAGTAATCTACAGGCGTACCTCGGAGATGCTGCAGGTTTGGTTCCAGACCACTGCAATAAAGCGAGTCACAAATTTTTTGGCTTCCCAGAGCATATAAAAGTTATGCTTACACTATACTATAGTCTCTTAAGTGTATAATAGCATTATGTCTAAAAATACAATGTACAAAGTTTAACTGAAAAATACTTTCTTGCTAAAAAATGCTAACCATCATCTGGGCCTTTAGTGAGTCATAGTATTTTTGCTGCTGGAGAGTCTTGCCTTGATGTTGATGGCTGCTGACCGATCAGGGTGGTGGTTGCTGAAGGTCGGGGCGGCTGTGGCAATTTCTTAAGGCAGCAGTGAAATTTGCTGCATCTTCCTTTCACAGATGATTTCTCTGTAGCACGGGATGCTGTATGATAGCGTTTTTCCCACAGTAGAACTTTTTTTTTTTTTAAAGATTTTATTTTTTTTCCTTTTTCTCCCCAAAGCCCCCCAGTACATAGTTGTATATTCTTCATTGTGGGTCCTTCTAGTTGTGGCATGTGGGATGCTGCCTCAGTGTGGTTTGATGAGCAGTGCCATGTCCACGCCCAGGATTCGAACCAACGAAACACTGGGCCGCCTGCAGCGGAGTGTGCGAACTTAACCACTCGGCCAGGGGGCCAGCCCCGCAGTAGAACTTTCAAAATTGGAGTCAATCCTCAAACCCTGCTGCTACTTTATCAACTAGGTTTATGTAATATTCAAACCTTTGTTGTCATTTCAACAGTCTTCACAGTATCTTCAACAGGAAAAAGATTCCATCTCAAGAAACCACTTCTTTGCTCATCCACGAGAAACAACTCCTCATCTGTTAAAGTTTTATCATGAGCTTGCAGCAATTCAGTCACATCTGCAGGTTCTACTTCTAATTTTAGCTCTCTTGCTATTTCTACCACATCTGCAGTTAATTTCTCCATTGAAGTCTTGAATCCTTCAAAGTCATCCAGCAGGGTTGGAATCAACTTCTTCCAAACTCCTGTTAATGTTGATATTTTTACTTCTTCCTGTAAATAATGAAAGTTCTTAATGGTATCTAGAGTGGTGAATCCTTTCTAGAAGGTTTTCCACTTACTCTGCCCTTATCCATCAGAGGAATCACTGTCTGTGGCAGCTGTAGCCTTATGAAATGTATTTCTAAAATAATAAGACTTGAAGTTTGAAATTACTTCTTGATCCATGGGCTGCAGAATGGATAGTGTGTTAGCAGGCATGAAAACAACATTAATCTTGTACATCTCCATCAGAACTCCTGGGTGACAGGGTGCATTGTCAAATAGCAGTTATATTTTGAAAGGAATCCTTTTCTCTGAGCAGTAAGTCTCGATAGTGGGCTTAAAATATTCAGTGAACCATGTTGTAAACAGATGTGCTGGCATCCAGGCTTTGTTGTTCCATTTGTAGAAGACAGGCAGAGTAAATTTAGCATAATTCTTAAGGGCCCTAGGATTTTCAGGATGGTAAATGAACATGGGCTTCAACTTAAAGTCATTGGCTGTATTAGCCCCTAACGAGAAAGGCAGCAGCCTCTCTAATGAGGCAGCCCCTAACAAGCTGCCTGTCCTTTGCAGCTTTGACAGCAGGCATTGACTTCTGCTCTCTGGCTGTGAAAGTCCTAGATGGCGTCTTCTTCCGATAGAAGGCGGTTTTGCCTACATTGAAAATCTGTTGTTTAGTGTAGCCGCCTTCATTAATTGTCTTAGCTTGATCTGGATAACGTGGTGCAGCTTCTACATCAGCATTCGCTGCTTCACTTGTACTTTTGTGAAATGGAGATGGCATCTTTCCTTAAATCTGATGAACCAACCTCTTAGCTTCAGACTTTTCTTCGGCAGCTTCCTCACCTCTCTCACTCAGGCTTCATAGGATTGACAAGAGTTAGGGCCTTGCTCCGAAATAATCTTTGGCTTAAGGGAATGTTGTGGGTGGTTTGGTCTTCTATCCAGACCACTAAAACTCTCCTATCAGCAATAAGGCCATTTTACTTTATTAATCATTTGTATGTTGACTGGAGTGGCACTTTTAATTTCCTTCAAGAACTTTTCTTTTGCATTCACTGCTTGGCTAATTGGCCGAAGAGGCCTAGCTTTCAGCCCATCTTTGCTTTCAACATGCCTTCCTCACTAAGCTTAATAATTTCTAGCTTTTGATTTAAAGTGAGAAACATGCAGCTCTTCCTTTCACTTGAACACTTAAGAGGCCATTCTAGGGTGTTTAATTGGCCTAATCAATATTAGTGTGTCAGGGAATAGGGACGGCTGAAGAGAGGGAAAGAAATGGGGGAAGGGCCAGTTGATGGAGCAATTAGAACACACACAACATTTATTAAGTTCACTGTCGCATACGGGCGCAGTTCATGACATTCCAATTACAGTAGTAACATCAAAGATCACTGATCACAGATCATACAAATATAATGATAATAAAAAATTTCAAATATTGCAAACATTACCATAATGTGACACACAGACACAAAGCAAGCAAATGCTCTTGGAAAATGGAGCTGATAGACTTGCTAGAGGCAGGGTTGCCACAAACCTTCAATTTGTAAGAAACACTATCTGTGACATGCAATAAAATGAGGTATGCCAGTATTTCCAGAACTGTTTCATTATCCCAAACAGAAACTCTGTATATAAAACAGGAACTCCACATTCTCTTCTCTCCTCAGTCCCTGGTAACCTCCATTCTACTTTCTGTCTCTGAATTTGCCTATTATAGCTACCTCATTTAAATGGAATCATACAATATGTGTCATTTTCTGTCTGGCTTACTTAGTATAATGTTTTCAGATTCATCCATTTAGCGTTTATCAGAATTTTATTTCTTTTTAAGGCTGAATAATATTCCATTGCATGTATGTATCACATTTTATTTATCCATTCATCTGTTAATAGCCATTTGAGTTATTTCCACCTTTTGGCTATTGTGAATAATGCTGCTATGAACAGTGATGCACAAGTATCTGTTTGGATTCCTACTTTGAATTCTTTTGGGTAGGTACCTGGAATATATACTGCTAGAATATATAGTAATCTGTGTTCAACTGTGTGAGAACCTCCCAAACTTTTGTATAGCAGCTGCACCATTTTACGTTTCCACCAGCAGTGCATGACAGTTCCAATTATTCTACATCCTTGCCTGCATTTATTAATTTTTTGTATTTTTGATGGTAACCATCCTTATGGTTATGTGTCTTGGTATGGGTCTCTGAATTTATCCTACTTGGGGTTTGTTGAGCTGCTTGGATTGGTAGATTCACATGTTTCATTAAGTTTGGCAAGTTTTCAACCATTATTTCTTCAGATAATTTTTTTGCCCCTTTCTTTTCTTCCTGGGCCTCCTATAATAAATCTATTGGTCAATTTATTAGCGTCCCACAAGTCCCTTACGCTCTGTTCACTCTTCATTCCTTTTCTGCTTCTTAGACTCGATAATTTCAATTGTCCTATCTTCAAGTTCACTGATTCTTTCTTCTTCCTGCTCATATCTGATGTTGAACAGCTCCTTTAGTGAAAGTTTCATTTCAGTTATTCTTTTCAGCTCTAGAATTTCCATTTGGTTCCTTTTAATAATTTCTCTTTGTTGATGTTCTGATTTTGTTAATACATCATTTTCCTGATTTCCTTTACTTGTTTGTCCACGTTTTCCTTTAGGTCTTTAAGCATACTTAAGACAGTTGTTTCAATGTATTTGTCTGGTAAATCTGATGGCTGGGCTTCCTTTGGGATGGTTTCTGTCAGTTCATCTTGTTCTTTTGAATGAGCTATATTTTCCTGGTTCTTTGTATGCCTGTGGTTTTTTTGTTGAAATATTTTGTTTGAGACTTTCTATTTTTGCAGTGAAGTCTCTTCCTTTGGTATATGTTCAGTTAACGTTTTGACAGGTTTCCTAGAGTTTCAGGAGTTCTCTCAGTCTTTGCAGATTGGCCCTGTGCTAGGGCACTCCTTCAACACTTGGCTAGGCTTGCTCTGAGCCTAGGAATCTGTGATGGTTAGTTTTATGTGTCAACTGGGTAGATCATGGTACCCAGATATTTGGTCAAACGCTAGTCTAGATAGCACTGTGAAGGTATTTTATTAGGTGAAATTAACATTTAAATCAGACTTTGAGCAAATCAGATTACTTTCCATAATGTGGCAGCCTCGTCCAATCAACTGAAGTCCTTAAGAGAAAAAAGACTGAGGTCTCCTGAGAAAGAAAGACTTCTGCCTCCAGACTGCCTTTGGACTTGAGCTCTTTTCTGAGTCTTCAGTCTGTAGGCCAACTCTGCCAATTTTCGATTTACTAGTTCCACAACTGTGTGAGCCAATTACTTAAAATCTCTCTCTCTTGATATAGATATAGATAGGGAGAGTCTCTCTCTCTATATGAGTCTATATGTATGTATATATGTGTGTACACACACACACCCCTTATTGGTTCTGTTTCTCTGGAGAATGAGAACCTTGACTAACACAGATTTTGGTACCAAAAGTGGTTCTAGAGGAATGGAATCTGAATTGGTTCTGGAGTTTCTGAAATTGGTTCTCTAATCTGATTAGATTTAAAGGCACTAATGACTATTTCCAGTAGTAAAGAGAGCACTGGTAGTCCACGGTATAATATGGCAATAGAAATATGGAAAATACCCTCATTGGATACACCTAATCAAATACTTAAAGACACAAGCTTCTGGGTAACCATGTATATGTTCTGCCTCAGGGGTCTATCAACTCTCCAGCCCCTATGTCATAACTTAGTTAATATTGATGACCTTTCTCTCTTGCAATACGTCACACTGCTCCATTATGTTGATGACATGCTGATTGGATCTAGTGAGCAGGAAGTAGCAACTACTCTAGACTAATGGTAAGACATTTGTGTGTCAGAGAGTGGGAAATAAATCTGACAAAAATTCAGGGGCCTTCTGCCTCAGTGAATTTTCTAGGGGTCCAGTGGTATGAGGTATGTTGAGATATTTCTTCTATGCTGAAGGATAAATTGTTGCATCTGGCTCCTCCTACAAGCAAAAGAGAGGCACAGCGCCTAGTGGACCACTTTGGATTTTGGGGGCAACATGGCAACAATATTCCTCATTTCGGTATGCTACTCTGGCCTATTTACCATGTGACCTGAAAAGCTGCTAGTTTTGAGTGGGGCCCAGAACAAGAGAAGGCTCTTCAACAGGTCCAGGCTGCCCTGCAAGCTGCCACTTGGGCCATATGGTCCAGCAGATCCCTGGTGGTGAAGTGTCAGTGGCAGATATGGATGCTGTTTGGAGACTTTGGCAGGCCCTTAGAATTTTGGAGCAAAGCCCTGCCATCCTCTGCTGATAACTACTCACCTTTTGAGAAACAGCTTTTGGCCTGCTAGTGGGCCTTAGTAGATACTGAATGCTTAACCATGGGCCACCAAGTTACCATGCAACCTGAGCTGCCCATCATTAACTGGATGGTGTCTAACCCACCAAACCATAAAATTGGGCATGCACAGTAACATTCCATCATCAAGTGGAAGTGGTATATACAAGATTGAGCTTAAGCAGGCCTTGAAAGCACAAGTAAGTTACTAAAGAAGAGGCCCAAATGCCCACAGTTCTCATTCCTGCTACACCTTCTCTCTCCCAGCCTGCTCCTATGGCCTCAGGGAGAATTCCCTATGATCAGTTGATAGAAGAAGAGAAAACTTGGGTGGTTTACAGATGGCTCTGTGCTGTATGCAGACACCACAGCCCCTTTCTGGGACATCCCTGAAGGACACTTGTTCTATAGATGACAGAGAACTGTGGAAGTGTATTAAACAGGGGGCAACTTTTAAATAAATCACACTGGCTATCATGGGAAGAGTGGCCTGACCTATAGCTTTGGGTCAGGCTCAAGTAGCAGATCAGGACCTAGTATAGTCTTTGGATCAGACTTGGGTCTGATCCTGGTGGGCAGGACCTGACCTGTTTGGGCTAGACTGGACACCTGGGGTAGGCCTAACCTGTGTGCCTGTGTCAGATTCAGGGTATCAGCCAGGGCCTCACCTGTTTTTGCGACTACTCAGACTCTAGAACCCAACCTGTGTGTTTGGATTAGACTGGAGGCATCAAGGCTGAGCTGTATTTGGTCAGACTGGGCTTCGTGTCAAGTCTTAGGCTATATTTGGGAGAGACTGGGCCCCAGGGAAGGGCCTGACTGGCTTATTTGTTTCAGACTGTTTGTTAGGGCAGGTCATCTTCTGTATGACTTGGTCTATACAACTTGCAGTGGAGCTCCATACATCCAGATAATTGGGGGCTTTCTCAGGAGTCAGAGGGAAGATGCCAGAGAAACTAAACTAACAAGGATAAATAGGGAAAAGCAATTTTATTATTGGAGTGAAAAAAAGAGCATACTAAGTATTCAAAAAGCAATAGTTGACTAACATTGGACGTTCTGTTAAGCCCATAATTCCCTCTGGAAATTTCAGCCTGTCCCTCAGTACTGCCTGCTTGTCTCTTGTTCCCTAAGGTCACAGCCCCAACTTCCTGAGTTGATGTAGTCCTCTCACCCTGGCAGTTTCCCATCCACTCGCCTATTCTGCAGCCTCTTTGGCTTCTCCCTAGCCTCCTGGGCTGATTCATTTCCACAGAGCATCTTTTCTACGTGTTCCTGGATCTCCCTGGTCCTCACCCCGTAAATGACAGGATTCAAGGCTCCTGGGAGCAGCAGATAGATGGCACTGAGCAGGTTCTGGACATCCTGAGACACAGTCCTGGTCACTCGGAAAACAATGGAAGTGGAGAGGCCGGAGAGGTAGACGGTGAGGATGACCAGTAAGTGGGAGCCACACGTGTGCAAGGCCTTGGCTCGGGCTTTCCCAGAAGAGATCCGGAAAGCAACATAGATGATGCGGGTGTAGGAGGTCCCCAGCAGGGCTAAATCAAAGGTCACAGTGACCAGCCGCATGGCCAGCCCCAACCGATTATTGAAGGTCAAGTCTCCACAAGCTATGCTCAGCAGTGCAATGTACTCACAGGTGAAGTGTCGAATCACTGCTGTCCGGCAGAACTGAGCTCGTGAGGTTAGCACCACCAAGGGCACTGCCACTCCCAGGCTCCGTGTCAGGGCAAGAATGGCCAGCATGCCCAGCAGGCGGGAGGTCATCAGGTCAGTGTAGCGGAGTGGGTGGCAGATGGCCATGTAGCGGTCTAGGGCCATGGCAAGCAGGAGGTTGTAGTCCAGAAGGAGGGTGAAGTAAATAAAGAACATCTGGGCCAGGCAGCCAAGCAGTGATATGGGGTTAGCATAATGCACAAAGCCCTCCAGCATTTTGGGCATCACGGCTGTGGCAGCACAAATGTTGACAGCCAGGAGCAGGGCAATGAGCACGTACATGGGCTGATGCAGGCTCCGCTGACCCACCACCGTGTGGATGACCAGACCATTGGCTGAGATGATGGTCACATAAAGGAAGGTAAGAGGCCGGACCAGGAGAGGCCGCCGCTCATGCAATCCAGGGAAGCCCACCAGGAAGAAATTGGTATAGGAGATGTTGAAGGTGCTGGTATTTCCATCCTCACCCATTAGCTTTGGCCCTGGGCTGGCCCCAGGAGTGGAGATCAGAGGCTGTTAGAACAAAATAGTCAGTGGGAGAAAGCCTATTTCTATTTTAGGGCCCGAGGATTTTGGGATGAAGATTGACCACTTCCCATGTGTATGTCTACTCCTTTGGGGCACAAATAGGTATTATGCCGGGTGTTATGGGAGCTGCTAGATGAACAAGACATTCCTTGTCCTCAGAGAGCTCTTGGCCTATGTGTGTGAAATGTAAACTTATAAGATACTTGTTTATCTGTGATGTTGCAGGTATTTGATTGCTGAGCAAAAGATTAGGAGGGAAGTAAGTGTGGTATATGAGGGGAAAAAAGAGCGACGGGACAGAAGTGATAGAAAGGATGAAGACCTTTGATTAGGGGGACAAGAAAGTGTACGAGGAATCTTTGGTTCAAGCAGCCTGGGAAGGACTAGGTGAGGATTATCGGGGAGAGAGGAACCAGCCAGGAATGATGGACTCACTTTTGTGCCTAGGGCACACGGTGGCAAGGACAGAGGAAAGCTGCTGGGGAGACCTCTGGTCTTCCTGGACCACAAACAACAGGCGGCAGAGACTTTTCCCTTCCTAAGCCACTGTAGACAGGCTTGGGGCCTCCTGCCTGGCCTTGTCCTCAGTGTCATGGATGATGACCCTGCTTTCCTTTCAGAATGTGAGTTCCAAGAGAGCAGGGGTAAGAGCACACTTCTGGTATGTTCCTGGAGCTCCAAGCACAGAGCCACTATAGGCACACAGGAGGTACTCCAACACTGCCTGCTGAGTAGGCAAATGAGGAATAGGAAGAAGATGGAGGAATCTAAACATTTAGTTGAGCTCTGAGAGCAGTGATTTCAAAGCTTTGGCCAGGTTTTTGTATCATTAATAATCAGTAATGGGCCCACATCTTATCCAGATTCTTAGGGAGCACAATTCGTTGGTGGTGGGTGTGATGATGAGAGGAACTAACACTGATATACATAAAAACAACTAACACCTAGTGGACATTTACTGTATGTCAGGCAGTGTTCTAAATGCTTTCATGTATTAACTTTTAAAAATCTTCTTCGTCAGTAAATGATGAAGAAAGTGAGGCGCAGAGAGGCTAAGTCTAGTTCAAGGTCACACAGCTAGTAAATAGCAGAGCTCAATTGAACCCAGGCAGTCAGACTCCAGAGTGCATTCTCTTAACAACTTCAGGATGACCAACGTGTCCCGGTTTGCCCAAGACTTTCCTGGTGTTAGCACTGAACGTCAGGGGTCCTAGGAAACCTTTCAGGCAAACCAGGCAGATGATCACATTACTGTTACTACCAGCTACAGTGAAGATTAGAGAAGTCTTATAGATTGTGGAGCAGCTAGGAAATGTTCTTCCTTCTTATAGATTTAGATGTATTGTCTCTAAAAATCAAGGTTTATGTGGATGTTACTGTAGCCCCCCTCTGAATACTTAGAAGAATAAAAAAGGACGTCTGCAAATTCACAGGGAGACCTCAAAAGAAAGTGGATTTGGAATTCCAAAGCCCACCCTGGAATGTGTTTCTGGAAATCTTATAGCATTATTTTAGACAGAATAACACAGACTTTAGGAAAGGTACTGTTATTGTGCTTGGGCGAGGGCCAGACAACCCTTGTGGAGAGGTGGTAAAAATCGAGGTCTGTTGAAGACTTTCATGGAGGAGAGTGGAATTGAGAAGCTGAGGGTGAGTGAGGTGAGAGGTGGTCCATGATAGAATAACAGGGCAAGGAGGAAAATGCAACCTGGAGGAGCAGTGGCCAAGAAGATGTTTAGGGATCTTCATTCCTCCTTCCCAAATGCCAAAGGGTGGCCATCTTTAAGACAGAGAAAAAGCTGTCATGGGCTGCCCATGAACCTCTTAACTTGGACAAACTTGGTCTGTCTCTGCCACGTGAACTGTAATTTGCTCTTCTGTTTTGTATTTTAGGATTATTCAGATAAATTCCTTAAGGAGCTTCTTTGACACTGGGACCCAAAGCAGTAAATAAAGGAAATGTAAATAACAATTCTCTCAAGGAAGGGCAGAAGGGATGAAAAAGACTGTGAGAGATGAGAAGATCAGGTAACTGGCTAGCGAAGGTCTTGAGAGAGATGGAGACACGTTTCTAGAGTCAAGTCAATCAGATTTAAGAGCCAGTTAGAAGTGGAGAGAGACAGAGAAATCAGCAATAATGTTTCAAGGGTTTTTCGGTTTGTTTTTTTAACTATGATGACTGCATGGGAGCTACTAAAGCCTGAGAAAGGAGGAACAGGGTTGGGGGGCTAGGAGGTATAGTTAATGAATTGCATTTGGATGTTGTAAGGACTCACAAATGAAGAGACTTCCAGTCAGCAACTAGAAATAAGGGCGGAGAGCTCAGAGGAAGGATTAAGGCTGGAGATGAAAATGTGGGGATTATAATGTTGTAGAGGGCGTGAGATAGATAGAATGCTAAGGGGCAGACAGAATAACAGACGTCAGTGAAGGAGACTCAGAAAAAGAGGGAAGAGAGAGTGGGAACAGGAGCAAGCGGAGTTGTGGAGACCAGAGGAGAGGTTTGGTTGCTCTGGAGGCTTCACAGTAAAGGAATTTACAGACTTAAAGGAATTTACAGACCTAGGAGAGGCAAAAGACCAACGCAGTTAAATCACCTATAAGGCTTAATGTTCTAGTAGCAGAGGAGTGGGACAGTTAGGAGAGCCAAGATGAAGATGCCAGACATCCTGTGCTCTCTGCAGAAAGAGGCACCCCTCCTCTGCTGTCACAGTCGGAACCACGGATAAGAGCTCCTTTGCTTTCCGCCTGTCCCCACAAACTGGCTACTGCGCTCATCTTTCTTTCTTCCTTCAGTTCCCAGTGGAAGAGATGTCTCTTCTCTCTTCTGCCCTCAGGATATCTTCTGCTTCTCCACCCTTTCCTCTCAGCATATGAAAAAGTTCAAGTCTCTGTCATTAGAGAAAATAAACTCTTCCTTGACTTCATATAGCCCTCTAGCTTCCAATCTTTCTCCTCACCTTTAAAATCAAGTCCCTGGGGGCTGGCCCAGTGGCGCAGTGGTTAAGTGCACACGTTCTGCTTCAGCGGCCCGGGCTTCACCGGTTCGGATCCCAGGTGCAGACATGGCACTGCTTGGCAAGCCATGCTGTGGCAGGTGTCCCACATATAAAGTAGAGGAAGATGGGCATAGGTGTTAGCTCAGGGCCAGTTTTCCTCAGCAAAAAGAGGAGGATTGGCAGCAGATGTTAGCTCAGGGCTAATCTTCCTCAAAAAAAAAAAAAAAAAGTGAACGTATTTCATAAAAAAAAAAAAAAGGGGCTGGCCCCGTGGCCCAGTGGTTAAGTTCTCACGCTCCGCTGCAGGTGACCCAGTGTTTCCTTGGTTTGAAGCCTGGGCGCAGACATGGCACTGCTCATCAAACCACGCTGAGGCAGCATCCCACATGGCACAACTAGAAGGACCCACAATGAAGAAGATACAACTATGTACCGGGGGGCTTTGGGGAGAAAAAGGAAAAAATAAAATCTTTAAAAAAACGAAAGAAAACCAAAACCAAGTCCCCGGGCATCTCTTTACCGTGGAATAATCGCTGTCTTGCTGATCTATCTTCCTGCTGGATAGAAAGCATTGCTAGTGGGGGACCGTGTCTTATTCATCTCTGTCCCAGCAACTGGCACAGAGCCCACTGCAGAATATGTGCTCAGTTAAGTGTTGTGTTGAAGGAATAAATGAATGCACAGAGGGATTTTAACAAACATTCTTATTTGCAACTTAGAGCACCCTTTGAGGTTGAATGAATGAATGAAAAACTAAACCCATCAAGGCCCAGAGATTCCAAGTAATTTACTTAGTTTGACCTTGCAAGAAGAGCCAGGCCTCAAATTTAGGTCTTCTAGGACTCTTGCATCGACACCACAGCTTTCCCCCGCCCACCGGACATGAGAGGCAGCATTGGACAGACCCCAAGCATTCTTATCTCAGCAACAGTATGAAGAGTTTAGCATTCATTGAGTACTTAATACATGCCAGGCATGATTCCAAGGGGCTTTCCCATAGAGCATCTCTTTAATACTCACAGCAACCCTAAGAGGAACTCTGTTACTAGCCCAGTTTATAGATGAGGACGCTGAGGTTTAGGAATTTAACTAATTTTCTTAAACTATCCTGAGTATTAAATGATAGAGCTGGGATATGAACTTACGTTCGTCAATGGTAAAAGGTAGAGTTCAGTTCCAATCTCAGGTTTACCTGCCTCCAAATCCCCTATAAATCTTTTTTCTTCTTGCCCCCAACCTCACCGTGGCAGCCTGTAGTGGTCTCTTGTCAGGGAGCAGCCTGCTGTGGCTTTGGTTTTACCTCTGAAAAGTTAAGGCCTGAGGTCAGTGCCCAGCTCCAAGGCACTGATCTATGAGACCGAGGGAGGGGATGGATAAGTAGACCTGTGGCTCCCGGGAGGAGCCTTAGGAGATTCCCAGCGGGTAGTCACTCCCATGGACTCAAAGGAGGAAACAATGAGAAACCCAGAAGAACTTCGGGAGGACCCCAAGGAGAGAGGCTGTGTGGTGGTGGCAGTGTAGTAATGTTTTCACTTCTATGGCTCTTGGTATCTCTCATAGAGCAGTTACATCTGCTGAGGGATTCCCTCATTTTACAGGTGAGCCATTAGAGGCTCAGAGAGAGCAAGTCAGGGTTCAGGTCAGGCTCCATCCTAGAGGCACTAACAGGCAGAAGCTGGTATTACTGACTGGGAAGACCTGGGTCTCAGCTAAGGGGAAAGGTCTCCTGAAATTTGGGGGTTACATGGGCACTCAGGAGTCACCCAAAGGCAGAAAAGGGTGACAATCGGAAAGCCCAGTTGTCCAGACAGGGGCATGTGTGAGTGTGTGTGTGCGTGTGCGCACACATGTGCATGAATCCCTACGCACGTATGTGCACACTGAGATTGGTGAGGTATTTACTTCCCCCGTCTGGGTGGCTCAGAATCTTGGGCAGGAGGTGACTTCAGTGTGGACTCTGTGTGAAGAGCTGAGACCCACAGAGGCAGAGGCTGGCTCCCTCAGGGAGGCGTGGCCAGTTTGTCCTCTGGAATTTGCTCCTTTCCTGTTTTTCTGCCTTCTTTGGATTGAATATTTTTTATGATTCCATTTTCTCTTCTTTGTTGGCTTATTAGCTGTGCCTCCTAGTTGTGTCATTTTAGTGGTTGCTTTAGGATTTATAGTGCACATCTTTAACTTACCACAGTCTGCTTTTAAGTGATATTATGCCACTTCAGAGCGTAGTATGAGATCCTCACAACAGGATTCTTCCGTTTCCCCTCTCCCAGAGTTTGTGTAATTGTTCTCCTGTGTTTTATTTCCACATAAATTATAAACCCCACAACACATTGTATATATTTTTGGCTTTATACAGTCCATTATATCCTAAAGAGATTTAGAAAAATAAGAAAAAACTCAAGATTATGTTTGTAAAATTCATTCATATTATGTGTGACTGCAGTTTATTTTATCATTGGTAGCATTCCAATGTATGAATGTACCATAATCTATTTACACATTTTATCGCTAAGGGACATTTATCCTGTTTCTGGTTTTTCACAATTAGAAACAATGCAACTGTGAATATTCTTGTACACGTATTTTTTTTTTTTTTTGAGGAAGATTAGCCCTGAGCTAACTACTGCCAATCCTCCTCTTTTTGCTGAGGAAGACTTGCCCTCAGCTAACATCCGTGCCCATCTTCCTCTACTTTATATGTGGGACGCCTACCACAGCATGGTGTGCCAAGCGGTGCCATGTCTGCACCCGGGATCCGAACCGGCGAACCCCGGGCCGCTGAGAAGTGGAATGTGTGCACTTAACTGCTGCGCCACTGGGCCAGCCCCCTTGTACATGTATTTTGATGCCCATGTGCCTGGGGAGATTTGTGGGGTCTAGAGTATGCATATCTTGAATTTTTCTAGATAATGGCAAATTGTCTTCCAAAGTGGTTGCACCAATCTACAACTTCACTAGTAGTTTACGAGAGTTTTCATTGTCATCTGCTGGGAAATTGTTGTAATACATATGCAAATCTATATACATATACAAATCTATATAGACATATATCTATGTCTATAAGATAGATGTTGTGAAGTTGTACAGTGCACAACCTGATCATCTGTATGTGAGAGGCTGGAGGTTGAACCTTTGCATATGCTTGTTTTTTGAAGTGACTGCCCAAGTCTTTTGTCTATTTCACTATTAAGTTGTCTTTTTTCTTATTGATTTGTAGTTGTTCTTTATATATTCTGGATACTAGTTCTTTGTTGGTTAAATTTATTGCAAATATCTTTCTCAAATCTGTGGCTTGCCTTTTCACTCTGTTTTGGTGTCTTTTGATTGAAACTGTGTCTAGCCTATAGGGTACCTTTGTATAAATTATAAAAAGGCTCCCTCTCTGATGCCTTTGCAAGTGTAGTGTGGGATGAATTTTATCTTCAGCTTGCTTTTGTCAGATGCCTTTGTACAGGTTACTATATCATCCTCTACATAAAAGTGGCAGCTGTGCTTTTGATTGCCAGGTGTTCTGAATTTTAATATAGTCCAATTTATCAGTTTTTCCTTCATGTAGTCAAATATATATCATTTTTTCTTTCCTTTATAAAAACGTTAGTACTTTTTGTGTCCTATTTAAAAAGACTCTCATTACCCCAATGTCATGATGAAATATTCCTTTGGGGTCCGGTCCTGTGGCATAGTGGTTAAGTTCACGCGCTCTGCTTCGGCAGCCTGGGGTTCACACGTTCAGATCCTTGGCATGGACCTAGCACTGCTCATTAAATGTTAAATCATAAAATGTGGGAAGATGGACACAGGTGTTAGCTCAAGGCCAGTCTTCCTCACACACACACACACAAAAGGAGATATATTCCTTTGTTATTTTGTAAAAATTTTGTGGTTTGGACTTTAACATTTAAGTGTACCTTTCTTTAATATTTCCGACAAATAGTTACCACATGTACTGCATACCATGTGTTACATCCTGCGCACGGCCTCTTCTGAGGTGTGACGACACAGAGCCCCACCAGGTTCAGCAAGGCCCTCCGGGTCAGTGCAGCACAGTCGCCGTGTCTTGGCTCTGATGTTCGCTGCTCAGGTTTCTCCGTGACTTTGTGATTTTTCACTGAGGATATTGGGGGGAAGGTGGGGTCACACTAGACAGTATGCACACTTTCTCCATGTCCTGGGTTATCCTCCCCTGTTTCTCATCCTCCTTCTCTCTAGGAACTGAACATTTCCCCCATTTTCCACAGAGAACAGTTCCACCATTCTTAAAATTCTTTTTGACTTTTAATTTTGAAATAATTTCAGAGAAAAAATGTTGCCACAACAGTACAAAAAATTCCTGTATACCCTTCACCCAGTCACCAGTGTTAGCATCTTACAATCATCAGAACCAGGAAATTAATATTGACACAATATTATCTAATTTACAGACAACATCTAAATTCTGACAGATGTCTCACTAATGTCCCTTTTCTCACCCAGGATCCAACTCAGTGTTACACCTTTGCCTCTGGTTCTCACGTCTCATAGTCTCCTTTAATCTGGGACAGTTCTTCAGTTTTCCTTGTCTTTCACGATCTTAAACACTCTTGAAGAGCGCCGGCCAGCTGTTTTGTAGAGCCCCCTCATTTTGAGTCTCTTGGGCATTTCCTCTTGACTCAAGCCAGGTTATGCATTTTTTTTGCAAGAATACCACAGAAGTGAGATTGTGCGTCATTTCAGAAGACACGTGATACCACTTTGTGCCATTGCTGGTGATGTCAACATCGATCGCTTGCTTAAGACGCTGCCAGGTTTCTCCAGTGTAAAGTTATTATGTTTCCCTTGGTGATTAATAAGTACCTTGCTAGGGAATACTTTGAGATTATATATATATTTCATATATCTATATATCTATATCTTTTTTCTCATCATACATTTCCCCACTAAATTTAGCATACATTAAGCATTCTTGGTTGGAACATTTATCACCGTGATGTTTGCCATCAGGTGATTTTCTGTTTCTGTTATTACTTCTGCATTTATTAATTGGAACTATACTGTAAGGAAGAGTTTTCCCTTCTCTCCCATTTGTTTTTTTGTTTCTTTCTTTCTTTAAGTCAGTACAGACTTATGGATTCATATTCTAAAGGCTATCATCCATTACTATCATCACTTATTTTCTTGCTCAAATTGTCCCTGATTTGGCTATTAGAACCCCCTTCAAATTGGTCCCTCTATCCTTTAGACAGGTCCTCATCATTTTTTGAGCACTTCCATACTTTCTGACTCCATAAGATAATCTGGAATCATCTCGTATTTTCCATACCAAGCTCTGAAATCAGCCATTTCTCCAAGCATCCCTGACTCCTTTTATTGGAGAGTGGTATTTATTGGAATGGGTACTAACCCCTTGCTGTTAACACTTTCTATCTTCAAGTACTTGTCAATGTATTTTCTCTAACAAACAATGACTTTCCTATTAAAAGAATAATGTTTTCTCACTACCTTACTCTCACATCTTTAAAATACAATTTCTACTCTTATAGAACTCATCATGAAGCAGTCAAAAAGATCTTTATTGAAATATGGATCAAAGGTACAAATTTACAGTTATAAACTAAATAAGCCTTGGAGATGTCATGTATAGCATGGTGACTGTAGGTAATAATACTGTATCGGATATTTGAAAGTCGCTGAGAGAGCAGATCTTAAAAGTTCTCATCACAAGAAAAAAATTTGTGACTATGTGTGGTGACGGACGTTAACTAGACTTATTGTGGTGATCATTTCACAGTATACACATATACTAAATCGTGTTGTACACCTGAAACTAATATAATGTTGTATGTCAATTATATCTCAATTTAAAAAAAAGACATTTGTTTAATATATATTAACACAATGTGATAAAGGAAGAAGGGTAGCACTTATTGTAGACATACTGTGTATAGAACATTGTTTAGTCATTTTGTTATTTATCTCTTGTCACAGAATTGCTGCGTAATCAACAGCCACAGAAACTCAATGACATACGTTTATTGTATGCATTTATTGTTCACACATTTGGGGTGTCCAGCTAGGTGGCTCTGCTGACTTTGGCTGGGCTTGCTCACATGTCTAGGGCTTGGCTGCTATCAGCTTATCGAGGTTAGGCTGGGCAACTCAGCTCTGCAGAATGTGTCTGTGTTCCTCCATCAGGCTAGCCCAAGCATGTTCTCATAGTTATAGCAGAGATGCAAGAGGACAGGTGGAAATTCTATCAAAGAAAAACCAGAGCTGGACAGTAGTTAAAGTGGTAAAAACAGATTTTATTCAAGACTATTGCAATAGAGGAAAAGAGACCTCAGTGTAGAACCAAGCTCAATTCCAAATACAAGATTGGGAAAAAAAAAAAGATGGGCAAGTGGGAATATAGCCAAGGAGCAGGATGGGGGTCAGTGGATGGAAGATTACTAAGAGGAAGCGTCAGGGGTAAGGAGATTCTGGCTAAACTGACCTAACAGGATTCTTTGCTGAAGAAAGGCCAGAGTAATCAGACATTACCTGGAGGATGGCGGAGGATGAGGAACCCAATAACAGTGATCAGACATTGAGGGTGAGGGCTTCTGGTTAAACTGACTTAGCAGGGTTCTTGCTGAAACTGGATTTAACAAGGAAGTGCACAGATAGGCCTAGGAGAAGATTCGGGAGCCTGACTAGAGTTTGGTCAAGCAAAGAATCTTTGTCAATACCCAGGCACTTTTTTGAGTCTTCACTTGTATCGGCTCTGCTAACATCCCCTTGGGGCAAAGAAAATCCCATGGCTTAGCTCAGAATCAGAGTTTCTTCTCTACTCTTCCTGCCTCAGCCCACTGATGAGTCTCAAAGCCGATGCCATATATTTTAGGTTTTTGTTATACAGCACCCCACTCCTGGTACCAATTTATGTATTACTTATCTATTGCCATAAATTTGCTGTGTAACAAGCGACTGCAAACTCTCAGTGGCATACATGCAACAAGAAGCACTTATTGCTCACACATCTTGTTGGTTGACTAGGCAGCTCTGTTGATTTTGACTTGGCTATTGGCTGGCTGTTGACTCATCTATGCTGGCTGTGGCGGGGATAACTGGGGTGACTGAGCTCTACCTCAAGTATTTTTCAACCTTTTGCAAGTTAACCTGAGAATGTTCTCACGGTGACGACAGAGGTGCAAGATGGCAAGAAGAAACACTCATACACTTTGTCCAGATCTGCTAATTCGCCAAAGCAAGTCATTTGGTTGAGCCCAGAATTTGAGTAGAAGGTGACCACAGGGTTACATGGCAAAATGTGTAGATACAGAAAGAGGATAAGTTCTGGGGCCATCATTGCAGTATCTGTTACAGGGGCTATTGTGGGAATATCCTAGACGGAATGCCTATTTTCCTAGCAGAACACAGTATAATGCCTTTTATGACCCCCTCTCAAAGTGTGTAAAATATATAAGAAATAGACCAAAGTCTTCCTCTGGTCACTTGCAAAATGGTCAAGCCAGCCATGTGCATTATTTTCATTTTTTCTGAAAGAATTTTGCAACAGTTTTGGGCTGATTATTAAGCTATTGTGTCTCAGCTCCAAATCCAGTCTTCTTGGCTTTGTGGTGCTGGGGTTGGGACTCTGCAAACCACATCTATCCTTTATCAGGCAGGCGGTCTGTTGTAGTCTTCCAATAATGGACACTAGAGGTTATTGGAAAGCAAGAGGAAGGCAGAAGGGACCAGCTCCTTCCTGTTTGTTTATTGTTCCTGTCAGCATAACCCCAACAACAGATCTTCACTGTGCCAACTGCAATTGGTTCCAGTTCATGATTTCTCTGGGCTTTCCCAGAACCAGCCTTATTGTCCCCCTTGGAGGTAGCAGCACCTTCTGGGCAGTCTTGCCTCACCATCCCCCCTGCCCTCTCACTGCAATGAGAGGTCTGAATCCTAGCCTAGTGGCATCTTTGCTCTGAGCTCTTAAGATTCAACACTAGCCAAATAGTATCCTTTTCTCATAGATCTGCGTCCCAGCTCTACACAGCCACTCCTATGAGTTCCTGAGGTACCAGCTGCATCCTGGTGACACTTACTGCTCAGAGGTCTGAATTTCAGCTCTGCAGGGCTTCTCCAAGCTTCTAGGCTCTGATCATCTCAACCTCTTCCCTTCTTTCCCTGAGCCATAGGGGTGGTAGCTGCTTCCTGCTACCTACGTGTTACCTCAAGATCTTTTGCCTTTTCAAGTCTCTACCTCCTGTATAACAAACTCCCTACATTAAATTCTCTGGTGAAATATCTAGTGTGGTTTCTATTTTCCTTACCAGACTCTGAGTGGTAAAAAGTTAGGGGACTATTCACTCCTCAGATTGGTTTTCTCTTTAAGAAGATGTTAGCGCAATTTAACTGATAATGCGAGGGTGGGACTGGGAGAGAGTGAGAGAAAATCCCAGGTGATCTTTTTGGTTTGATGCTTCTAGTTCTGCGAAACCTTCCCCTTGCTTTAGAGCCACGAAGCAGCAAGCAGGCCTCAGAGAGGGTTTGCTGTGCCAAGAATTTTCTTCTGTAGGTCTGTTTTTGTTTTCAGTTCATCATGCCCACCGAACAGCTCAACCTTCAGGCATAGCTGGGTACTAAACCCAGCTCTAATGGACTCTAACATTCATGCTTTTTCTTCCATATTGAGCAGTCTCTTTAAGTGCTAGTGGTGAAGGTGAAGGCCAGGTCTTGAGGACTAGGCAGAGAGCATTAGGACAGAGATATTTTGTTGTATTTTGAAATCATATCTGATGCTCTGGACAATCATGGAAGAGAGCAGTGTCTGACCCAGAAAGGAGTAGCCTCCTTAGAATGGAGGGTACTGTGACCCTCCATCTCCCTAATATTTTCCCTATGGTTATGGTATTTCACCGAATTTAATCTAGAAACATTTATTGGATTTCTTTGGAAGCTTGACTGTTACTGTCTGGTAGAGAAGGAGAGTGGTGGAGCAGTAGGATGCTGGTAGGGAGTATATACTTAGACCGAGTGGACCTTGAAGATGATGGCTATTTCCTCCCCAAGAGAGAGAACGTGCTTCCTCCATCATTCTAGTGGTTCTTGAAAGATAAGGACCATAAGTCCTCCATCAGCCTGGGTGCTCCAGGGGCAGAAGCACTGCCCTCTTTGTGCTTCTCTCCTTGCACACTCAAGTCTGGGAAGGATGACTTCTACAGTGTTGCTCTCTCCTATTCCCAGGGACATTGTAAGCATGCTTGCTTATTCTTCTCGTGTGTTCCACACCCCATTTTCTTCCTAAGAAAAATCAAACATGCCCTCCTTCCCCCCATGCATAATACATGCTAAACTCATTACATGTTGTTTCCTTGAAACAGAACTGATGGAAAACTTATGATATAAGTTGGCCTGGAGAAGAGGAGAGCAGGTTAGCTCTTGTTCCACTCTTGTTTCGAAGGGGCTTTCATTGTCTTCCCATCCTGTCTGTCTGTCTGTCTTTCACTGGCCTTTTCTGGACAGTGTCAGACTACACCAGCTACTTCCTGCTGTGTTCTATGAAACAACCGTCCTCTGTACTGAAGTGCTCAGGTTGCAAGCCTGAAACTCAAAAGGAAAGGAAACCCTCAATTTGATTACGTGTTTTAAGAAATAACCATTTGCAAGTAATTTCCCTTCTTGAATTTTCTCTCGGAAACCTGGGTAGCCATATCTTGACATTTTGGTAATTTTTTTTAAAGTAGCTCCCTAATGTTGCTTAAAACGATTTTTTCCCCCGACTTTGTGTCCCCTTCCTTCCTCATCATTGCTATCAAACAGCTTCAAGTTCCTTCTCCCATTTTCATAGCGGACACTGGCTTAGTCTGCCTTTCTTCCCCGACTCCTGCCATTCTCTTGGACCACAGTAGAGTTCATTCATCTCGATGATCTACCCAAAATCTTTGTTTATTGCTTATTTGCGTCTTCAACACTAGTGACACATTCTCCATCCAGTCTAAGCCACAAATATGTGATCATACCCTAGATCATGAGCCATAAATACACTATCTCTAAAGTCTCATATTTTAGTATCCTTCTTTCAAGCCATCTTGTTCCTTCCCCCTACACTTTCTACTTTTATATCTCACGATGACCCCTAGGCCTTTCATCTGTCTTCAGCTATTCGGAACCCTCCTGTCTTCCCTGCCCTTCACATGCCCTTGGACGTCAGGCAGCTCAATGACTCTCTCTCCAGTACTCCTGTTTTTTGGCTATATCCTTCTGACAATTGGATGAAAGCTGTACCTGGACTGCTAAGTGTCTCTGGAGAAACAGCACAACCGTACAATTCCACACCTTCTTCACTCCTTCTTTCTGTATCAGAAGAAGAGGCCCCTGCTCTCAAGGCTCAGATTTCCTCCTTTGCTCTTGTTCCAATACGGCACCTCCTTTAATGGATCATTCTTTGGCTTTCCTCCCAAATGGTCCTCCTCTCCTTAACATTATTTACCTCCCTTTTGCAGATGAGGAAACTGAGGTTCAGAGACAGTTCCAAAATTGCCCCATGGTCCTTACAACCTGTAAGTGGCTGAGCCAAGAATCAAACTGAGGTCTCTCTCTCTCCAAGCCTCATATTCTTTCTACTCTGTAAAGTTTACCTGCATCCTCTTCTCTACCTTCCCTTCCACTATTGCTCTCTATCCTCCTCACCTCCCCCAAATAAACTTCTCTATTCCAATCCATTCAGAATCACAGTAGTTCTATTTTAGTTCCCAAGACTGCACTGCATTGAAATCAGTTGACTAAAGCCTGTGTCTCCCCTGAACTATAAAGTCCATGAGGGTAAGGACCATATTGTGCTCATCATTGTATCCCCAGGGCCTGAAGAGGGAACTGCCTTTGCTAAAGCACTCATCAATTACCTGTGTGCTACTAAGTCTAAGCACCCTTCAGTCTTCATTCTGCTTGACCCATCAGAGGAGTTAACATTGCTGATCACTCCACACTTCTTAGAACGGTCTCCTCCCTTAGCTTTCGTGAGGCTACTCTCTCCTTGTTTTCCTCCTGCCTCTCTGTCTCCTACATACAAATTCAACCTTCTGAAATCTCTTGCATCCTTCTACCTCTCTTCACCCCTGCTGTCGATAATCAGGTCCAGGCCACCAGCATCTCTAGTGTAACAGCCTCCAGGCTTGTCTCTCTCTAATCCACACTCTACTATGACGGCAGAGTGATCATTCTGAAACACAAATGTGATCTTGCCACCTGCCTGCTTTGGACTCTTAGAAGGGTACACACTGCCTGGAGTAAAGAACTCAAACCCTTAGCGCGACAGATAAGGCCTTTCATCGTCTGACTTCTGCCTACCCATCCAGCCCATTTCCCACCAGGCCCCCATATTCCATCAGCGCTAGGGAAACTTGGAACTGCCAAGGCGTTCTACCATCTTTATCTACAGCCCTGTGCCTTTGCACATGCTGTTCTTTTGGCCTAGAACGCCTTTTCTTCTCTATCTCCTTCCTCTCCAGTAAACATCTTATCTAATCCTTCCAACACAACTCAAATTCACCTTCTCTGTGAAATCTTCTATGGTAGTGCTTGTCTCTCCTCTAGGTTCCCACAGCATTTTGTATGTAAAGCCATTGTTGAACACTATGTGTCTTTACAGCTTGCTAGATTGGAACCTCCTTCAGGGAAGAGACCAATTTTTTTTCTTTCTTTGCAATCAGGGGGTTAGCCTGATGTATTTATAATAAATGTTTGAAGATCAAATCTGAGAGTGAATGAATGAATGGATGAAAATCACATGCAGAAGAAAGGGGAGAAAATTGAGAAGGCAAAGATAGAGCTTACTTTGCAGTGGTTACTCTGTAATTCCAGATAAGTAGCTATTTTTCAGGAAAGGGATAAAAGACTCTCAAAGACGAATGCAGATAGCCAAAGCCAAAATAGAGCAGGGATGACTCACTTGCACATTTACCCACTTGACAGTGAGAGTGATTGTAGGATCCACAAGTCCCAGGGAGTCAGGCAGGAAGCTCCCTATGTGAGGGCAGGGACTGGGGCTTCTCAGTGGGGACCTGCAGCTGTGCCCTTTGAAACAGGAATGCCAGGTGCTGCCTGATTTCCTTGATCCTGGCCCCATAGATGACAGGGTTGACCAGACATGGAAGCAGCAGGTAGAAGGCACTGAGAAGGTTGTGCACGTCCTGGGAGGCTTTGTGGGCCACGCGGTAGACGATGGATGAGGACATGGTGGAGGAGTAGACAGTGAAGATGACCAGCAGGTGGGAGCCACAGGTGTTCAGGGCCTTGGAACGTGCTGCACCTGATGAAATTCGAAATGCAGCATGGATGATGCGGGAGTAGGAGGCTCCGAGCAGCAGCATGTCCAGGACTCTGTTGAAGATGCGGACACTGAGACCCACAGTCTTGTTCAGGGAGATGTCCCCACAGGAGAGCTTCATCAGGGCCATGTGCTCACAGGCAAAGTGGTGGATCACATCTGAGCGGCAGAAGCGAAGCCGGGAGGCCAGCCCCACCACTGGAGCAACAATGCAAGTGCTCCTGGCAGCTGCCACCCCCACCAGGCCAGCCAGCAACTGGGCTGTCACTATCTCGGGGTAGCGAAGAGGGTAGCAGATGGCAACATAGCGGTCTAGGGCCATGACCAGGAGGATGTTACAGTCAAAGACAATGAGGAAGTAGATGCAGAACATCTGGAGCAGACAGCGAGGCAGGGAAATGCGACTGAAGTGGGTGGAGAAGCTGAACAGCATGGCGGGCACCACGGTGGTGGCGGCACAGACATTGATGGCCAGGAGCAGGGCAATGAGCAGGTACATGGGCTGGTGCAGGCTCCGCTGGGCCACCACCGTGTGGATGACCAGGGCATTGGCGGAGAGGATCACCAGGTAGAGGCTGAGGAAGGGCAGCACCAAGAGGGTGCGGGATTCCTGCAGCCCCGGGAAGCCCACCAGGAGGAAGCTGGTGTAGGACACGTTGGAGCTGCCATTGCTCCACACTGACATCTTCGCTGGGGAGCACGATAGCTCTGGGGAGATAAGAGGAGTGGGAGGCCTGGGTCCTGGACCTGGGCCCTACCAGGGCCTGACCCAGCTTCACCAGGCTTTGTTCTTCATGAGTCTCCAATATTCCTAGAAAAAAAATGAGAAGTTAGGGGTCATCATTTAATCAGATATGCATCCTTCAATAAATCCTTGCATTTCAAATAAATTCCTCAGGGTAGATCTTGGATGTAAAATTATTGGGTCAACGACATGAACGTTTTGAGGGAGCCAAGCAGACTTCCAAGAAAGTTCTATCAATATTGGCACTGAATTCTCTGGTGCTAATACTAAATTGCCATGATTAAAAAAAAACTATTTTGGTAATTTGATGGTTGAAAAGACTATCTTATTTTAATTTGCACTTTCTCTTTTGTGAATTTTCTATTCACATACTTTGCCCATGCACTGTTACAGACTGTTTCTCTTAGCAACTTAAATATTAAAATAATGATCTTTTGTATCCATTGAAACATTTTCCAAATCTTGTTAGTATTTTTATTTTGTTTATGATGTTATTAAGACTAAGAGTTTTAAATAGTTTTAAATGCCAATAGGTTGATATTTCTCTTTGTGAGCTATTTTCTTGGTCTTCAGCTTAGCAAGTCCTTCCTCATTCAAAGATCAAAAACATAGTTTACTATATTTTGTTCTTCTTTAAAATATGGTCTACATTTTTATATTAAGTTTTCATCTACATGAAATTTAATTTGATATGGGACATGAGGTGATAATATAACTTGATTTTCTTTCCCCAAGTAGCTAAATAATTGTTCTTGGGGGCCAGCCGGTGGTGTAGTGGTTAAGTTTGCACACTCTGCTTCGGTGGCCTGGGGTTCACTGGTTCGGATCCTGGGTGCAGACCTACACACCACTCATCAAGCGTGCTGTGGCGGCATCCCACAAAAAGAACCAGAAGGACTTACGACTAGGATGTACAACTATGTACTGAGGCTTTGGGGAGAAAAAGAGAGGAAGATTGGCAACAGATGTTACCTCAGGGCTAATCTTCCTCACCAAACAAAACAAAACGAAGCAAAACCCTTAAAAAAGTTGTTCTTGTTCCATTTTCTCCAATGCTTTGTGCTACTATCTTTATCCTACATTAAGTTCTTATATGTGATGGGGTCATTTTATAGGTAGTGGTGTTCCGTGTTCTTATGCTAACACCATACTATGTTTTTAAAAAAGCTCTATTTGAGATATAATTATCACACCATACAGTTTACCCATTTAAATTGAACAATTCAATGGTTTTCAGTAAATTCACAGAGTTGTGCAAACATCACCACAGTCAACATTGTCATCACCCCAGATAGAAACCCCATACCCATTCATAGTCACTCCCCATTTTCCTCAATCTCTTTAGAGCTTAGACAGCCAACCACTAATCTATTTTTTGTCTCTGTGGAGTTGCCTACTTTGGACACCTCATATAAATGGAATTGTACAATATGTGGTCTTTTATGGCTGGCTTCTTTTACTTAGCATAATGTTTTTAAGGTTCAGCCATGTGGTAGCATGTCTCAGTACTTCATTCCTTTTTAATGGATGAATAATATTCCACTGTATGAATATGCCACAATTTATTGATCCACTTATCAGTTGATGGACATTTGGGTTGTTTTCACTTTTTGGCTATTATGAATAATGCTGCTCTGAACACTCATGTACAAGTTTTTATGTGTTTTCATTTCTCTTGGGTATATACCTAGGAATAGAATTGCTGGGTATCTAGGAACTCTATGTTTAAACTTTTGAAGAACAACCAGATTGTTTTCCAAAGCAGCTGCACCATTTTATATTCTTACCAGCAATGTATGAGGATTCCAATTTCTCCACATCCTTGTCAATACTTATCACTATCTGTCTTTTTTATTCTAGCCATCTTAGTGGTTTGATTTATGTTTTTCTGAGAGCTAATGATGTTGAGCATCTTTTCATGTGCATATTGGCCATCTGTATATATTTTTTGAGAAATGTCTATTCAAATCCTTTGTCCCTTTTAATTGAGTTATCTTTTGTTATTAAGTTGTAAGAGTACTGTATTATTTTAATCACTATAACTTCATCATTTATTTTGATTTCTAATGAAACATCTCTACAAGTACTTTTGTTTAAAATTTTTTTCCTGTTCTCAAGTTTTATCCTTCCAACTGCTAGAATCATTTTGCCAAGGTTCAAAAATAATTTCATTGTGATTTTTAAAAATTGGGATTTCATTAAACCTATGAATTAATCTGTGGAGGACTGACATCCTCATTCAGTTTTTCCATCCAGTATCGAAGTATGGCGTTTTAAGTTTTCAAGTCTTGATTTCTCTCTCTCAGTAGTTTCTTAGTTTGATTTGGACAGGTCTGTGACAGCAGGCACTCTGTCCACTGTGCTCACATTTATATTCCAGGAACCAAATAGAGAACCCGATGCCCAGGAGACATTCAGTGAGTGAGTGCTGAATGATGAGTAGGTCTCCCACACTTCTTCAGTTTATGCCTAGGTATTTCGCTATTTGTTACCATTGAGAATACAATAATTTTCTATCATATTTTTGAACTGGCAACAATCTTATATAGGAAAGTTACTGACTTTATAATTTTGTACATTTATCTTACATACTACTACTTTTAAAATTCACTTATTAATTGAAAACATTTTCAGTTGATTTTATTGCATGTCCAAGGGAGAATTATCCTCTTTCTTCTTTTAAAAAATAATAACTGGACTTTTATCTCTGTTTTATGTCTTAGCTCACAAATCAGAACTTCCAGAATAATGATAAGTAATGATAAGAAAAGGTATATTTATTCTTTCCTCAGTTTTATTAGAACTCCTGTTTCTCTGCTAAGTATGATGTTGCTTGTTGGTTTGAGATAGATATTCTTTTTCATGTTAATGAAGTATCTTCCTGCTTCTAGTTTTTAATAATGAAAAAAATCAGGAATTTGTGTTTAATGTTTTCAAATGCTTTTTCGGCATCAACTATAATGAGCCAGCGCTTTTAAAATTTGACCTGTTGACAAGTAGATATATTATAGAGTGGTCATACTTTCAAATTCTGCTGAAATTGGTTTGTTAGTATTTTATTTAGAATAGATGTACAGGTTTCTCTTTTGGAATTATCTTAATGACGTTTTGGTACCACAGCTGTGCCAGCTTCATAATGAATCAACTCAACTTCCTTTTAAAATTCCATTTTCTAGAATAGTTTTTATAGCACAGGAATTAGTCATCCCTTGAAAGTTTGGGAAAAACCTCACCAATAAAAAAATCTGGGTGCGGACCTTTTGTGGGTGATAATTATTTGGTAACGCTTTCTGATGTCTTTCATAGCAATTAATCTATGCAGGTTTTTAATCTCTTCTTAAGTAAACTTGGAAAACTACATCCTTCTGGTAATTTGCCCACTTCATAAAGAATTTTAAGTTTATTAGCACAGGCTCCTAAAGGGCGATTTGCATTTCAATAATGCAATTAAATGAGTTAGCCCGGAGAATGAATCTGTAAGCTGGTGACATTTTGAGTGAGGCTCCCTCCTGCTCAAGTCGCCCTATGGAGTAAGCACTGTAGTACTTTAGGGCATGTGTGAAAACATAAACGCACTCTCTAAAACACGCCGTGTCACATACTGGGCTCCATAAACACACCCTCTTCTGAATAGCGGTTCTACCACAGACTGAATCCCATAACAAAGATATGGCTCTTCTCCTTACTACTCAGACCCCACTCACTGCTTGGCAATTGCCCCACTGACATCCAAAACTCAGAACATGGAGGATCAGGACCTCGGAAACACCGGCCATCAGAGAAGGAAGATGTTCTGCTCGCATCCAAGGGGCTTAAAAGGAAGATGGGGACCGCCAGCCTTCCACGACCTGGGTGGTGAGCAGCGAACCCTGAACATCCAGCTGCAGGACACCTGGGCACCTCCTCCCATGCCTTTCTGGGCCTCTGTGACCCTGCAAAACATTGAGAATCAGGAATTCACAGCCATAGACAGCAGAGGACCATGGAGGCCATCTTGTTTGGCTCCTTCCCTGATAGGAAAGCCCTCAGCCTGCACAGCTCTACAACACGTTGCTCGCTACGCCATCTCAGGTCATCAATTCCATGAGTGGGTGGCTTTACCTAAATGTCTCTCCTCACCCAGGCCTGAAATCTCTCTTCGTGTGGTGTCATCCCCTTGGTCCCAGCTCCATCCTCTGTTAACTCTGAGAAATAGTTGTCTTCTTGGGGTTGTTTTGATAGGAAGGAGGAGCATCTTTTGAGGCCCTGCCATGGTTTGGGCTCTGTCGATATTTTCACACGTAGCTCCCCCTCATTTGTCAGCCACAGCGTCTCCGTCAGGCAGGTATTTTAACTCAGAGTCAGACATGTGAAGTCACCCTCTGTTCATTCATTGATTTGCTCATTCAACATAATTTTTGACATTTATCACATACCAGGCACTCTGCTAGGCACTGGGGCTTCCTGGGTGCATTAGATGTGGTTTCTGCGCCCGAGAAGCATAGAGCCCAATGAGGAAGAACCAGAGAGCCATGGGGCCCAGGGGAGAAGTCTAACTTAGCTTCTGGGGGCAGGGGAGGCTCCTCAGAGGAGAGCATGTCTGACCTAAGAGTCGAAGTTTGAGTCAGCCAGATGAAGGGAAGGTGGGGTGCAAATAGCCCTCATGACATAAACCCGAGAGTTGGTGGGGTGGGATCAGAACTCCAAAGCCAAGGTCCCTCTCACTGTTACCATGCCTCAGGGTAGACACCTGGGCTTGGAGAAAGTCCCATGGAAGAAAACTACAGGGAAAACAAGGTGGGAGAGTAGAAGCGAGAGGATGCACTAAACTCCTGCCAATTTTCCACTACTGATGAGACTCGGCTTCAAAAAGGAGGAATACAGGTTAGGCTTAGAATAGGATTGCCTTCTGAGAAGACTGGGAGCTGGGGAGGAGGGGACATTGGTGAGGACTGAGGGTGGTGGTGTGATGTCCAGAGGGAGGGATGACAGCCAGGGGTGTGAGTTCAAGTAGCCGTCCTTCCTTGTGCCTGCCCTGCTTACTCTGACTCCCGCATAGCCTCCCAGGCAAGAGCCTCTGCCGCAGCCCCCACCGCCCTCCTGGGCTGCCCCCAAGAACTGGTACTCACAGTCAGCCAGTGGCAGAGAGGAGCAGTGGGGCTCCCTAAGTGCAGTTAAATGCCCCTCTACTCCTCCCCTAGGGAGCCCAGGCTCCAGCTCGGCCAATGGGCGGTGCCCTGAGACGACTCCTCCGTCTCCTAGGACGTCCACCCAACCGGCCTGGAGCTGGTCTCTTGACGTCCAGGCCAGACCCTTCCTACTGGTCTGGGCTGCCCAAAGTCCCTGCTCTGGAGCTAAAGGGGAATAACTCAACACAAACGGGAAATTCGGACCTTGCACCCCGACTCGGGATGCAGCCCACCCCAGGGGTGGCTTTGCCCAAGCAAGGTCAGGGAGGGGAGAGCAGGATGCTGGTCAGCCCATCAACGTCAGTTAAGAGGAGTGAAAAGTTCCAAGGAAGGGCCGCTTTTACTGGACACCTGCTATGGGGGATCAGTGGTACTTACATGACGTTTATGGAAACAGGGGAGGAACCGGAAGAGGGGAATGAGGTTCTGGGAAGGTCCCGTTGAAGTGAGGGTATTCTCACCCCATTTTAGGGGTGGGGCATCTAGGGTCAGAAACCTTAGATGACTTGTCTAAGGTCACTCAGCAGATCTGTGGCAATCCTGGGATGGGTCATCAGACTCAAATCGGTCTCTCTCCACTTCATCCCTCTCTCTCATCACTGCTCTGGGCCCAGTGGAGCAGATGGTGGTCAAGGAAGGCTTCATGGAGAAGGGGACATTGGAGCTAGGCCTGGAAGGTCCAGAAGCAGCCACAGAGGCAGAGAAGAGGAGGGCCTGGGATGGCTGAGGCTGAGGCTTGACATCAGGTGCAAGAACGGCGATGACAGTGGGCGTGGGGCTGCATGTTTGGTCCCAAAGCCTCAGATGTAGGGGTGAAGGCAGGAAGCCATCAAGACTGTATGGTTTGGAGCCCAGGAGCCCCTCCCAAGGGCATCTGGCCTGGGCTTGCTTCAGCCTTGCAGGGTGGCCGGGTCGGCATCTCAGAGGCACCGGGAGCCCCCCACAGCCCGCTCCCTCCAGGCCCAGGTATGAGGTGCGCCTTCCTCCCACCAGGCTGAGTACCCCGCTCATCCCCCTCACCTTGGGCTCTCCTAACCTCTACTCCCTGGGCCCCGGCAGCCCTGGCGACAGGGCCTCCAGCTGGTGCCCTGCTCACAGGCCCTCGGACCCCACCTGTTTGTCCATGACCCTCCTGTGGGTGGAGTCTGGGCCTGGAGGCAGAAGCCCAGGTGAAGGTGGGCTCCCCAGGACCATGTGGCCATTGCTGGGCACAGCGACCGGTCAGCTCCCACAGTGGCCGACTCAGACCTCTGAGACCTCTTTGCTCGCTGTTCTGAAGCCTCTGCGTTCGTTTCCTAGGGCTGCCGCACAAAGCACCACACGCTGGTGCCTTAAAGCAGCAGAAGTGCATCCTCCCACAGTTCTGGAGGCCAGAAGTCTGAGATCCAGGTGTGGGGGCGCCGTGCTCCCTCTGAAGGCTTTGCGGGAGAATCAGCTCCTCGCTTCTTCCAGTTTTGGGGCTCTAGGCTTGTGCTGTGTAACTCTGATCTCTGCCTCCGTCTTCACATGGCCCTCTCCTCTGTCTCTTATAAGGATATTTGTCATTGGATTTAGGGCCCACCTGGGTAATCCAGGATGCTCTCATATGAAGATCCTTAATTTAATTATACCTGCAAAGACCCTTTTTCCAAATAAGGTCACATTCACAGGTTCCAGGCGTTAGAGCCAAGACATAGCTTATTGGGGCCCACCATTCAACCCACTATGGCCTCTATATGTGGAGTTCAAAAGAATGAGAGGGACAGTGAGGGTGGCCTTGGCCTAGGCAGGCCCTGGGTGTACAGGAGAGCGGTAGGGGAGGGTATGTGTGTGACAACATGACGAGGGAGGCAAGGGGCCGCTCTCAGGAAGCCCGTGTGATCTGGGGCATACAGTCTTTGATTCCCGGGTTCATCTCAGAAAGGTGGGAACTCAGCCTTGTGTGTGCGGCAGGGCTAAGCCAGAAGGGCTTCCTGGGGGAGGTGAGCTTCCAGCCTTGCCTCAGAAAAGAGAGACCAGCCAAAGGGAGTGGAGTGAGCAGTATAGGCTGAGGAGCTACCACTTAAGGGTCGTTTTCACCCCAGAGCCCCCAGCTGTGCCTCCCCTCAGGTTCAGGGATTTCTAGGGCAGGGATGGGCCTCCCCCCTCAGACCGGGACACCTTCCTGCAGGGGCATCATTCAGTGACAGGGTGAGACATTGTGGCTGCAAAGCATAGAGGGGAGGGAGGTCCTGAGTGCCTTGGGGACACCTTTGAGGCCCTGTAGACTGTCACCAGGACTCCACACGAGGGGCGACTGAAGAGGTGAAACATGAGGTGGTCACATGAATCTCAAGTGCGAGATGGCTGCCACTGACTGCACTGCCTCTCCCCTCCCACGCCCTGTCGGTTCCTCCTCTCACCTGCCTTTCTCAGGGGGTCCAGCCCATCACCTGAGCCAGGTCTGGGACATCATCCTGCTCATCCTTCTCCCTCACACCCTTCACCTGGCCTGGCACCACGTCCTGCCAATCTCCCCTCCAGTCTCCTCTTGGGTCAGGCTCCTGAAGCCTTAGTCCCGGGTCACCTCTAGGCCTCATCCTGGGCCTACCCCCCCTTCACTCTCTCTAGTCCCTTTCTACCTCTGCTGAAGAAGGATCCTTTGAAGCAGACCCGGCCTTGTCACCCCTAGTAAAACCCTGCAGAAGCTCCCCACCACCCACCAGGTAAAGGCCAGGTTCCCTTGCTGGCATTCAGAGCTCTGATCCCCCACCCCTCCATGGGGGGCCGCTTCCCTCCAGCAAGGCCAAACTGCTTGCACTTTGCCACCCACCTGCTGCCCAGCCTGTCCTTCCTTCCCTCAGCGTCACCTGGCTGCTGCTTGTGCCTGTGCTAGGACCTCAGGTGCCACCTGCTGCAGGAAGCCCTCCCTGACTGCTCTTGCCCCAGCTGCTCTGAGTTGCTGCAGTGGGAGGAGCCTCTGAGTCTGGGACACACATTGTGTCCCACTGTGGAGGGCGCTCTGGGCAGCCCAACTGGTCTGGGACCCCCTGGGTAGCTTCCTACCCCCGACCCCAGGGCAGCCCCCTTGTCCGCTGTCTCTCCTCCATTCTCCCCTTCCTGGCCCGCATGGGACTCCTGCCCTAAACTCTCCTCTCCAGGTTTCTCTCCAGTCAAGGTGGTCAGGACTCCCTACACCAAAACCTGCTCTCCCATGCAATCCAGAGCTCCCGCCACCACTCCCCCGGATGCGGGAAAGCCTGATGATGGCTCCTTCCAGTTGGCTCCCTGAGAAACGATGGTGGGAATCCTGCACGTGGAGCAGACGGGAGGCTTCGGGGCACAGGGGTCTCTTCGGGGCACACGGAAGCCCCTGCAATCTGTCTCAGGCGTGGCATCCACTTTGGGCAGGGCCCTCAGTAACCGGTCTCTCCTCCTCCCCTACCCAGCCCCTGGCAGCAGGACCTGAGTGCACAGGGTCTCAGCGAGCACAGTTGGGAGGGAGGCAGTGTGGAGAAGCGAGTCCAGACACGTGAGATCTGACACAGGTCAGGGCCGGTCTCTGGGCCTCTGTTTCTTTCCTCTTCCACAGAAGGAGGACGCTGGACTGGGTGACCTCTCATGACCTTTCCCTTCCTAGATCAAAATTCTGATGTTTCTAACAAACTTCGTATGATTATAGTTTAGAAAGTGCTCTCTTTTTTAAAAATCACTTTATTAAGTATGATTGACATACAAAAAGTTGAACATATTGAATGTGTACAACTTGGTGAATTTGAAGGTGAGCATATACCTATGAAACCATCACCACCTATGCCATAAACATGTCATCACCTCCAAAAGTTTCCTCCAGCCTCTTTATTTATTATTATTATTATTTTTGTGATAAGAACACCTAACACAAGAGCTAGTCTCTTTCGTGTTCCTCAGCGGATCTGATTTCCCCATCACACCTGGGAGCGGGGAGGCATCACCCAACTTTACAGCAGAGGGGACTGAGGCTTGGAGCCATCAGTCTCGAGCCACCTGGTCACAGAACTGGGCCTGAAGCTGGTCCCCTGGCTCCTCACGGCTCCTGAGCCCCCTCTGGTTGCTGGAGAGCTGGAGGGCCCCTCAGGACCAGGAATGTTGGGCAGCTTCTTCTCTCCACGTGAGGCGGGCATGCGTCCAGGACTAGCCGGGTCCCCCGTCTCTTGCCTACCCTGCTCCCTCAGCTTGATGTCCCCCCAATCTTGCTGTGCCCAGTCTTGAAAATGTGTCTCTGTGCCCTCAGGCAGACCCCCAGCCTCTCTACCCATAGCTCCTCCTCTGGGGAAGGGGCTGGGGAAACCTTCCACGGGCAGCAGGCCCTTCGGCCCAGGCCCAGGAGAGGGGCTTCCTTTCCCGGTGGGGCAGCTCTCAAGTGTTCTCCCATGCAGGGAGGGGGCAGGTCCCTCCAGACAGGCTGCAGGGGCCCACCCTGCCTTGGCTAGAGGGAGCGGCCTGACTAGCTGTCTTTCAGCAGGGATGGTGGGCAGAGCTGGGCAGGCCCCTGGCCTCCTGCCTCCAGCCAGGTGCACAGGTATTCCCCCCTCCTTAGCAGACTCACCTGTGGGTCTATCTTTGAGCCCAAAGGAAGAAACAGCAGGGCCTGAGGAGGACGAGGCACAAACTGCCTGATTCCAAAGGGTCTGCGCTGATTTGCCTGAGCCTGGGCTCTGACCTTGAAAAGCTCTGGGCCCAGCCCCTGTTACCAGTTGCGGCTGGAGGGCTTCAGCTCCCTCTAAACCCCCTCAGTTGGCCCCCCCCCCCCCCGGCCCCCCGGCTGGCCAGAGGCTAGAGGGAAGGAGTAGCTCATTTAACCAGCTCCTGCCCTGGCCAGGTCCCTCACGTGGGGGGTTACATGTCCTATCTCATTTACAACTCATAGCTCCTTGCAAGGTAGTGATCATTAAACCCATTTTACAGATGCAGAACCTGAGGCTCAGAGAGGTCGCACAAGGCCAAGTCTCAGCATTAGTAAGCAGCAGACTTGGGACTTGAAGTCAAGTCTGCTTCTGATCCCCAGGCCCATAAGATGCTTGGCCTGGGCCCAGGCTGGTGGTAGCCCCCAGCCTCCTGCAGGAATGGGAGACAGGAAGGGGGTGCTCTACAGGCAGTCAGTCCATGAGGGCGGGTCACAGGTTGAATGAATGCAGGCTCAATCCCAGTCCTTGCTCTGCTGTTTCATTTGTAAGAGAAGGGTGCCGCTGGCCTGACAGTCTGGAGGCCTGGGCCTGTGCCCACTCCACAGGGCCTTCCTGTGTGATCCTGGGCAGGGACCCCCCCCCCCCCCCCCGCCCCCTGGGTATCATGTACATAAGGAAGGAGTGGGAACTCTCCACTCTGAGGCTCCTTTGTGCTGAACACCCCAGTCCTAAGGAACCAGGTTGCAGACCCAGAGACCTCAGGCTGTGGACAGCGGGAAATCTGGCACATGGTACCATATGGCTCCCGTGTGTGTTGTGCAAGAGGGGCAGATGAGGAGCCATCCGGAGTTGGCACTCCAAAAAGCCAGGAGGCTGCAGGCCCCTGTTGGACGCAGGAGCGTGTCCTGCCCTGCCCATAAACAAGTTATTTGGCTCTGGGGGCCCTTGGTCTCTGAGCGAGGCTTTTGGAGCAGTCTGTCCTTCCCTATCCATGTCTGGGCTGGGGCCTTGCCCAGCATCTGTAGACTGGTGGCTCTCTGGCTGCAGGGCTGACCTTTCTCTGCACCCTGAGGCCTCCCGGCCAGGCCAGGTGCAGCCTGCACTGCCCAGAGCAGCCACAAGGTGGCACCCAAGCACCACTTCAGGCTGAGGCTGCCTGGTCTCCTGCCTGTGCTGGAAGGACTGTGCTGGGGGGAACGGTGCAGGCTGTGCCTGGCGGGGCTAGTTAGTCTGAGACACCTCATCCTTGGACATTCCTGGTGCGACCCCACCACCCGGACTGTGAGCCTGTTCAGCTGAAACATGCTGGTGTCAGGGCCGGGGCAGGAGACCTGGGCTCTGCGTGGTCCTGGCAAGTTGCTTCCTCCCTGAGTCTCAGCGTGCTCTTCTGAAAAATGGGCATAATAATAATACCAACCCCATCTTCATTCACTCATTCATTCAACATATATTTATTGAGAACCCAGCGGGCCAGAACTAGTATATAGTATATAGCTGTGAACAAGCAAAGCCTCACAGGGATGGTCTGAGGATTGGATGAGGTAACGTCTGCAACTTATATAGCACGATTACTAACGTACATCTGGACTCTGTAAATATTAGCTAAGACTTTCGCTCTAATCCTCAGGACAACCTATTGGCTGGCCCTAATACTATCCTCATTTTATGGAGGAAACAGGTAAAGGCCACACACTGTCTAAGGCCACACAGCCAGTAAGTGCCAGGGCTGGGACTTAAAACTTGGGCTGTCTGTTGTAAACCCCACTGCTGCTGTTTCCCACATTTAACGGGTGTGTGTGTGTGTGTGTCTCCTCTGAGCTCCCTCCAAGTCTTTCCCAGGGCACCTGGGAGAAACCTGGGTCACTTCCCAGAACTTCTCCATCCAGATCCTTAGCCTCCTCCCTTCCTGATAGTCCCGGTTCCTCCTTCAGGTTTGGTCCTTCCTGGCAGGGGAAGTTGGTGGCCACCAATGGTTCAGCGGCCCTAAGAAGGTGCCAGGCCCAGCTCCTTTCTGCTGCTGCCTGGGGCCTGCTGGGCAATGGAGGTCAGAGCTATCCAGCCCTGGTGCGGCCCCATCGTGATTGCCCATCCCAGTGAGCTGGGACTACTGAGCTCAGACCTTTCCTAAGGGGCAGAGAGTGCAGAGCACCTGAGAATTTCTTTCTCAGAGAGATTGTGGGGCCCCCATCTGATTGGAAGGGGCTGCAGGACATGTCTTGAAGTTGTGTTCCTTGTTCTGCAGGTATTTTGAGTATCTCCTGGTGTCCTACTGACCCGTGGTTGTGAGTTCCCCGGGAAGAGTCAAGGTTGGGCCCCACACACCTAGCCCACTGGCCAGGTGTCCAGCCCAGAGTGTGTCAGCGACCGTGCGGTGTGACTGGAGGTGGAAGCCTGAGGAAGGCTGCTGTTCCTGCCAGGTGTTGAGCATTCTCTCGGCAGAAAAGCCCTGGGATTCATTCTGGGCTTGGCCACCACCAGCTGGGTGATCTTGGGCAATGACTCGAGGTCCCAAACCTCAGCTTTCCCATCTGTGAAACAGCAGGGACATTTCCATACCGCTCTAGAATGTGCAGACCATGCTTACCTACACTATTGCGCTCGGTCCTCACAATAACCCTGTGGGGCAGGTGCTGCTCCACCATTTAGCAAATATAAAGCTGGGCTTGGAGTTGCAAAGAGACATCTCAGACTGACCCCTGACCTGTGCAACCCCCTGCACTTTCTTCCTAGTCTCATCCTGGGGGAAAGGGCAGGAAGAGCGTCTAACTGACACTGGAAAGTCGGGGGCCTGGTACAGAGCCTGGAACGGATTAAGGAAGCAAACATATTTTTTGAATTACTGGCTCCAAATCCTGTGCTTTTTTCATTCCACCCAGCTACAAAATAGCATTAACCACAGTCATTTAATGAACATTGACTCTGCGCCAGGACTATGATGGGCATTTTATGTACACTGTCTTCAACCTCACAATCTCAGAAACAGGCATGACGACATCCCCAACTTACAGATGAAGAAACAGAGAAGTTCAATAATTTGTCTAAGTTTACACAGCTAGTGAAGTGGCAGGGATCTGAGCTCAAAGTAGTCTCACTTCAAAGCTAGTATTCTCGACAAGGAAAAGGTTGCATGAGGTGGGTGAGCTTAAATCCCTGAGCCTCAGTTTACTTATCTATGAAATAGGAATAATAATTCCCACCTCCTGGGGCTTCTCTGAAGAGTAAATGGGCTGATGCATAGAAGATGTTTAGCTCAGAAATAGTAACCTTTTGTTTATGGCACCATCATCTTTACGTCACCCTCCCTCCCTCCCGTGGCTGGTGTGAGGTGGGGAGCAGCTTCTGTGAACTGCCCTGGGGATGGGGGGGCCCATGGTCGTGGTGACAACCTTCAGGGATGTCGTGCTCGGCCTGGGAGTACCCAGGCCCCCTTCCCCGGCTGTGGAGGGGGCTGCGTGCCCCACCAAGTGTCCCAGGGTGGGGTCGGGGAGTGGAGGCCAGAGCTAGGGCACTCCTCACCAGGTTGAGGCACCTGAGAGGCTCTGGGGACCCCGGAGGCGACCGCCAGGCTACAGCTGAGGGTTGCGCCAGCCCCAGCGGTGACAGCAGCATAACAACGGTGCACCTGGGCCTGGGCCAGCCACCTGGAGAAACCTGGGCACCAGCAGGGACCTTGGCACTCCCAGGGCTGGAAAGTTTGGGCTCCTATGGAGAAAGTTGTGGCCGCATGGGAGAAAGTTTTGGCTGCTCCAACTTTTCTCACTCTGAGCTCATCACTCTCCCTCCCCGAGGCTGGCTGGGTGATTTGCTGCCAATTAGGCCATAATGAGCCGGACCTCGGTGGCCCATGATGCTCCTGGGGAACGCCGGCTCAGCAAGACACCTGGGGCCCAATTACAGTCGCCTGCGCCTGACGCTGGGTCCAGCTGCGGCCTGAGCCCCAATGGCCCCCAGGGGCCCACTTCGTTCGCTTGGCTAAACTTTTAATGAGTGGAAATGGCTACTTCTCTCACTGACTGTGGCCCAGGCATGCCAGCTGGGTCCCGCTCACTCCCTCCTTAAAGAGCCAGAGCAAGTTTTAGAGTATGACTTCTTGTAGTTTAAACTGCCCAGTCAAGTCAACAGATGGGTCAGGTGGGGTCTAGATGCTGACCCCTTGCGTGACCCTGGGCAAGCCCCAGCTCTTTCTAGGCCTTAGTTCTCAGGGGTAACAATCACAGCATTGGCCAGAGGCCCAGCTGAGATTATGCAAACTGGGAAGTGCTGGCTACTTGTGAAGGGTCATTATTGCCCTTAATTATTGTATCACATTATGCTGGCTGGGACTGTGACTCTGACCCCGACTCCTGGCTGAATTAAGCCAACTCGACCTGCGTGCTCAAAGAGGCAGCAGTGGGGCCCCTCCCTGCTCTGCCGGGCCCTGGCCTGCCGTCTGCTCCAGGCTGGGCCCACCTAGCTGCCGGGAGTTTCTGGGTTTCTGTTGGCCCAGCCTCCCTCTCTCCCTCTCTTCTCCCCGTCTCCCAGGCCTGCAGACAGGCCCCAGCACAAGTGTTAAGAGCCCTGACATTATCAAGTCCAACTTTTACTTCACAGGTGGGGAAACCGAGGCCTGGGAGGAGCAGCCCTGGTCTCGGATTCCTTTCTTTTCTGGGGTGGAGTAACAAGAAACCTTTGTGCACATGCAGAGCTTTTAGTACCTTTTGGCTTTCTCAGCAGCCCTTGAGGGAGGGTGGCATCCGTGTGTTCACCTCACTTACTGAGGCTAAGCTTGCAGGCTCCACAGCTAGACTGACTGGGTTCAAATCCTGTCTCCACCATTTACCAGGCACATCTCTGTGCCTCAGTTTCCTCAAATGGGAAAACAATAGTACTGACCTCGTATGGTTGCTGTATTAAATGAATGAGAATCCACATAAAATATGTGGAACTGGGCCTAGGGCACAGTGGGTTCTTGGCAATGATATTAGCTATGTTCCTTGTTATCATAATTCAATCATTCGGTCAGCAGACATTACTTGGGCTCCTACCATGTGCTGAGTGTGGTGCAACAGGCCCTGGGGATACGGCAGTGAACACGACCGACCCTAGGAGCTCAGTTTTGTTGGGGAGGGGGGCACGGACACATAGAGCCATAATTTCAAGACTGGGGGTCTGGCAGGCTGAGGTGGGATAAGCCAGGGACACAGCAGAGGGGCGCTGACCCTCCCTGGGGGTGGAGGGAGGCACAGTCAGGGAAGGCTTCCCAGAGGAGGTGGGCTGGGGTAGGTATTGGGCCATCATCATTGAGTCCTAAGATGGGTTGGGCCCTGTGCTAAGGGCTTTATATCCATTATCTCACTTCATCCTCACACAAACCTGTGAGGGAGATGATGCCCTTTTTTTTTTTTTTTTTTTTTTTTGAGGAAGATTAGCCCTGAGCTAACATCCGTGCCCATCTTCCTCTACTTTTTATATGTGGGACGCCTGCCAAAGCATGGCTTGACAAGTGGCATGTAAGTCCGCACCCAGGATCCGAACTGGCAAACCCCGGGCTGCCGAAGCCAACGTGGGAACTTAACTGCTGTGCCACCGGGCCGGCCCCATGATGCTCTCTTTTTACTGAAGAGGAAACTGATGGTTGTTACTTGTCTAAGATCATCCAGCCAGTAGATGGTGGGGCTGGGGTCTAATTTTAACCCCAAATCTTGTCCCCTTCTTCTCCCACGAGGGTGCTTGTGGTGGTAGTTACGGGGGCAGATGGGATGGGCAGGATAGGGGGAGGTGGCCCTAGGTAGAGAAGAGATGGTGTCACCGGGAATTCTGGCTTTGCTGCTGAGGGCCCAGATCTGGGCTTTCCCCTTGGCCTCTGGTGGAGGCAGAATGCACAGTGGGCACCAGGACAGGCCCCACCACCAGGCTGCCTGGGTGCCCATCCACTCACCATCAGTGACCAAGAGCAAGTTACTTAATTGTTCCACGCCTCAGTTTCCTCCTCTGTAAAATGGGGTAATGATAATAGCAAATGCTTGTGGTATGTCTAAGTGCTTTCGTCTAAGAATTTTACGTTGATTACTCTTGTAATCATCATCATCTTACGTCTTTTTTTCAGGGGGGATAACACCCGGGAGGCTGTAAGGTATAAATTAGGTAATATATACAAAGCACGTAGAACAGTGCTTGGCATGTGGGAAGTGCTCAGTAAATTGTTATTATTCAGCACTGCAGAGCGGCCAGAAGGCCATGGACAGGATCCTAAAAAACAGTGAAGAGCATGTGATGATAACAATAGCAATAATAATAACAATAAAATGCCCTCATAGCTCTGTAGCACTTTTTTGTTTACAGGGACGCACATTTACCTGTTCTTTCATTCAAGACCAAGGAGGCAAGTGTGTCCCTAAGTGTACTGCATGGCACACAGTTCCACAGGATGCTAATTAGAGTGTCTTTAAAAAGAGGTTTCCTGTTCAAATAAGTTTGGAAAACACTGAATTAAACCAAGCTAAGCAGTTTTCTTCTCTGAGAGCCTCCAACTCACTAAAATGCATCGTCAGCCTCTACAAAAGCACAGCGAGATACAATACCCGGTGTTTCCCCAAATCACTGGGCCACGGGATGCCTTGTTCTGAGGAGCATCTGTGCCAGTCACGATGCCGGGAAGATATGAAAACACTGGAACAAAGAGCTTTGGCTTTGAGCCGCTCACTGGCGGTGTGCCTTCGGGTCAAGTAACGTGACCCGAGGCCTCAGTTTTCCTGTCTGTGAAGGGGGAACACATGACAGGTCCCATCAGTGTTGTTGTGACGACTACATGAGGTACCTGGTGTAATAATGCACGTTGCATAATTCCTGGCAGATGGTAAATGGGCAGTAAACGTTACATTATTATCCATACAACAACGCTATTATTATCCCCACCCACATAAGCGGGGCTCAGAGAGGTTGGTAGGTGGCTCCCAGGCCGCTTCGGTTTTACGAGTGTGGGCAGGGCGCGCCCAGAGCCCGGGCTGAGACGGAGCCAGCGGCCTCCCCTCGCAGGTGGACCAGGGCTGGTGGGCCGGGTGGGGGACGACGGCGCGTCCCACAATGCACCGGGGGCGGGCTGCCGCGGAGGCGCTCTGTCTGCAGCCGGGTCCTTGCTGGCCGCTGCGCGCGGGGCAGTGTGGGAGGGCTCCCTGCGTTAAGCGCGTGCGTCTGCCGCTGGCGTGCGTAGCGGGGAAAGGGCGGCCGCCGGCCTGGGCGGCGCCGAGGGCGGGCCGCGGAGCTTGGCTGCACGGCCAAGCCAGCGCGGTGGCGGCGGCGCCAGCGGCGGATCTCCACGTTGCCAGGGCCGGGCCTCCCCGCCGCCGCCCTCCCGCGGGGCTCGTTAGCTCTGCCCGGCCGGCTGCCGCCGCCGCGGCCCCGGGGAGCCCGGCGACCTCGCACACAGCGGCTCCGCCGCGCGCTGACGACGCCGCGGGGAGGCTGGCGGCCTCGTGAGCCCCGGACGGCAGCGCGCTCGCCAAGGCTGGGCCTCGGGGATCCGCCGCGGCCACCGAGGGCTCCCGAGGCAGGTGCGCTGCCGGCCCGCGGCCGCGTGGGGGCGCCCGAGTCCACGGAATGAGCCGCGCGGGGCGGCCGACCGGCAGGAGCGCAGCGCCGCCGCCCGGACGTGCTGGGCCCTGAGAGGGCTTGGGGTGGGTGCCATCGAGGAAGGCGCATGCTGATCTGCCAGTTCGGGGACGGGGAGCCACTATGGTGGGACCTCGGGGCAGAGGTCCCTGCGAGGTGAAGCACCGATTCTGGTTCTTGCTCACTCAGCTACTTTAAGAGCAACGCTGAACGCTTGAAGCCATGGTCCCAGGCTGGTAGAGCTGTGGGAGGTCTTGGCTTTAAGATTTTCGGATGCCTCCTTGTAACTTTTCCATTTTATTACCTGGCAACAGTCTGTTTTTTCTCAATGACTATTTTCTGTCTAGCCTGAAACCCAGTTTATCTTTCTCCTCCCCCTACCAAAGCAAAAACAAATCAACCCGGGATGTCAGCCCGTTCTTAAAGAATGTACTTTGTCTTGTTAGCCGTATCAGTGAAAGTAGCTTGGGGTCTCGGACGTGCATCAATTCTCCAAGTAGCCTGACTTTCTGAGAAACGGAGCCTCTCGCCTCGGGGCCAGCCCGGCCTCTCAGGAGCGTGCGCTTATGACTCAGTGGACCAGGGCTGTGCCTGGGATGCTCTGTGTGGCCTCAGGTGTCCAGGGTGTGGGCCTCCTGCTGCCTGCCTTCCCTTTTTGTGGTATCGTTATCCCCGTGGTCCAGAAAGCTGGAATGCTACCCTCTGCGAGTAGCTAATCTACCCTTACACCTAAGTCCTCACCTCCGTATCCTGTGCTGCCTCTGGACGGTGATGCCTGCGGCCTGCACTGTTAGATTGTGTTGGCGAGTGACGATGGCTACTTGAGGATGGCTTCCTAACAGTAGTAACGTGTATAGTACATGCTACTCCGTGTGTCTGTCCCCGCCTCCCAGAGCTCTTGGTCAGGGTCATGTTTGCCTGGAGTGGGACAGGGAAGATTTGGCTGCTGTGTAGAAAAGGTCAAGAAGTCAAGTCTTGGCTGAAAATGAAATTTGGCCGAGAAGTTACCTCTTCTGGCTCTTCAAAATCCTATTTTATGTTATTTTCTGTTTCTCTTTCAAATGTGCAGGGCAACCTTGAGTTGTGGGTTACTTGGATTACAAAGGAGCTTTAATTCCTTTTTTAATACTCACATCATCATCTAAAATCCAGGTTGGCTGCTTGAGGACCTCTTCTGAGTGTGTGTCTAGAGTGATAACTCTGAAGGGGGGTGTTCTGAGGGAAGGCCTGGCATTGGGGCCAGACTAGCCATTTTGGAATTCGGGAATGAAGGCAGTGTGTTAGAGTGGATAGAATCCCAGGCAGAGATGGGCGCAGAGGGAGGGGGAGGCAGTTCCTCATGTCTTCTGTTCCCCCCTGCACCTGGCCGACCCTCTAAGGTTACAATCATCTTTGTAATTTTTGACTCAGTTGCAATGAAATTAACTTGGGCATATTGGGTGGCAATCATGGCTCTTCTGTTCCTGAAGGTGCACAGGTGGCACTGGAGCCGGGTTGCTGTCTGGAGGCTGAGGGAGACCCTCCTTTCTGGTACTGTCCTGACAATTTCGCATCTCCATTCCCACAAACAAAATAAAACAAGCAAACGAGAACCCTCCAAGTAGCCTGCTGTGCCCTCAGGTCTGCCCAGGCTCACCCTCTCTTTAGCCTGTGCTGTTGCCCAAGGGCTTAAGCTGCCCTCATGCTTGGTCAGGACCCACCCCTTGGCAGGAGCTGAGGAGAGAGGCTCCTTCCTGCTCAGAGGGAGGAGGGCCCCTCCTGGGTCTGCAGGGCTAGGCTCCCACCTGTGCGACGGGAAAACACACCAGACAGGAGTCAGATGTGGGCTCTCCCTCTCTGCTCAGTCTCTAACCTGTCAGGGCCTTGGACAAGTCAGTTCTTCGTCCTTAACAGTATCTTGGGCAGAATAATCCTTAAAGGATTTTTCAGTTCTTGAGTCTCCTCCTTCCGCATCCAGGCCTGAGTGAGGCAGGAGGGAAAGGGAAGAAGTCGTGGTGCAGATTGTGGAGTATACTTCACAGCAGGGCCTGCAGGAGGGAGGCCTTGCATAAGAAAGGCTGAGTAAGACCTGGGGGGGACAGAACAGATAATGATTTTTGGGCAGGAAGATAACTTTCAGGTTCTCTTAAGGCCTCACAGAGGTGAGGGCTGGGCCCTGGGTGGGGGCTGCAGCACCCTGTCCCGTGAAGGGGTTAGTTTTCCCATCTCCCAGTCCTTGTCTGGCACCAAACTTGGCTCTTGTTGCTAGGCTCCTGTGGAACTGGCCACGAAAGTGTAAAGGGACAGGAGGAGGAAGGCCACTTTGTCATGGGCAAGGCTGGAGTGTTGTTAACGTGTGGGGCTGAGGAAGTGGGTCACAGGGGGCTGGATGGTTCATGCTATAGTCCTCTGCCTGGAGCTCCCCGTGTGGGGGATGGGTAGTGGGGTGTCAGGAAGAGCTCCAGACGGGGAAGGTCAGGCTCGATACTCAGGCTGTGCACCACGTACTGCAGTACCAGCTACTAAGATACTGAAACACTAGGTACCATTTGGAAATGGCTGGGGCCCCCAAGCACCCTTGGCCCCCAGAAACCCTAGTGAGCATCATCAGGGGCCGGAGACCTGGTGCTCATTGGCCCATACACCGTTAGCCTGCCGTAGCCCCTGGGCTGACCCCTGTCTCTGTGTCCACTTGACCAGGGTACACCCCGGGACCCCGTGGGAAAGACAGCTTCCCTGGAGACAGTGCTGCAGTTCCCAGGTGCACTCGTGGGCCCCTGAGGCTGTGGCTGCCGGATGGTGCCAGAGTCATTTTCACGTGGCAGCTGTGGGAACGCCTGCTTCCGCTGTGACTGTATCAGTTAAGTATTTTGACAGTCAATCCTGGAATGGGGAGGGGCAGTTGGGTGAGGAATACTTGTCTGGGCATCAGGCCTCTCCACTGTCGGGACGGAGTGGCAAGACCTGGCAGGCTTGTGGTCTTCCTCAGCTGTGGTGAAGAGGGTTGTGAGTACCAAGTCCAGTCCACTGGGGTCCTCGGGGACCCTGGCTTCTCCACAGCCAGGATCATCAGTTTGGCTGAGCAGACCACCAGTCCCTCCTAGCCACACCTGGCACGAGCCCCCTGCTGCTCTCCTGGGGGCTGAGTCCTTCTGGGAGCCAGTGCCTGCCAGTGCAATTTCTGCCCCTACCCTCTGCAGGCAGTAGGTAGGCAGAGTCCCTGCTTCCCTTGGCCAGTTCCTGCCACAGCTAATTTCCTCCCTGTGGCCTGTTCCTGGCAGTAAGCCCTCCCTGGCAGAGCAGGCTGCATGTGGGGTGTCTTTGCCAGGTAAGCCTGCTCCCATCGCTGGCACTGGCCCCATTTCCCTGGAATCCTTCCTGGGTGGCACCATCCCTTGCAGAATTCTCCCGGGATCCTCTCCTGCTGGTCTAGCACCTGGTCACTTCCCTGGATTTTTTTCCCTTAATCTCTTCTGGTGTTTGCATCATGTGTTACCATTCACAAAGCACTTTCATATTTTATCTCATCAGATGCTCAGAAGCCCCTCAAAGGGCAAGTGGCACCCCTGAGACTGAAGGCCCAGGAGAGGGCAGACTCCTGACTGATTTGCTCCGACTCTGCCTTTGGCCCTGGGACAGGGTTTCATGGGAGAATGTGTCCTCAGGGCCTAGGTGGGGCAGCTGTGCAGCAATCCAGCAGGGGGCGGCCGAGAGCCCTCTTCCAGGAAGGGCGTCAGAGGGGTCAGGAGAATCTGGAGCCTGCTGTGGCTCCCTGCCTGCTGGATCTGAAACCAACAGGGAAATTCTCTTAGAGGAGCATCAGGTTTGGAGTTGATGTGGAGGGGCAGTGAGAAAGGGTTGGTAGGCTGTGTCTCCTGCATCATCAGGCCACAAAGAGACATTTTCAGCTTGGAGTGAACACAGGAAGCTACTTGATGGGGGTGCTTACCACGGAGAGATGTGGGTATGGGGGTGCAGCTGGGATCAGCTAGCTGATCCATACATTAGGTCTGCATGATCCCTTGAGTGTCAAAATTTGGAGAAGTGCTGTTTTCCAAAACTGGAGGCAAATTGAAGTTTGCAAGAGCTGGTGAACTAGCCATTTCTTCTTGGTGATTTACAGCAGTCTGGCGCCTAGGCCATTTCAACCAGACTCAGTGACAACCCGGGGATTGCCTTGGCTCCCTTGCCTTGGCCTGCCTGTTCCTTCAGTGGGTCTGCCTGGCCTCAGGGCTGAGGAGGGCTTTGCCCTGTGGGAGCCCCTTGCCTGTAGCCTGCTGTGCCCTCGTGGCTTTTGGCCCTCCTCTTCCACTGGGCCTCCCACAGTGGCACTGGGTTCCACTGGGGCGATTTGTGGACTCTAGGGTGTACTTCTGGGGGGTGGCCTGCCTTCCTCCAGTTACCCCTATTCCTACCGCAGGGCCTGGGAAGAATTTCTCCTGGACCACCTGGTGTTCCTCTCCACCCAGGAGAGGAGAACAGTGTCCTTGTGGCCTGAGTTTAGCCCCCAAGAGGCCGAGGACTGTGGCCCCGGCTGGTGCTGGTGTCCAGGCTGAGAGGAAGCCTCCGAAGTCCAGAGGACTCTTACGAAGGTGACTGGGAGCAGTGTGGTGAGGTGACAGCTCAGGCAGGAAGTTGGGATTGTCAGGATGTAGTTCTTTGCTGGAATAGACTTCCTTTCCACGGGGTGGTGGGCCCAAGCAAGACCGTTGGTGCTCCCCTTCGACAGAATCCAGCCTCTCTTCCTGAAGGAGGTCACCCTGGACACTATCCTGATCCCTAGTGGCCTCTTTCTTCCTGGAGAGGAAACCCGAGTCTGCCTTTGCCCGGCCCAGGGAGTCTCTTCTGTTGGTGTTGTCCTCATGCTGTGGTCACTGCAGTCCCATCGCCACTGTGGCCTGTCCTCCAGCCCCAGCTCTTCCTGTTCCTCACCTCCTGCTCTGTGTGTGTGTGTGTGTGTCTGTGTGTGCACACGCTCCTGTGGGTGCAGGTTTGGGGTGGGCCTGCACCCCATGGCTGTGGGAGCCATGAGGCAGTTGGGTTTACTCTGGTCACACCAGAATATTTCTGTTTATACTGAAAGCCTAAAACCCTCCAGCAAAAGGTTAGATCTTAAGTGAGACTTGTCTGGCAGGTCAATGAGATGGCAAGGAGGCTTGGAACCTGAATTGGGGGATGGGGCACATGCTGTGGTCTTGGCACAGTGGAGTCTTAGCTGTTTCTGGATCTAAGGCCTCACCAGGAAGTTGAGATCTAGGCCTGGTGGAGGCTGGTAATTTCTCTGATACCAACCATGGGCCCTCTTGTCGCTGCAAAGACGAGAGTAATTAAACTGCCTTTCCAGCACCTGATGTCTGTGCACCCTCCTCACTGCTGCCCCTAAGCAGAGGACAGAAAATCCTTGTCCCAGGGCCAAGACTCAGAGGGCCCTGAGGGGGGCATGTGTTTGTGGGGGAAGGAGAGTCACTGCTCATGCAGACATTTGGATGGTTGGTCCCATCTCGTCACCCCTACACATCCAGAAAGACACAGGCAGACGGGTAGTGGTTGGCGTGCAGGGCAGCTTCTCTGCACTGAGCTTATGGCAGGCGATCCAAAGGGAAAAATAATGTCTCAGCATTATTTTAATTTGCATTTATCTTATTATGAGTGAGGTTGAATCTTTTTTCATATGTTTAAGGGACTTTTAAAATTCTTTTTTGGTGAATTGTCTGTTCATGTCTTTGACCATTTGTCTTTCAGGTTTTTGAAATATTTTCTCCTCAATTTTTAAAAGTTCTTTGTATATTAAAGATGTACATGTTGTAAATATTTTCTCCCAGTTTGTCATTTATTTTTTAACTTTGTTTTTTTTGTAATAAAATAATTTTATTTTCATATAAAGAAATTTTAATCTTTTATTGCTTCTGGATGAGTTTGCTTTCATTAAACTTAGGAAAGTTAAATTATAATAAACTCTTTTTGGTATAAATAAGTATTTGAACTTAAGTTTTAATAACTTCTCAATTTTTCAATATTTTTTCACTATTTTTAATGTGTGGAAAAAATTAACCATTTAACAAATACATAAAAACATGTTCCTGGGGCACAGACTCCAATAAGGCTCAGCGTGGCCCTGATCAGGGGCCTGTTACTTACCTTAGTCTTCCATTGGGTCCGGCAGCAAGGCATATCCACCCGTTAAGAGCCAGGGCGGCAAAGCTTGTAGAGGCCTCAACTCTAGAAGCCTCTGAAGTCTCCACTAACCCTCATGGTTCCCCATGCTGGACAGACTTCTACTGACAGGAAATCCTCACCTAATGAAACACAGGTTCGCGTGTCACCTCCTGTGACATATTGCTGCCTTCCCCTCACAAATTACTGTCCACCGTGCAATGCTCCAATCCCCGCCACCCCCCTTCCTTTATGCATGATTGCTTTACCTCTGCTAAGGATCTGCCCATGCTCCTTGCAGATCTTTTAGACACTCCTTTGGATACCCCTTGTCCAACTGTCTGTAGCTGGTTCATGCCTGAAAAGAAATAGTGAAAGCTGCCAAGCAGGTTTTGCTACCACAGACATGAATCTACCTTTGAGCTTCTCACAGAAGCCAAACCAGTTCAGATGGCTACATTAACTGCTTCTGCCCAGACCTGCCCACCAGCGAAAGAGAGAAGAGCAAATACTTGTACTGACAGTAGGTATGATTTGGGGTTAGTCCATGATTTGAAATGCTTTAAAAACAAAGAGATTTCCTGACTGTTACAGGAACCCCTATGAAATGGATAGCAAGTAAAAGAGTCTTGAGAGGCTTTTCCATTAACCTAAAAGTGGAAATGAGCAAAAGCGTTTCATGATATTACCCACAACAGAAGAGAGAAATTGGCCATGGTAGTGAACCAACATTAGTGGGGTAATTTTACGAGCTATTGCCAAGATGTTTCCAACACAGGTCTTACCTGCCAATGGTACAATCCTGGCATGACTGTAGGTAGGACATGGACAGAAACCAGAGTCTCAGGGTCCCTTCAAACACCTGCCAGTGGGCTCTGAGTACTTCTGGTTATTGCTGTGTGTTCTTAGGGTGGGATGAGGTTTTACCTTACTGGAGAGCTGTGGCTGTAATGGTGGAAACAAATGTGCTTGATTGTGTTGTATTCTTGACTTGTGGAATCCCAACTTATCTCTGCAGGAAGAGGGACACACATTTCACTGGTCTTCTCAGTACAGAACTCTGCAACGTTTTGCCTTTTACTCAGAATATCCACTGCCCTTTATCATCTACAAACTTCAGGGAACTGAGAGAACGATCAAATTCTAAAAGTCTAATTGTCAGAGCTCTCAGAACTCTCAAACTTCCAGTGCTGGGGTAGTGCCATTGGTGCTGATGGCACTAAGACCAATCTCTCCAGGCCCCACAAGTGCCACCTCTGGAGTTCCTATCAGGCTGCCTCACTCTTTGCAATCCTGGATTCTGCACTACTGGTACAAGCTGATATGACTAATTACCTAAGGGGACTCATACGGTACCTCCAGCTTTATCACCAACAGGTACAAGCTGCATTTCCAAAACACCCACCTACTCAGCCTCTGCACACTCTGAAACCTGGAGATTTGGCCTTCTGAAAATGGCGCCAGAGAAACATTGCTCTTGAGGCTCAATGGAAAGGACCATCAGGTAGTAACTGACACGGCAGTAAAACTCCAAGGTGCTGATCCTTGTTTCTCAACTTCAAAGACACAGCACTTCTTCGTGACTACTGGGCACCTATCCCAAGAAGAGCCCCTAAACTCAGACCTATTAGGAATCCTCTAGAAGCTGCTGACTGCAGAGGTGGGCAGCTTCCACCCAAGATGACAGAATGAGATCAATTTTCAGATTCTTCAGCACCTTTTCTTTTCCTTAAGGCTGCTGTTAATCTTGCCTTTTATTACACTTTGACACCCTCTCAAACACTAATATGATCCCTTTTATCTTCGTCCTATCAATTTTGACCTCTATGGTCTTCTGACATTTAAGAAAAAACAAAACTCTCTAGTGTGTCTTCCTTGTACCATACCTACTGCTTTGAATTTGAACTCATTACTGACAACATGTAATAATGGTTCCTTTAGACACTTCAGATGGAAGATTCCCCTGCATGGGCCTCTCCTGATACTTAACTTTCCTTTACATCATGAGTTGCAACCTTCAGTCTTGTAAGACCTGGAGCTCGAGCTCACATCAACAAAACACTCTGCCAAGGCCATGACAATCCTCTTGGCACAACCCAGCCAACAGGAGGGGGCACTAACTTTGGGCTATCCTTGCTACAACAGTGAGTTTGTTCCCTTCAGGGACACTCGAGCCTGTTTCTCAGGACTGCTTAACTCCACTCAGGAAAATGGCCCATATTGAGGGACAAAAATTTGACTCACTCCTTTTGTGCTAAAATGATACTTTATGTTTCAATACAGCCTGTGTCACTAGGACATCACTAATTGGCCATTAGGCTTACACTGCCTGCTCCAGGACAGGAAGTAGAGGCTTCTGTGTCATTACACATTCCTTTAATATACTGTGAATGCATGCAAGCAGTCCATTAGATGGATGCACCAAAACTAACTTAACCAGTTTTAAAAATATATATTTATGTGCTCCTTCCAATTTTTTCATATTATGTACAATGATATAATCATTATCTTTCCATGTACATTTTCCAACTTGTCTGGTTACTTCTGGAGAGTAAGCTGATGGATTTGGGTTGATGGGATTTGGATTGGATTGAAATGTAAGCATGTATTAAAGGCTTTTTCTTTTAAATCTGTAACACTGAACTGTCATCCATGAGGTTTTATTGGTTTATGATCCCAAGTACAGCATATCCATGTGTCAGCCTGCTCACACCCATGCCGGCACTGGGAATTAGCATGCTTTTCATCCTTGCTGGATCAGGAGGTGATTCAGCAGGTGACAAATGGTGTCATATTTTTGTTTTAATTAGAAATTCTGGGGTTACTGGTGAAGGTGAACTTTCCTTTTTATATGTTCTGCTGGACTCCTGAGATGCTGCCTTTTGGAGAGGGGTTGATGCTGTGCTGTAGAGGGGCCCGTTTGTGAGAAGAGGGAGACTGAGGGGGCCTTATCATTGTTGTCCTCTCCTGCTGCCCCAACCCTCACATAGAGGTCCACAGGTCAGGAAGGGGGCCTCCTGTGTTTATGCCATCTGGGGACAGTGCAATGAAAAATAGCTGCAGGAAGAAGAGGGAAAGAAGGAGTGTCTATCATCAAACACTGTGAGGAACGGGAAATAGTTCCAGAGAATCTGAAAACTGTAGCTAGAAAATGAGGCTGAGAAGGTGTCCTATGAGAAATGGACAAGGACACAATTTACACAGTAAAGAGACAGAGGGACAGACAAGAGATACAGAGAGCAGGACAGCAGCTGACACAGAGGCAGCAGAGCTGAGAGGAAGAAAGTGTCTCTCACCCAGGAGCTCCGAGCAGCACAATCTTGTGGTCAAGAGGACAGCAGAGAGGAACACCCCACTTCCTCAAGGAGGCAGAGCCTTTCCAAATTTCTCAAAACTTTCCTTTCCTCCCAAATATGATGGCCCTGCCTATGCCACAGGCTCTGTCTCAATTACCAAAATATGTGTCACAACGAGGGTGGGAGGGGAGAGAGCTCAGCCCCTGGGGACGGCTCCAGTGAGGGGCAAGGAGGCCTTAGCAGGTGGTCAGAAGACTAACAGGATCCAGCTGAGTGGCTCCACTTCCCAGCTCCAGGACGACACAGAGGGCAACACAGAAGCCCACATTCCAGAACCTCCGGGAAGGCCGTGTGAGTGGGAGCCTCTCCCCCGAGACCAACACAGATATTCAGTTTCCACATTCCCTCCAACATTACAGGCAGCTGTCTCAGACTCCTCATTGTCGAGGCCTCTCCACACCTCACCTGAGAATCTGCTGGCTACAGGATGTGTTCCAGGCCTCACACAGCAGTTTCTCACCATTGCTGCTTGGGGGATATGACCCAGGTCCAAATCTCAGGTGTTGAGTGTTCTTGAGACAGAGGAGATTCTCCAAAATAGGCAGCAGTGAGATGACAATCCTTCGGGCTGTTGAGAGAACCACCAAGGGGAAAATGTCTCACTTAGTCCTGAAGTTTCAGCATCTCTTTGAGAAGGGCCTAGCACATAAAAATTATCTTTAGTCCCCATGAACTCTTTGACAAGGATGCCAAGAACACAGTGGGGAAAGGACAGTCTCTTCAATAAATGGTTCTGGGAAAACTGGATATTCACATGCAGAAGAAGGAACTTGGACCCTTATCTTAGGCCACTGTTGATGTTAAAAAGGACCAGCAGTGGCACTGCCAAGCTTTCTGTAAGAACCTCAAAGAAGTCATGGGAACAAATGTAGCTTAAAAAGTCCAGTTCACTGATGTCCTAAAGTATACTAGGTATAAACTGTTGCCTGGGTTTTTGAAGTAATTTCGGTGAAATAAACAAACTCAGATGTTCAGTCACAGAAATACAAGATCAAACGTCTACTGATTTCAGATGAAAAGGTGCCTGGAGAAGATGGACCTTCTCATCGAGGGAATTACAGAAAGACGTAAGATAACTTTGAGGGCAACAGATTTTTTTTCCAGGATAGACTTTAAGAAATGGAAAAAAAGGTAGTAATAATGAAAGAGATGTTCATAACATTAGAAAAAAGACTGACTATAAGGAAAAACCGCCTTAATAAAAACTAAAATTAAGCACATTCAAGGTTAGCTAAAAAGAAAACAATCAGAGACAGTGAGGAGTTGAACAGCGGTCAGATCCGGCAGTGAATTTAAGGTGTACTCACCCGGAAGTTCTCCCCACAAGCACCGCAGGCATCAGGAAGGCCACGGAGCAACGTGCTCCCACTTCCTCTAGCTCTCAGCGCCCCATCTGTCAGCTGTCACAGTGCTGGCACACTCTGGCTCTCCCCGAGGCCCAGAGAGAGAAATGAAGAGAAACAGACAAGACCATGGCCCTAGAAATACTGGCTTTTCCAGTACAGTACTGTTTACTATCTGACGACAGGAAATTCTGGATGTCTGGGTGAGATGAGGTCTGAGAGTATTCCTGCTCTGGATATTCCCTGTCTCCGGGAGAGAGTGGTGTATTTGAAGCAATCGCTTAATTACAAGAGCTGTTCTCTCATATATCCTACCACATTTATTGTCAACAACCAGAATTTCTGAAATGGTGAGGACAGGAAAGAACTCTATACATGACTAGTCCATAGACTACAAACCCAACTGTAATAGGAGGGCCACTTGTCACAGTTTGCCTGGGACTTTCCTGGTGTAACCATTGAAAGTCTGCATCCTGGGAAACCTCTCAACCTCTCAGTACTGGGCCAACTGGGCCAACTGGTCACCCTAGCTGCCTAGTAGAGCACACTGATGCTCAGAGAGGGGAAGTGACTGGACAAACAGCAAAAAAAGAAAAAAATAGGGTTCAAGCAATAACTCAGGCCTCTGGCTCCCAGGGGATGGTGATTTCCAGTAAACTAAGCTGTGACATCACAGAAATCCAAGAATGGTGGGAGGAGCCCAGTTAGGGGGACTCTAGCTTCAGGCAGGGGAAGCCTAAGCCTCCTCATGCCCAGGACGTGATCGTTTCAGGATGCGGCCATTCATCAGACAGGACAGAGGGAGCCTGAAAAGTAACATACAGAGCTTACTCCTCTTACTTACTCCTCTACTCCAGGACCATCCAGTCGGGCCTGGACCTATTTCTGAGGCTAAAATTGGAACTATGGAATAGAACCCACCTGAGGAGTGTCTCATGGATCTTCCTGGGGAATAAGAGCAGCCAGAGCTCAGGAAGCTGGAGAGGAAGCACAGAAAAAAATATCCATTGTGCATCCACTGCGTGTTTCACAAACGCTTCATTTGGGTCTCAGACAAGTTGGGAAATGTTTTTATTGCATGAAAATGTTGGTTTCCTTGTACTTCAACTCACTGCAGTAATTCCAACTGTATATCCTGTGAAATCTTAGCTGAGAACTTCTCTTTCAACTCTCTGGCTGTGTTTCAATTTAGGAGGTCAAACAAATTAAAGGTTAAGAAATTAACAAGAGAGGCTGGCCTGGTGGCACAGTGGTTAAGTTCGCACGTTCTGCTTCTCAGAGGCCTGGGGTTTGCCGGTTTGGATCCAGGTGTGGACATGGCACCGCTTGGCAAAAGCCATGCTGTGGTAGGCGTCCCACATATAAAGTAGAGGAAGATGGGTATGGATGTTAGCTCAGAGCCAGTCTTCCTCAGCAAAAAGAGGAAGATTGGCAAGAGAGGTAGCTCAGGGCTAATCTTCCTCAAAAACAAAAACAAAACCAAAACAAAAAAAAGAAATTAACAAGAAATTAAATGTCAAGATTAAAAAATTGGATTATGCCTTTCAAAATTTTCAAGTAGATTTTTCAGACCTCCAAAAGAAGAGACTTGAATATCATTTTATTCCTATGTATTCTCTGAAGGCATAAAAAATAGCTGCAAAAACCCCTGACATTTTAGTGGATGAAACTACAGAATCTTTAGTCACCATCTTTCTGAAACACATTCATATTTATAGCCAGGAAATGGGAGACAATAGGTACACTTAGTCCATGTGTCTGAAAGTTAACTTTATCAAAGAGGATTTTCTGTTCCCAGATTCCCTCAGCAGCCAGACAACAAAGGTCCCTCTTCCCTGGTCACCTGGCTGAATAAAACTAGAGAGAGAATGCATGACGAAGGCTGTGGTGGTCTGGGCAGTGGCTGTGACGTCCCACATTGTCTTCTGTCACATGAAGTTCCATCTCTCTTCCCAAGTTTGGAAAGTTCTCAGATATTATTTCTTTGAACAGGCCTTCTGCCCCCTTCTCCTTCTCTTCTCCCTCTGGTATACCTATAATCCTTATGTTGCATCTCCTAATTGAGTCAGATAATTCTCGGAGAGTTTCTTCATTTCTTTTTAGTCTTAGTTCTCTCTCCTCCTCTGTCTGCAGCATTTCTATATTCCTATCCTCCAAATTGCTAATTCTGTCCTCCATATTATCGACCCCACTCTGCAGAGAGTCCAGATTTTTCTTAATCTCCTCCGTTGTGTCCTTCATCTCCAGTATTTCTAATTGGTTCTTCTTTACAGTGTCAAGCTCTTTTGTGACATAGCTCCTGAACTTATTGAGTTGTCTATCTGAATTCTCTTTTAACTCATTGAGTTTTTTAATAATGGCAGTTTTGAAATCATCATCATTTAGGTTATAGATTTCATTGTCTTTGGGATTGTTTTCTGAGTGCTTATCATTTTCCTTCTGTTCTGGAGATTTAATATATTTTTTCATACTGCTTGATGGCGTGGATTTGTGCCTCCGCATAGAGATAGAGTTTAGTCGCTGCTTCCACTTGTTGCAACTGGTGTCGGGGTGGGGCAGCTGTTTAGACTGCACCAACCAGGAACCCTGTCAGCTGTTACTGACTGGACCTGGACCCCTCCTTGTAGTCACAGTGGTCCTGTGGGGTCCCTTGTCGGTTGTGGGGGCAATCGCAAGGGGGCCTCAGGCTGCTGGTGCCTACTGTTGCAGCCCACTTAGACGTGCTCCCTCCTTGTGGTCTGCAGCAGTGTTATGGGCTTTCCCAGCAGCCGGGAGCAGGATCACCTATAATCGCAGCTTTGTCCCTGACAGAGCCCACAAGATCACACTTGTCCACTATAGGTCCCAGCAGAGCTATGGGTATCTTCTGCAGTCTGTCGTTAGCTCACCTAGCTGTGCTACTTTTGCCCCAGGGCCTTCCTGCCTTGCAGTTGCCAGTTGGGACCTCTCCACTAGTGCTGTGCAGAGGCTTTTGCTGAGGCTGCTGTAGGAACCTGGATTTCCCCCCTGGGCTACATAGCTGTTTCACTGGAGCTCCACTCTGCCCCGCACCACTCTCACGGGATCTCTGGGAGCCCCTTGCCTCGTCTGGGACATGGCCAGAGTCCGTGGACCTGGTGGTAGCTGGTAAGCTGCTGCCTTGTGGGGAATTCTGCTCTAGGGAGCTTCCTGGTGTTCCGAATGCTGGGCGGGGCCTCCCTGCCAATGGCGAGCAGAGGCCCTCCCTGCTGGGGGGGTGCAGGACCCTGGAGTGTCCCCCGGGGCCGCAGAGCTGGGTGTTGGAGCGCCACCCAGTCCCCAAGCACATCCACGGGAAGTCCGGGCACCCCCTGCACTGACCCGTGCAGGGCTGGAGATCGTGGGCCCAGCCGCAGCTGGCGGTCTGGTGCCGTGCAGGGTAATCCGCTCTCTGGGAGCTTCCCTTTGTTTTGGTTTCTGGGAAGGGCCTCCCTGCTAATGGCGAGCAGAGTCTTTCCCTGTGGGGGGTGGGGTGCGGGACCCTGGAGCTTCCCCCTGGGCCACAGAACCGGGTGCTGGAGCTCCACCCAGTCCCCAGGCACGTCCACGGGAAGTCCGGGCACCCTCTGCACCGACCCGCGCAGGGCTGGAGACCATGTGCCCAGCAGCAGCTGGCGGTCTGGTCCCTTGGCTACCTTTTTAAGCTTAGTCTCTGTTCCATACTCCAGGACTTAGCAGACACTCTGAGGGAAAAGGCACAGGCAAATGTGAGACTTGCCTAGGTGCACTCACATTCTCCCCAGCAATTTTCTCCTTCAAGTTCTGTCTGACTTGAGTTTTCTCTAATACCTCCAGTTGCTTTATGTATTTTACCAGCTTTTATATTTACTATCGACAGGAAGGTTGGTAGGATATAAGCGACTCCATTATGTTCAAATGTAGAGAGTGGATGTAGTTTCTGCTCATCCAGGAATGTCCTAAAGCTCCAAGGTACTGACTGGTTTAGGTGTCATCCTCTGTCACCTGGATGACGACACCAGACTTCCAACTAGTCTCTTCCTCCAGGCTCACCCCTTGCAATCCAGGCTACACTAGAAAGGGTGAGCCTGGAGGCAGAGACCTGAAATGGGACAATCTGAACACCCAAAGAATAATAGCTGCAGTGGATTGAAACCCATCTAATATATAAAAGCCAAGAGTTTACTTGGAGCCTGAAAACAATTATTTACCTTTGGAAGCTCTAGGGGACTAATTCATTATTTGAGAGCAGGTAATGGGAGAACATTAAGCATGCCTCTCCTCTATAAACTATATTTCCAGGGCCAAATCTTGAACTTTCTAGGCTTCAGCATAAGTGGGACACTATGTGCCTACAAACTGATAACAGCCAAACCCAGTACCCTCTTTGGGATCTTTTTACTCCACAAGGCTTCTCATGGGCATCTAGCCCAGGTGACTTTCTCTGCTCTTGAGGACGCTCTCTTCCCTGGGTCTTGAGAACACTTGTTTTTCTTGGTTCTCCTTTTAACCTTCTATTTCTCCTCCTCTCCCTTGCCACTCAGTCCCCGTGACCACAGGGTGCTGCCTCTCTCGGCCCCACCAGCCTCACCTGCCTCCCGTCAACTATCTTTCCCCTTTGGGTCTGCTAAGGAGGAGCTGGCGGGCCAGGGTGGGGCCTCGGCGAGCCCAGGGCCTCCCTCAGGCCCTGAACGTCCACGGCGTCAGCAGCCACCTGGCAGGCAACGTGACACGCGGTCAGCTGCCTCCAGCCTCGCCCCTCCTCTGCCTGGGAGGGGACAAGGGGAGAACCGGAAGTCCCTCGTGGGGATACGTCCTTGTGGGCGGTGCCACCTTGCCCGGGCTCGGCCCGGTTAGACGCAAAGCCACACTCCCTGGTTTCCTCACCAGGTGGAGATGCTATGGGCGCTGTCACTGCATCTGATGGCTCCACCCCTACCCAAGATAGCAGAGGGAGGTGGCAAAAAGTCTTACTCTTTAATGTATAAGCCACAGATACAGTACATAAACAGATAGGCACTTTATCTGTGCTTATTAAAATTTCATGGGGGCAATTAGGAAAAAGTTTAAAAAGGCTCCTTAGGTAGATGATAATGAATAAAAGATTGAGAAACACTGGACTAGACTGATGAGAAAAGAGAAACACTAAGGTGTATGCTGGTAAAAATTTTGAACTCTAAGGAGAAAGAGAAGAATCTTACAAACATCCAGCTAAAAACAACATTTTATGTAGCAAAGAAGCAAGCTGGAATTATATTTTTCATCTCTAAGGCTGAAACTAAGACAGTGGAATGGCAATTAAAGACTACTGACACCCAGCCTACACCCCAGCCAAGATGTGGCTCATCTGGTAGGGTGACAGAAAGATACACAGCAATTCAGAGAGTCTATCTCTCACGTGCTCACTGAGCAAAATACGCGAGAGCAGACTTTCCAAACGTTATCACTTATGTGAACCAAAACAAGAATTCAGGAGGAATGTGAAGAAAAGAAAGGAAACAGAGGCAAGCACTGAAGCTCGGACTAAATATTTAAATAATTTATTATGAAGTCTAATGGAAAAAGAAGGTGAGACCTCAGGCACGGTCCATTCTAAGTTATGAATAAGATTCAGAAATGAAAGGGCCCATCTCCAAGATAAATTAGATTAAGACTGTTGAACTAAAATTAACAAAATATCTCAGCGAAACCTGGAAGTTAGGAATAGGGGCACTGAAAAAGAGAGTGAAGACATTTCCAAAACTTTTCAAATGATAGTAGGCAAATGTGCTCTGATTAGGAAGGCGGGAAAGTGCAGGTAACACTTTGACAGAACTGAAGATCAAAGTAGAACTTTCTAAGTCACAAGAACAAAATGGAATATACAACAACTTGATAAAATTTTCTAAAATGAAAATCAAAGGCAGAAAAAACAATGTAAAATAAATAAAATGCAAGGAATGAAGTATAACAGGCATTACACCAAATGTGTATGGACTAAATTCCAGTACTAAGTAAATTTTTAACAGTAAAGGGTGCGTGGGCAAACAGACAACAGGAATAAGCAAATGAAATCAGGATGACGAGACATGCCGTGCCCAGAGATTCTGATTCAATTGATCTGAGATGGGCCCCAGGTATCAACATCTTTTTTTTTCTTTTTCACCTCTTAACAAATTTTTATGTGGACAATACGTTATTGTTAACTGTGGCATGATGGTCTACAGAATATCTCTAGAACTTAGCCATCTTGCATTCCTGAAACCTTCTATCTGTTGAATAGCAACTCTACCTTTCCCCTATACTCGGCCCCTGGTAACCACCATTCTACTCTCTGCTTCTGTGTTTTGTTTTTATATGAATTCCAGGCTTTAAGCGATAAAACGGTTTGATAAAATTGGCCTTTTTGATGGTTTTGGTCTATGTTGGTAAGTTCTTTGAGATGTCTTTAGTTGACTAGCCAGCTTGTACTAATTCAAAACGCCATTGCAATACAACACACTTAGGTGACATTTATAGCTATAGCAAGATGAGGTATGATAGACATACAAAAAACCGTGCATGGGGCTAGCATGGTGGCATAGTGGTTAAGGTCGTGCATTCCTCTTCTGTGGCCCGGGGTTTGTGGGCTTGAATCCCTGGCACAGACCTATACACCCCTCAGCAAGCAAGCTGTGGTGGCATCTCATGTACAAAATAGAGGAAGATTGGCAAGAGATGTTAGCTCAGGGCCAATCTTCCTCACCAAAAAAAAAAAAAAAAAAAGGAGCTGTGCATATTTAATGTATACAACTTGGTGAGTTAGAGATAAGTGTACATCTGTGAGACCATCACCAAAATCTATGCCATGAACACATCCATCTCCACCTCCAAAAGTTTTTTCCCTTCCTTCTTGTCTTACTGTCTTTGTCTCTCTCTCTCTCTCCTTTCCTCTCTCCCTTTTATTCTTCTCCCTCTCCTTCCCCTCCTCTTCCTCCTTCTTATTTATTTTTTTGTGATAAGAGCACTTAAGGTAAGATCTAGCCTCTTAGCAATTTTTAAGTATACAATATATTAACTGTAGTCACTATGCTATACAGTAGATCTCTAGGACTTATTCATCTTTGTACTCTTTGACTAATACCTCCCCATTTTCTCCTTCTCCTAGCCCCTGAAGACCACCATTCTACTCTCTGCTTCTATGAGTTTGACTATTTTGGATTCCTCATCTAATTAGTATCATATAGTATTTGCCCTTCTTTGTCTGGCTCACTTCATTTAGCATAATGTCCTCCAGGTTCATCCATGTTGTCACAAATGGCAGGATTTCCTTCTTTTTTAAGGTGGAATAATATTCCACTGTAGGTATACATATTTTCTTTATCCATTCATCTGTTGATGGACATGTAAGTTGTTTCCAGGTCTTGGCTATTGTGAATAATGCTGCAATGAGCATGGGAGTGCAGATATCTCTTCAAGATCCTCATATCAATTCCTTTGAATATACACCCAGGAGTGGGGGGCTATATTACATGGTAGTTCTATTTTTAATTTTTTGAGGAACATTTATGTTTTTCTCCATAGTGGCTGCACCAATTTATATTTCCACCAACAGCACACAAGGGCTCCCTTTTCTCCAAATCCTTACCAAGACGTATTGTCTTTTTTCCCCCAAATTTTAAATTTTTCCCCCAAATTTTAAGTTTTGATAGTAGCCGTCCTAACAGGTGTGAGGTGATATCTCACTGTGGTTTGGTTTGCATTTCCCTGATGATTAGAAACATTTGGTAGGAAGGGGATCGAAATGTGCAGCCACAGTTGACAGCCACTTCGCTACAAAGTCGCTCTGACCAGCCTCCTGAACTGGAGCTGCTAATGATGCCTGTGTCCAGAGGTGCCTAGGAGACCTAATACCTCCCCAAATCTTTCTTTTCTTCAGATTCAATTGTTTTTCAGATTCTAAATGACTTGTGCATCTCAATGGCAGTGGAAACATTTTGTCTGTCCCACGATGTTTTGTAGTGGTAGACTCGCCTCAACTCTTCCATTTCTTTGTTGCTCCTCTCCTATTTTCAGGCAGATCAGCTGAGTTAAAAAAAAAAAATCTTAATCTAATTCTTAAACTGATTGCTTTCTTTTCGTCTTAGGTATAAAGTTAGCACTTTTTGCTGTGTTTGTGTTTACTCTCCTTTGCCTAGACCTTTCCTTTCGGGGTCAGGCATTTGTTTTTCGAATATACTTCTCCAGGTTTTGTCTTGTTTGTGTTTCCCCATAGTTAGAAATACGAAGCTGAGAAATTCCAGTTCCCTGGAAAGCAGCTAGTGTCCAAATAAGTTGTGCCTCCCTGGGTTGGCACTCTCCCATCACATCAACACCTCATCCAACATCTCCCTGCTGTTCCCTTGGGTCTCCTGGTTTGTCTCATTTTGACTATGCCGTCACTTAGAAACAGCATAAACTTCTTGACATCCTCCCTGAGGACACAGGCAATACCAGTAACACCGCCGCTAATAACTGTTCTGAGTTGAAACTCACCTGTGTAATACATTTACTATTTTGCACTAATCCTCCCAGTTTCAGCCCTTCGTTTCTATCCAACTTATATGGAAGGAACCACTGTGTGTACTAGTCTTCAAGGGTTGGTTTAAGAAAGTATTTCTCAAATTCTTTTGTAACATGGTCCTCCTCTTGGGTAATGATTATGGTCTGGGCTCTGAGACCTGCCTTCTCTCCATTTCTGAGAATCCCTTAGGCACGAGTCACTGACTCTAATAATACATTTTACAGTACAGTTAAGATCTGACTGCCTTTTCATTTATACCAGGCCTTTTTGCCATTACGACTTTTGTCTTAAGAAACTTCTGCTCCTCCTTGATTCCTGAAGCAGTGCTTTTGACAGCTTCCCGGGAACATCTGATGTGCCATCAAGTTTCAGAATCTCAGCTTGAAAGCAGTTGCTCTGAAACTGGTGTACATCAAAATCATCTGGAGGGCTTTTTCAAACACAGATCAATCAAGTGTGCTCTACTCCCAGAGTTTCTGATTCAGTGTTCAGGGTCCAAATGTGCATTTTTACAAGTTCCCAGTTGATGTTGAGGCAGCTGGTCTTGGGATCACACTTTGAGTAGCTTTAGGGTGTTTACTGATTTAGAATATTTGCAATGTGAGAATCACTTTAATTAACAGAGGCATAGGCAAATACAATCTGTGGCTTTATAAATAGAGTTCTCTACTGCACCATTATCAAGTGACATGATTATCTATTCTTACTGTTTGGTGCCCCATTCATAATTTTTTGTCTATATTATTTGCTTGATAATTATGAAAATAAAAGAAAAATAATTTAAAATATACTGTATTTTCAGAATGGAAAACACAACTGTATTTGAAGAAATAATAAAGCAGAAGGAGGCTTCCCTCTATTTCTGGATTCCCTTGAGAATCATGAATTCAAGAAAATCAAATGCAGAAAATGCTGTGTTTTGTAACTCCTCAAATATTATCAGCAGGGATGTTTTCCAGCAGTTGATTTCTTGCATTGGGGAGTAATTTTATTAATTAATGGGCAATATAATGTACATCTTCCTGTGATTTACACCTTTACATTTCCAGAACATCAATAGCATATTAAAAAACATGCAACAATACTTGTAATTATATGTCTAATTGAATGAGGTGTAAGCTTGGGAAATTTAAACACATTTTTCACAAGCATGTCCTGAGGTCATTGGAGAGGCCGGTGACAAGCTCACAAGTAGCCTAGTTATGTTGGCTAATATCAATAACTATCCCCATAGAGAGGTGAACCTATGGAACTAACTCCAGATTTTGAAATGCTACCACAAGGTGGCAATGCCTTGGTGGAGAATTGGAGGTTTAGGTGATTCAATCACGGACAGTTCTCTTGATTAGATTAGGTTCTCCGGCTGGAGTCCATGATCACAATCCAATCAATCAAGACGTTCCTGAAGTCTCCTCCCACTTTGAGATGACTCTATATAAACCTGGTTCCTGTTCTTTCACACTTTGCTAGTTGGAAGAGCTGTAGCCAGGTGGTCATATCCCTGGCTTCAGAGTCCCTCCAGCCACTGAAGCCCACACGTCTCACTCAAGTCCCAAGTGGCTACCATCATGCCCTCATCCCCGCTCATGGTGGCTGTGGTGTGCAAGAGTAACATGAACAGGAGCATGGAAGCCCACAGCATCCTCAGGAAAAAAGGCTTCAGCGTCCGGTCTTTTGGAACTGGATCTCTCGTGAGGCTCCCTGGAACGGCACGCGATCTTCCTGTGGTTTACAATTTCACAACCACATATAAAGAGATGTACAATGACCTTCTCAGGAGAGACAGACAGCACTATACCAGGAATGGAATCTTACACATCCTGGAAAGAAATCAGAGAATCAAGCCCCGGCCAGAAAGATTTCAAGAGTGCCGCGAGGCCTTCGATGTCATCTTTACCTGTGGGGAGAGCATCTATGACCGAGTGGTGGAAGATCTGTGTGCCAGAGAGCAGGAGACCTTCCAGCCTGTGCACGTGATCAACGTGGACATCCAAGACACCCTGGAGGACGCCACCCTTGGAGCTCTGCTCATCTGTGAGCTCTGCCAGCGCCTCCAGCACGCGGACGACATGGAAGACAGTGTGGATAAGCTGCTGCTCATGGTGGAGGAGAAAAGAGGAAAGAGCTTTCTTCACACGGTCTGCTTCTACTGAAGAGCTGTGCTGCTTTTGGCTCCTTGGTCCATAAAAACTTGTGCGTGGAGTTTTTGACTAGCCTGTATTTTCCGTGAAAAGTGTATTTAAAGCCTTTTCCACTAAATGCTATTTTTTTAATTTTTAGGTGTGCCACCTGGGAAGAGCTATGAACAGAAGAACATTTTAAGGAAATGAGGACAAGGACTTCTAATAGTCATGAAAAGACTCCAAATGTGGGGGACGTTGTTCTAGGTACTTTATACGGAGGAACTAATTCAGTGCTCACATAGTCCTGTAAAGAAGTTTCCCTCATGACTACATTTTGTGGATAAGTAAACCGAACCGAATAATGGAGTACTAGACAAGTGATTTGTTGAAGGATATTAAGCGAGTAAAGGCCATCGATTTTTTTTTCAGCCTTCTTTCTGAAGACTCTAGCAGAGAATTAGTTTCCTTGCTTTTTTCCAGCTTCTAGAAATCACGCACATTCCTTGGCTCATGGCCCCATCCTTCCATCTTCAAAGTCAGTCATGGCGGATTGAGTCCTTCTCCATTACATCGTTCTGATCTCCTCTTCTGCCTCCCTTCTCCATATTTAAGGACCTTTGTAATTGCATTGGGCCCACCCAGATATTGATTCAGGTTGATCTCCCTATTTTAAGGTCGGCGGACTAGGAAACTTAATGCCACCTGCACACTTTAATTTAAAGTGTACTGCTTGCAATATCTGAGGGTGTTGCCTCTGGAAATATAATAGAATGAAACAATTAAAAATCTCTAGGAAAGTAAGCATGGATGACTCTTCATTGGCTTAAATTTTTGGGAGCTCCTTGGATTTCATTAATCACACAATAAAGTGGTGTGTTGAAATTAGAAGAATAGGCTGTCGCTTTTTAAAGCAATTTCCTTTTGCTCATTTTGAGAGGTATATTAATTATAAGGGTGTTTTCTAACGAAAAAGTGGTATGTTGCGTTTTTACTCATAGATGGCTTTACTTATTGATTGTATCTACTTTTCTAATGCTGATTTCAAACCCTCAGAAAGAAAATGAATTTATATTATTGCTAAGAACTTGGAAGTGTAAATAAGGAGAAACATCCCCAAATTAAAAGAAATGATTTAATTTTGATGACAAGTGTGTTTTTCCTGTTTGGGGACTGATCGTCAAACTCTTAAGCCACATTACTTTAAGCTTTATCAATTAAACTTAATAAATAATTCTTTCTACAATAGTTCTTGTACTTAAGATGTTCATTAGTTTACCTAATTGGATTACTTGGGAATAAATCAAGGCGTGTCCATATGACACAAGATGAATTTCCTCTTGGTTATCCTTTCCAGAGGGATCACACCTGCCACTTTAGTGTTTTTTCTGTTGATGCTGCCACAGATGTCCTTCTGGGGCCATGCCAATGCACAGACATTCAGAATTACAAGAGTTGACACCCACTGGGGAACCTCAGCCAGAGAACAAATTTCTTCGTCTTTTCTTTCAATCAAAGGATGGCACTGAGACAGTATTTGTATGGTTTCTCAAGGGCCAGTTTTGCAGATTGGACTTCTAGACCCCCTAGTCACCTTTGCCAGCTGGCTAACACATCTGTATTGGCTCTCCACCATGCTCCTTTCCTCCTCTGTCCCCTCTCCTGATCTGTGGGGTCGTAATTTCAAAAAAGGAGACTTCCATGAGTACTCCAATGCCCTTCTCAGGTTGCTCCCCACGCGATCTCAAGGTGCCAAATGACACTGCATTCACTGGGCTGCCAGGTGGTGTTCAGCATGGTGCAGGGGAGGGGAGTCCCTTCTTCCAAATGCTGTGTCTGTAGCCCCACATCGTTAAGGTTAATGCTGCCAAATCTTCCCAAGCTGAGTGTTAAAATCATCTTCTGCTTTCACTTCTCTTTGTTTCCTTGGAATTGGGTTGTGGATCAGATGCCCCTTAGTCCTTTCCCATCCTCTTTCTCTATTTTATGCTCCAGGTGCTCATACTTAAACTTCAACAATCTCCCTTCCCCTGGGCTTATCAACTCTTGAAAAATATACACCAACATTGCTTGAGATTAGGGGGAGCACTGACTCCTATGTCCAGCAGATGTATTCAGACTCTGAATCCTAATTTAGGCTCTTGTGCCTATAAATAAAATATTTCTTCACAGCTGCTTTTAACTTTATAGATTCTATCACATAATGACCCTTAAGGAACGCTATCGTACCTCAGAACCTTTTTTTAAAGCAAGAAGTGATAAACGCAATTTATGAACTAACCTCATAGATCAATGCCTTTGTTATATTTTTTTCTCTCCACTTCCCATTTCCCCTCCTTCAGTACTTTTTTTCACATGGCTGTTAAAACTGTATTTTGAAATAAAGATGTGATCATATTATGTACTGCTTCAAAATCTTCAATTCCTATGAGGCCAGCCCTGGGGTGGAGTGGTTGAGTTTGCGTGCTTGGCTTCAGTGGCGTGGGGTTTGTTGGTTGGGATCCTGGGTGTGGACCTACACACTACTGGTCAGGCCATGCTATCATGGCATCCCACATAGAAGAACTAGAACGATTTACAAGTAGGATATACAACTATGTACCGGGATTGGGAAGGAAAAAATAAAAGAGGAAGATTGGCAACAGATGTTAGCTCAGGGCCAATCTTCCTCAGAAAAAAAATCTCCAGCTCTTACCTTTAGGATAAATTCCAAAAACTCTTCTCCAGGATAGTTAATATCCATCACGGCCTGTTTCTTCCCTCTGATGTATTGATCCTCAAATCCACAACCTGGATACATGCATTCATTCAGCAAATGTTTATCGAGCTCCCACCACGTGGTGGGCACTGTTCTCTGAGGGGAAGAGCAGCAGGGAACAGAGCAGGCTAACCCCTGCCCTCCTGGAAAGACATTGCAGCTCTTTGGCCCCAGGGATATGGGTGTGACTGAACCCGTGTTCTTGAAGGACAAGTTGTCGCCCGCAGGTATCCCCATAACTCCCAAGTCTGCCTTAGCTTCCACATAAAGGTCTACCATGGGCAGTTGGGTTTTCCTGCAAGCCCAAAACAAGATGATTGGACTCCCCAGTTTCTAAGCAGCTCTCCTGGGGGCCTAGCAGAGCTCATTGTCTATCCCTTCTACGGAGCCTGGTGTGCTCTTGCCAACCAGAGTCTTTCTCCCTGTGCCCAGATCAGTGCATTGAGAACAGGGTAAGGAGGAGGCCTTTCTGCTGAGTTTATTTCTACTTTGCACATACTTTTACCTTAGAAACATGATAAAATTCTGGCCCACAAATTTTTATGGTGCAGAATGCACTGCAGGTTTTAAAATTATGGACTATGGTCTCATCTTAACAGGTATGGTATTTTTAGACATCAAAATCCTGGGGTGAAAAAAGTATTTTTATTTTCCAGAACCAATATACATAGCTAACATTTATTACCTGATTTTTATAGGTTAACCTGTATGTATGTATTACTTTGTAGGTATTAACTTTTAACCCTAACAACAATCTTCAGCAGTACAGTAGCCCCTGCTTATCTGTGGGGAATATGTCCCAAGACACCCAGTGGATGCCTGACACAGCAGATAGTACCGGATCCTATACATACTGTTCCTTTTCCTAACGAATGGGCTAACCAGCAGGTAGCATGTGCAGTGTGGATAGCTGGACAAAGGGATGATTCACATCCTGGGCGGGAGGGAGGGGGATGGCTCCAGATTTCATCACACTACTCAGAACAGCACGGAGTTTAAAACTTATAAATTCTTTATTTCTGGAATTTTCCATTTAATATCTGGACATCAGTTAACTGCAGGTAACTGAAACTGCAGAAAGAGAAACTGCAGATAAGGGGGGACTACTGTAGGTTCTGTCATCCCAGATTCCGCCTTGGGAAACTGAAGCATAGAGGGATTACATAATGTAGCTCTGTGGTTGGTCATGTGGAGGCTGGATGTGAACTTGGACAGTTGACCTCAGAAACTGCTTGCTTAGACACTAGGCTGAACATAGTTCATGTTATATATAGTTTTTATATCCAGGCCTTTTCCTACCTAATGTCAAAAACTGAAACTAGTCATTTTTGAGTAACGTAATCCTGTCAATTCAGAATTTTCTCAGCCAGTTCAGGGTGCATCCCCTCCTCCTTTCTCTCCACGGCTGATTCTAGCTCCAGGGCCTTGTATGGGGCCAGGGCACATGTGGGGAGGAAGTCATTCATGACACAGACATCTGCACGGTGGTGGCGTTCAGGGTGGCTTCTGACCATCAGCATCGATGCTTGCTGATATCTGTGAAATAGACCTTGTCCATTCTAGTTCTCCCATTGTTGGTCTCTGACCTGACACTGCAACATCCTTGTTCTGACCATGAGGCTTCTCCAGCCCCACTCTATTTCAGGTCCTTCTGCCATGCTGTCATTGGCTTGGAAAGCTTTTATGTGATTTTTTCCTTTTTTTGGTGAGGAAGATTGGTCCTGAGCTAACATCTGTGCCAATCTTCCTCTATTTTTGTATATGGGGTGCCACCGCAGCACAGCTTGATGAATGGTCTGTAGGTCATGCAGAGGATCTGAACCTGTGAACCTGGCCGCCAAAGTGGAGTGTGCGAACTTAACCACTAGGCTACCAGGCCGTCGTCTATGTGATTTTTTTTAGAAAAGTTTTTTTTATTGTGGTAAGATACTTACCATGAGATCTACCCTCTTAAAAGATTTTTAAATGTACAATACAGTGTTTGTTGTTACTTTTAGGCACAATGTGTACGGCGGATGTCTATATCTAATTCATCACCCATCACTGACATTTTACACCGGTTGGTTAGCTTTCACATGTATATTTGGTGCCCCTCTGGGTGTGGAGAAGCCTCATCCATATAGTCATGTTAAATGCTTAGAGCCTTTTCTCCACTGTTTGGTGCACAAGGTTTTCACATATTAGCTTCAGCCAAGGAGTCATCAAGAGTCCACTGGTCACATACAATTATGGCTGTTCGTTTACACCTGCTGACACGGAGAAGAGAGAGGTGGGCTTATCTTTACAAGAAGGTGCAATGCATTTCTGGGCATTTATGGGTCTTTTTGAAAATATTAAAAATAGATTTTAGAATTTCCAGAAAATATAAAACTTAAAAATACCACCTATTGTGAATGAAATACAGTGCACAAAACCAGGATTCTGTCTTGAGTCTGTCACCACAATAGGTCCCCACGGATCTGATCCCTTCTGGAGTCTGCACCTGCTCCTGTCCTGACAGCCGCTCATCGGGCTCCCTAAGCCTCGAGTCTGAAGTGATGGATAGGCTAATTCTATGACAAAGACGTATGAATAAGTAAAATGCATTAATTTCATATAATTTAATTAATTAATGAAAAACTAGTAGGATTTTCAGAAAAGCATAATGTATGGAGGACTAGCTAGGATGATACACCTGTGTGTTTTTATATCAAAACACAAATTTTTTTTCTGACGGTGAGATTACTTTCTTCTTTTTAACTGTCTTTACTATCTGATTTTAAAAAATAATGTACAAGATTACTTTTTTAAAGATTGGCACCTGAGCTAACATCTGTTGCCAATCTTCTTTTTTTTTTCTTCTTCTCCCCAAAGTCCCCCAGCACATAGTTGTATATTGTAGTTGTGGTCTTCTGGTTGTGCTGTGTGGGATGCCGTCTCAGCATGGCCTGATGAGCGGTGCCATGTCCATCCCCAGGATGTGAACCAGCGAAACCCTGGGCCACCGAAGTGGAGCACATGGACTTAACCACTTGGCCACAGGGCTGGCCCCAAGATTACTTTTATAATCAGTTAGAATATAAAGTTATTGCCAAGTTGAAAAAAGTTCGCAATATACATTCAGGATGAGAAAAATCTAAATAAAATTACTTATGAGAGATAAACTCAAAATGGATCAAAGACCTAAAGATTAGGCCTGAGACAATAAGTCTTTTGGAAGAGAATATAGGCAGTACACTCTTTGACATCAGTTTCAAAAGTATCTTTTCGGACACTATAACTCCTCAGTTGAGGGAAACAATAGAAAGAATAAACAAATGGGACTTCATCAGACTAAAGAGCTTCTTCAAGGCAAGGGAAAACAGGGTTGAAACAAAAAAACAGCTCACTAATTGGGAAAAAATATTTACAAGCCACTTATCTGACAAAGGGTTAATCTCCATAATATACAAAGAACTCACACTGATTAGCAACAAAAAAACAAACAACCCGATCAAAAAATGGGCAGAGGACATGAACAGACGTTTCTCAAAAGAAGATATGAATATGGCCAATAGACACATGAAAAGATGTTCATCATTGCAAATCATCAGGGAAATGCAAATCAAAACTACACTAAGATATCACCTTACACCCGTTAGATTGGCAAAAACATCCAAAACCAAGAGTGACAAATGTTGGAGAGGATGTGGAGAAAAAGGAACCCTCATACACTGTTGGTGGGAATGCAAACTGGTGCAGCCACTATGGAAAACAGTATTGAGATTTCTCAAAAAGTTAAAAATAGAAATACCCTATGACCCAGCCATCCCATTACTGGGTATCTATCCTAAGAACCTGATATCAGAACTCTCAAGAGTCTGTTGCACCCCTATGTTCATCGCAGCATTATTTACAATAGCCAAGACGTGGAACCAGCCTACATGCCCAGAAACTGATGATTGGATAAAGAAGATGTGGTATATATACACAATGGAATACTACTCAGCCATAAAAAAAGACAAAATTGGCCCATTCACAGCAACGTGGATGGACCTCGAGGGTATTATGTTAAGCGAAATAAGCCAGTCAGAGAAAGACGAACTCTATATGACTCCACTCATAGGTGGAAGTTAGTATATTGATAAGGAGATCTGATCGGTGGTTACCAGGGAAAAGGGGGGGTGGGGGGAGGGCATAGGGGGGAAGTGGTGTACCCACAACATGACTAACAAAAATGTACAACTGAAATCTCACAAGGTTGTAATCTATCGTAACATTAATAAAAAAAAATTACTTATAAGAGAATATAAAGACAGCAGGAGAATTTTTTTCCAGCAACCATAAATACGGATTTTTGGTGGCTAAGCACGAAACTGAATGATCCACTAGGCTGGCAAATGAGGTGAAAATGTGCCACAAATATCAAGAATCATGTGTTCTACAAATTGTGCATGGTCATTTATGTACCTTTATGAAGGAGTTAAAACTCATTCCTTATGACCCCAAAATATGAATCTTATGACACTCCAGGGAGGACTATAACTGCAACACCATCCTTTACATAAAGAACAAAAATTTAAAAATCATCTTTGCATATTAATTCCATGCACTGATATTGCAGATTGAAAATAACTTTAATACTCAGTGATTTAATGCCAGCGTAGGTATTCAAACAGGCCTGTGGCAAGGCCGGATTAGCTGGCAGAGGGTTTTTGTAGTGAAACATCATAAATGTGAACACTCGGTGTGGGATGGAGATCAGAGCATGTGGGGAGGAGCAGGAGTCAGGAGAAGGCCAGGGAGGTGGGGAAAAGGACTTAGGGTTCTGGGATTCAGGCCATCTGGGAAAAGGGCGAGGCTGGTGGAGACAGCTGTGTCCCTGGGGCTTGGATATAAGTGTTTCCCTCAAGGGCTCTCATGAAAGAGAATAAACCGCCCAACTGCCTGGCCTGCAGCTGCAAGCTGAATTTCATCTCCAAACTCACATTGCTTCCTGAAGACTCAGGAAAGGCTGGTGAGTGAATTAGACATCTGCAGGTGGGGCGGTTCCAGGATCAAGGTGAGGACTGGGCTGGTGTCAGGTCCCAGATAGGCCAGAGGGGACAGGACTCTTGGAAGCTATTGGTACATGTGGACAAAGAGCGGTAAAGACCAGAGGCACGAATCTGGTTGGTTAGAGCAGAGGAGGAGGGTGAGGTCTGGGAAAGGAGGTTGAGAATATATGGATTTGCTGAAGTTACTGAAAATTAGTAAATAAGGAGATACCATCCAAAAACAACAGCTGCTGTAATAATTAGACTAGATGTGAGAAACAGAAAACAGATGGACTTACTGTAGACCAGTCCTGGCAAAATATGAGAAAGATCCTGGAAATGACAGGCATCTTTGCTGGGTCACCCCAAGCACGAGGTGGGAAGAGGATTTGGGGAGCCACCAGGGCGACCTGGGCAGATGTGAGGAGAGAACCATGGAGAGGAGGCACTGAGTGGGGCATTTAGGATGAACTGGTGTCAGACCAAAGTCACTCTATCAGGACACCAATTCCACAGGCAAATTCTGTATCCCTAGCTTCCTGGCCTCTTTCTGTGGCTCCGATTTAAAAATTTTCCCTGCTGTTCCCTTGCCTAAACACATGGTTTTCATGACCTTCTGTAATGCCTTCCTCTCCAGCCCTGCCTTTGTTGACTTGCGTCTTCCCTGGCCTCTTCTTTCTTGCTTTTATCTACTTTCATTTTCTATCAGGTCGGTGGGGCACACAACTACCCTCATTTCCCTCTGGTGCTCTCCCTTTTGTCTTCTGTTTTTCCACTTTTTCCAAGAGGAAGGCCACCCTCACTGGAGAGAGCCTTCTCACAGAGCAGCAATATGCTCAATAGGAGACGATTCCAAACCGAAGGCCAGCTGATTGGGCTCCTTTGATGGGCGCCTCTGATGAAAGAACACTATCTCCCAGCACTTGGAGCATGGTCAGAGAAGTAGATTTTCCTTCCCAGGAAGGAAAACTAGGGGCATCAAGAGGATAACTGGAGTGGAAAATATAATGTTAATGAGTATAAGATATAACTTAGCCAATGAGCTAAATATTTTTAACTACCCCTTCACTAGAGGGAATTAATATTTGTCTCCAATTCTTCAAACCTATCTGCTTACAAATTTCCTTCTCTTTAATCCACAAGTCTATAGGGTCCTAAAAGTTCCCATTTTTTTTCTATATCCCCAGTTTGTGATATAGTGCCTGTAAAATAGTTATTGCTCAAAATACACTTGCTGCATGACTGAGTTAATTAATGAACCAGAGTACAACTAAGAAATAAATGTTAAATTTCTACATGCAAAATGTCCTCCAAATGTCAGGCAGCCCTCCCCATGCTCCTGGCAATAATACATTTCTTTTTCCAATTTCAGTCATTTGTAAACTTAGCTCTGTAAGGTGTCAGCACAAGGAGTGCCCCACTTCAGGCACACACACTTTGTCAATGTTACCTCTTAAGGTCTCTTGACCTTCTTCACAAGTGTGCAAACTGTAAGTGATAAATTCAGAAATTTTAAATATCGTTTCTGTCAGTTATTGGTTTGTGATATTTGGCAAATGATTCACATTCATTGAGTCTCAATTTCCTTTAGTGTGAAATGTGAAACATATTCAGTTCCTGGAGTGGATAGTCAACATATAAATGCAGAAACATATCAAGGGCCACATGCAAAGTGCTCACTACAGTGTCCGGCATGAAGCCGATGTGTGATAAATATTAGATTAGTTCCTCTGTGACTGGACTGGATGATGTTCAGATCCCTTCTATCCCTGGAACACCACTGGCCATTTAGAATCCTGTCTCTTCATTCAACTACTGTTCCAACAAACCTCCACAGGCGGTCTTTCTAGAGAAGAGTAATTATTCTAAACTACTGGCTTCAAGACATCTGATGGCCGCCCCCTGTGAAAAGGATGGAGTCTAAGTGTGAGGTTGTGATCCAGGCCCTTCACAATCAGGAAAAATCTGTCTGTGCAACCCCTCCCCTACCTTCTCCTGTATTTCCTATGCCTCAGCCACCCTGGGCTGAGGAAATTTCGAGAATGCAAACATTTCTCATGGTGATTCCCCATTTTCATTCTTCATCATATGATAAACTACTCAACTCAAGTCAAGTACCATCTGTTGCTGCCTTCCCAGACACACACAGGGTTTCCTCTCTATATTCAGGACCAACTGTTTGTAGGAGAAGAACATACAACAATATCTTTTACTTTGATTAGTTGGAAATGTATATCTTTTAATCAGAGTGTCACTCCTTGGGGCAGAAAACATATCCTATTCATCTTTGTACGTCTTATTATTTACATGTTCAAAGAAGATGGAGAGAGTGGAATTTGCCAAAATATCCTGGTTTCTTCACAAAGAATATTACAAAAAATGTGTGTTTTCCTGTGTCTCCATGAATAAGAGGTGATGGCTCTGGTGGTCTCCCCAGGCATGACTACCTTAAACCACACTGGTGTTAGCCACACAGTCTTCCACCTGCTGGGCATCCCTGGACTTGAGGACCAGCACATGTGGATTTCCATCCCCTTCTTCATTTCCTATGTCGTCGCCCTGCTTGGGAACAGCCTGCTCATCTTCATTATACTTACAAAGAGCAGCCTCCACGAACCCATGTACCTCTTCCTCTGCATGCTGGCTGGAGCAGATGTTATCCTCTCTACGTGCACAGTACCTCAGGCCTTGGCCATCTTCTGGTTCCATGCTGGGGAGATCTCCCTGGATCGCTGCATTACTCAGTTCTTTGTCACACACTGCATTTTCATGTCTGAGTCGGGAATCTTGTTGGTGATGGCGTTTGACCGCTACATTGCCATATGCTACCCCCTGAGATACAGCACTATTCTTACACACGCGCTGATTGGGAAAATTGGTGTTGCAATCTTTCTGAGAAGTTACTGTACAATTTTCCCCATAATATTTCTTTTGAAAAGATTAACTTTCTGCCAAAATAATGTCATTCCACATACCTTTTGTGAACACATTGGCTTGGCCAAATATGCTTGTAATGACATTCAGGTGAACATCTGGTATGGACTTTTTGTCATAGTGTCAACAGTGGTCTTAGATGTCCTGTTAATTTTTGTTTCCTATGTGCTGATTCTCCATGCTGTCTTCCGCATGCCTTCCCAAGATGCTCGCCACAAAGCTCTCAACACGTGTGGCTCCCATGTCTGTGTCATCATCCTCTTTTATGGGCCTGGGATCTTCACAACCCTTACTCAGCGGTTTGGACGCCACATTCCACCTCATATCCACATCTTGCTGGCTAATGTTTGCATTGTGGCTCCACCTATGCTGAATCCCATCATTTATGGTATCAAGACCAAGCAAATCCGAGAGCAGGTGGCTCACATGTTGTTTCCAAAGCAGAAATAACTTTGGAAGAGGAACAGAGTTTTCAGCATCTCTGACTATCCATGATGTAGTCGATGGGAGTGGTGGGTGGAAACATTAGTAATAAGCTGAAACGTTAGGAAATAGCTCAATGAATTCTGTTTCTGGAGTAAGTTCACCAGGAATGCTGCAGGACTTACATCTTCTATTGTCAAAGCAACAGAGAGAGCAGTGCCACGTTTGATTGAGCAAGTCATCTCCTGCACAGAGCCTGTGGTTGGACATATGAATTTCGATCATGTAGCCTTCATTTCACTAGCCTGATCTTTAGTAATAGATGGAATGAGAACAGTGCTCTGGTCCTGGAATTTGTTCAACTATTCCTCACTGAGTTTCTCATTCTCTGAGACACCTTGTGACATCCATGGACAATCACACACAAAGGACACAATGTGTCAGTTATGCAGGATGAGTAACTTCTGGAGATCTAATGGATAGCATTGTAGCTACATACTGTATTAGTATGCTGTATTGTAAATTTGTATTTGTATTATAAATTTGAAATTTGCTAAGAGATTTGATCTGAAGTGTTCTCACCACACAGATACACAAATTGCAACTATGAAAGGTGATGAATATGTTAATTAGCTTGATTGTGATAATCATTTCACAATGTATTCATATACCAAAACATCACATTGTACATCTTAAATATATATACTTTTTGTCAATTATATCTCAATAAAGGAGGAAAAAATGAGAATTCACCTAAAATATAACCATTAGATGGGTTAATAATTTGGTGTGTATTCTTCCATATCTTTGTCATGTATATTTATGCATTTGTGTAAAATGATATATATATGAACATATTCATAAATCTGGACAGACACATACACATTTGTGCATTTAGAAGAAGTGGAATGATCTTCGTTATGGCAGATTGCCGTGTGCCGTCACCTGACTTGTCCGTGACTTACATCAGCAAGTTGTGAGAGGGCCTGATGGGTCAGTGTTAATCCCTGAAAAGAGAAGGGGGATGGTTTGGAGAACGCTGGTTGTGGATAGTGGAAGTGGCGTTCCTCTTCTTGCCCAAGGATAATCCCTCTGGTGTGACATTGACTCTGGCAGGGGAAAGGGGAATTCACGATGCTCGAGGCAGCTACCATATTGTAGCCAACTCCTGAATGGTGGAACCACGACATGCATTTTTCCAAGTTCCTTTTATAGCAGGATGTTACAGTGGAAGTTAGAATAGGGTCTGCATTAGACACAGGGAGTGTGACCAGGAACTGTTGCATGAACCCAAGGCAAGACCATTACCTTCGAGATGACTGACATAATTGTGCCCAGGAAAGACGTTCCATAGAGATGGAGTCAAAATAACTCCCTGAAGGCCTTTGTATGAAACACAAATGCAGGACAAGCATAGAAATGGATGTGAGCCCACAGTGAGGTTGCCATCCTGAGTAACAGTGAGTAAAAGTTTGCTTTAAGAAGCTGTCCCACTTGTTTATTCCCCCTTCACCTACTCTGGGTCTTTGACTCCATATAGCAGCCTTAATAGAGCCACAAAACGTAAATGTCATCCCACCTCCCTCCCTCCCCAACTTGCTTAGAAGGAACGCCATCCACCACCGCCACAGAGTATTGAATGAGTCACTTGCGTAAATGGGTTTAAAGACATTTATAGGAGCACTTTCAGGATTAAAACATATTAAGCACATATTTTTCAATAAACACACCCTAACAAACAAAACTAAAAGTTTGTCAACAAAAAGAGTGACTCAACCAATATTAGTGTATACCTGTTATAAATTACCAGGACTAAGCTAAGGCCTGGGGAGACAGACATAAATATCATAGTCCCTTCTCTTAGAGAGGCCATAAACTAGAGTAGACAAAAATTAAGCAATTAAAATGCATTGTGATAAATTATGTAGAACAATGAAGGACAGGCACTTCACCCAGCTGGGAGTGAGAGAACTCCTCCTACAGGAGCTGATTCCGGCACTGAATATTGACAAGCAGGAAGAGTGAGCCAGGTCGAGGGCTTGGGAGAGGAAGTGGCCAATCTGAGAAGGGCAAAGTGAGGAAAGCAGTGTGTGGAAGAGGAGTGGCAAGAGATGGTCTTTATGAGATAGGCAGGGGGAGAATGAGGAAAGGCCTTAGATATGAAGGACTTCAGGACATGCCATCCCAAAATATGCCACTTTGGAATATTGATTGTTTTGAGCTGAAGGTGCTTGAAAAACAGCCCATGCAAGAAGGGCTCTCTGACCTACCCTTTTCTACTTAAAAACTGGCCACATGATTTCCTTTGAAAAGGTGTGCTCCCTGTGCTGGAAAGAGAAGAACATCCTTATCCCCAGGGACTGGGAATCAAGTCCGATGGATCTGTACAAACAAACTTACTAAAATAACCCTTATCTTCCACGAGTTCCCGCCTCCCTCCCCCCGTATATCTCCTAGTCACTTCCCTACAATTGACTGTCCTTAGCCCAAACGCTTTTGTCTTATCATTTCTTCACAAATTTATCATTTCTTTGTCTAAAAGGTATAAAACCTTTTTCCTCTTGTCACTTGTTCACGTCTTCATTCTCTTCTTAATGTGTATGTAAAATTTTAACTGTACATGTAAAATTTTAATATATTATATATACGTAAATATACATATTATATTTATATATAAATATATATTTAATATACCATGTATATGTAAAAATTTAATATATCTTGCTTTTTTGTCTGCTTAATCTGTTTTCATGTCAGTTTAATTTTTGGTTCCAGCCAGAGACCCTAACAGAGTAGAGGAGAATTTATCCTTCCCTCCAGATTCCACACTAGAAATTTAGACTTTAACCTGAAGCTCACAGGTGGCTGTTTGAGAGTGTTAAGTAGAAAGTCATGATCCGATTTTGGATTTAGAAGGTAAATTATGCTGATTTTCGCCATTAGGATTTTGGTATATGAACTCAGACTTAAATGAATTAGACTCAAATTTTGGAAACTGGCAGCGTCATCTATGTGTCAAATTATTAATGGAAGTCATTTGATCAATTCCTGCTGCCACATTTGCCATTGTAGATACTGTAAAAAACCAAAATTCAACTGAGTAAATTTGAAGATCTAATTGGTTTTATCAGGCGATTCACGACTCAGGCAGCAGCCCATCTAGGAAGCAGCAGCGTGCTCGAAGGGGCCGTCCAAAACGGAAGGTTTTTATAAAGAGGGGCCTGGGGCAAGGGGGTTATTAACAAAAGAAAAGAAAGGATTATTTCAGGCATGTTGTCTTATTTTTTGGGGAAAGAAAGGGCAGGGGTTTTATCATGTAGATTACTTCACTACTGCAGCTCGGGAAATTTCAGATTGTTTAAAGATCACCTTCCTGAGAGACTGAAATTGTAATTGTCTTGGTTTTGTTGATGCAAAGAAATCGATAATCTACAAATCAAAATTGGGGTGAATTTATCATGAGGTAACCCTAAGGACGCTATATCCTGGGAGAGTACCTTCACGAAGGAAGGAAGGGCTCCAAAGTGGGGTGTACAGGGTGGCTACATAGCATATTGGAACAAAGAGCATACATCACATATGCTAGTGAAACTGAGAACTAAGGAGTTAGAAATCTCCCCTAGAGCAGAAACTTTAGGATAAGCTTTGCTAACTGCAGCTGTGCATATTCAACATAAGCAACTGTTGTTCAAAACTAACCAGGTCTTTCTGTCCCTCTTTAGTATAGGAGGGAGCTGTCTTTTCCAGGAAGCCAAGGTCCAGACGTTAAGATTCAGTCTCACAAGGCCAAATGCAGACTGAAGACGAAAACGAACCAGAAAAGTTCCAGTCAAGGAAAAAGAAATTCAGTCTTCAAGGCCAAATGCAGGCTGGTGGGAAGACGCCAACCAGCAAGGCCACATGCCCCCGCTCCTCTACCTAAAATGCCGGCACATGCTCTCCCTCCCCTACCTACAGCCCCAGGTAAAACCCCCTACCTTCTTCCCTTCAGTGAGGTGGATCTGACTTTTAACTCCCACATCCTTGTCTGGCTGCCTTTTGATAGTAAACCTCTTTTCTTGCTGCAAGGCTGATGTTTCAGTTTTTTTTTTCTTTTTGGCCCTCCTGTGGGATGGGTAAACGAACCTGTGACTATGTTTGGTAACAATAGGAATGTCCCTTTTACAATAGTCACAAGATTGCTTTGCTGGCACAGCAGCTCAGTGAACACAGTAGGCCAGTGGCCAGCAGGTCAGTAGTCACAAGGTGAGCACAGAAGGTTGGTAATTAATCCTTAGTTTCTAGGAAGAGATGCTTATCCTTAAGGAAATGCCGATATGGGGGAAAACTACATCCTTATCTTTAAGGGCAGCATTCTTGTCTTTGGAACACTGTAAATGTTTAAAGCAGATGTACAATGCATGCTCAACAGGCCACATTAGGCCCTTTTGGAAAAACAAAGTCAGGCCAAATTAGTTTTAAACCACATGGCTTCCAATATATCCTATTTCTTGCCATTTATTCATCAGCTTGCTGTCATGGGGACCATTTTGGTCCTGTTCTTCCTTTCTTTTAACAATAGGGATACTCAAGTACAGGAGTTTTATTACACAATTTATTCCAGATATTTATTAAAAAGAACATATGTGTTACTTCAACTAGTTAGGATTTTTAAAAACTCTTAAAGTCCTTGTCTTTAATTAATTAGTTCCACAAATATTTATTGGACGACTACTGTGGGCTGGACACTATACCAGGTAGTAGGTTACACGGTAAGCAAAAATACCTCAGGATCTTTCAATCAGGTGAGAAAGAAAGATAATTAAATTATCACACAACTGAATGGGCTTTCATGAACGCTTTGGGATTTCAAAGGAAAAGCTGTTGGAGCCTGGGGGTGAGCATAGTCTTCCTTGAGGGAAGCAACCTTAGGCTGCCATCTGATGGCTGAGTAGACCATTTACAATGTGTTTGTGGATGGAGTTGAGGCGGAGAACTTTGAAGGGAGAGCACACAGCCTGTGCAAAGACATTGAGGCTAGATGGAGAATGGAAACTTAAAAGAGCTAAAGAGGACCAAAAGATCCCAGAGCGTCTTTCTGACAGGCCAGGTTAGGACCTGTCTCATTTTTCTTTAAACAAGGGAAGCCATTGCAGTCTTTCAGCAAGGGCCGCTCCTGATCAGATTTGTGTTTTCCAAGGACACCTCCATCTGCTCTGAGACCTAGGCTGTAATGGGGCAGAGCGGGAGCAGAGAGACTTGAGGGAATCTCAGGCTTGCAAAGTGAGGGATGGAAGATATTTCCTGTAAGATAATCTACTTCTCAAGCACACTTAACCTTGGACCTGAATTGTCCTGGTGTCAGCTATTTTTTATACAGCTTCAAGGCTTTACTGCTCCAAGTGTGGTTCTCAGCCTAGCTGCTTTGGCATCATTGAAACCAGCAAACAGCCATTGATGATTAAGTATCTAGGTACTAAAGTTTTTTTTGCAATTACTGATTATATCTTTTAGCTGTTTAACCCACCCATTGTTAACTGTGCTGTTTAGGCAAGATGCTATCTGACTCCCACTAGGCTCCTATAGATAACATCTTCCTGGAACCTGGGTCACCATGGTAATGGGCGTGTGAGCTGTTTTTCAGGAGTAAGAACTCCTTGTCCACTCCAGGCCGGTTGAGACCACCAGCTCATCAACAAGGCCCGTGTACATGTCCGATAGGTGACCTTTTGACGTCAAGAGGCTAAAAACTCCACCCTCACATCATGCTAAACCGCCGTTTTGTGAACATGGGTCCTATGAAGAGGCATGGAGTCTGACTACGCTTGCGCAGACCATCAATTCCCTCACCTCTCCTCACCTTCCATCACCTCTCTCCGCATTTCAGACCACCTTTCCCCCATCCCATGAATATCCCTGAGTCCCTGTTTTCAGGGAAGCGAATTTGAGGTTCACGCTCTTGCTTCCTCACGTGGCTGCTTTGTGAGTAAATCCTCTCCCTGCTGCAATCTTGTCGTCCTGGTGTTTGGCTTTCCGGGTGGTGGGCAAAAATGAACCTGGTTTGATAACATTATCTGGGAGCTTGTTGGAAATGGTCAATCTTGGATCCCAGTCTGGATTAATGAATCAGAATTTGTATGCTAAGAAGCTCCTCAGGTTATCTGAATGCAGGTGTTTTGAGCAGCACTGCTTTAGGGCAAAGATTCTCAAATTTGGTTGCACATTAGAAACACCCAGGTAGTTTGAGGATCTATTCCTATCTAGTTCCCACCACCAGAGACCTGGATTCAACTGTAACATACATTTATTTATTTATTTTTGGGTGAGGAAGATTGGCCCCTAGCTAACGTCTGTTGCCAATCTTCCTCTATTTGGTACGTGGGATGCCACCACAGCATGGCTTGATGAGTGGTATGTAGGTCTGCACCTGGGATCCAAACCTGTGAACCCCGGGCCACTGAAGAGGAGTGCATGTACTTAACCACTAGGCAACCAGGCCAGCCTCTGTCACATTTTTTCCCCCTGAATCTAATGATTTTTAACAATTCCCCAGGAACTGCTAATGTACAGTCAAGTTTAAAGAGGAACTTTACATTTTCAGAGACCTCTGCCTTTTGGTAGTTTTCTCAAACTTTGGTGTGCATTGGAGTCATCTGGAGGGCTTTTTAAAACACAGATCTCTGGGCTCCATTCCCAGAGTGTCTACTCAGCAGAGCTGGGGTCCAAGTTTGCATGTTTGTCAAGTTCCCAGTTGATGCTGATGCTACTTCTCTGGGGATCACACTTTGGGAAGCCCTGCCTTAGAGTGTATAATGATTTAGGAAAATTTGCAATTAACAGTCACCTCTTATAAGAGAAGCATGAAAAATACACTCTGTTGCCTCATAGATAGATTCGTCCCTGATAATTATAAAATCATATGTTTATCAATCCTTTTTGTTTGATATTCTCTTCATAATTTTAAAGTCCATAACATTCACTTAATTATGATACATAAGAAAATTAGAATCAGTTTAAACATATTGTATTTCAGTATGGAAATACTCAAAGCTGCACTTGAAGGCACAAAAAGTAGGCAGAAGCTTGCATCGATTTCTGGATTCCCTTAAGAATCATGATTTTAAGAATATCAAATGCAGAAAATGCCGTGTTGTTGTAACTCCTCATATTCTCTCAGCAAAGATGCTGTCCTGAATGTGATTTGTTTGTATTGGTGGACAATTTTATGAATTTTTGGGCAAAACTATGTGCTATCTCTCTATAATTTACACAATTGCACAAGAAAATCTAAACGTATGTTAAAGTACAACACTTGTAATCATATGTATACTTAAATTGGATGTAAGTTTAAAATTTTTGATCAGATTTTCCACCCAAATTCGTTAACAGTTCATTGCAGAGCAAGTTTCATGCCTACAGTTAACATAGTTATCTTGGTCGTTATCAGTCTCAGCCCTCAGTCACCATGTGAATCAACAGGGCCAACTCCAGATCTCCAAACACTCCTGTTTGTTGGCCACATTTACTGAGATTTAGTGATTCCGTTGATTCAATCACCCCCACCGCTCACCTGATCAGATTACATTTCACCTGATCATAATCCAATCAATCAAGACGTCCTGGAAGTCTCCTCCCACTCTGAGGAGGTGATTCTGTTCTTTTGCACTCTGCTACTTGGAAGAGCTCTAGCCAGGTGGTCATCCCCCTGCCTTCAGAGTTCCAGAAGCCAGTAAAGCCCACATGTATCTGAAGTCCCCAGTGGCCATCATGCCCTCGTCCCCACTCAAGGTGGCTATGATATGTAAGAGTAACATGAACAGGAGCATGGAAGCCCACAGCATCCTCAGGAAAAAAGCCTTCAGTGTCTGGTCTTTTGGAGCTGGATTTTGGGTGAGGCTCCCAGGAGAGGCACCCAATCTTCCCGTGGTTTACAATTTCTCAACCACATATAAACAGATGTACAATGACCTTCTCAGGAAAGACAGACAACGCTATACCAGGAACGGAATCTTACACATCCCGGGAAGAAATGAGAGAATCAAGCCCCGGCCAGAAAGATTTCAAGAGTGCTGTGAGGCCTTTGATGTCATCTTTACCTGTGGGGAGAGCATCCATGACAGAGTGGTGGAAGATCTATGTGCCAGAGAGCAGGAGACCTTCCAGCCTGTGCACGCGATCAACGTGGACATCCAAGACACCCTGGAGGACGCCACCCTTGGAGCTCTGCTCATCTGTGAGCTCTGCCAGTGCCTCCAGCATGCAGATGACATGGAAGACAGTCTGGCTAAAGTGGAGGAGAAAAGAGGAAAGAGGATGGAGCTTTCTTCACACAGTCTGCTTCTACTGAAGATCATGACTGGTTTTGGCTCTTCAATCAGTAAGAACTTGTGGGTGGAGTTTTTGACTAGTCCATATTTTCGGGGATAAGTATCTTTAAATCCTTTTCCAGTAGATGCTATTTGTATGATTTTTAAGTGTGCCACTGAGGATGAGTTACGAACAAGAAAAGCATTTTAAGGACAAGGACTTCTAATAGTCGTGAAAATACTCCAAACGTGGGGAACATTGTTCTAGCACTTTGCACGGAGGAAATAATTCAGTGATCACATTGCTTTGCAAGGAAGTTACCGCCAGGGACTCCTTTTTGCAGATGAGCAAACCAAAGTTTATAATGGAGTGCTGGACAAATGATTTCTTTTAGGATATTTAGCAAGAAAATAACATTGTCCAGTCCATCAGTTTAAAACAATTTCCTTTTGCTCATTTGGTTGGTATATTAATTAGGAACTTTTTTCTTTAATGAGAAAGGATTATATTGCATTTTGAATTTAAAAACATCTTACTTTTAGATTATATCTCTTTTACTAAAGCCAACTTCAGTAAAAACCTAAAGTAGATAACAGGCTGAATATTATTTCTAACATCTAGGAGTTATCTGTTCAATTACTAGCTCACCCATGTACTATGAGTGGGAAATTTAGATTTAGATTGAGATATGCTGTATTGGACACATAGTGGTATCTTGAGTAGACAGCCGTGGTTTCAGTTAAGAGGCAAATGGAATGTTCACAAGATTGGTGATGATAAAAAAAACAGCATCTGGTGGTGGCAAATTGCTGAAAGACTTGAGTAGAAATGTAACCACAAAAGTTAGTTATGCCAAAAAAGAGCACTGTGACTGTGACATCACTACAGGTGTGTCTGACAAATTTTTATTTCTTGACCTGAGTGATGTTGGTCTTATAGTAACTCATTGTCATTTATTTGTTTTGTTTTGTTTTCTGTAATTGTGTTTCTTTCTTTTTTTTTAAAATAACAAATTTAAAAAAATGCCCAAAATGAGAGGCAGTGACCAAACGTTATAAATATGTCAATGGCTTTAGTTGTAATTATTTTGTTTCCTAGTCCTCATTTCTCATGCCCAATCTACCTGATGTAGCCTCTTGATTGTATCATCACTTTCTGACTGTTGTTCCTGCTTTCACTCCACTCTAGATCCACCGGGCAGAGGATATAATACTTCAACATCATTCTATTGGTCAAAGCAAGTCATGAGGCCACATAGATGCAGGGGGATGGGTAATAGGTTGTACTCTTGATGGCGGAACTCCCTCGTGAATATAGGGAGGGAAGAATTACTGGCAACCGTTTTTGCAGATGGTCAACCACACTTGACAGACTGTCAGATTGCCAAATATTCAAAAGCTTGACAAATACTGTGCTGGCAAGTTTGTGAGGAAAAAGGACTTCCATACATTGCTGGCAGGAATGAAAAATGGTATAGACTCTATGAAGGGAGTCTTTCAATAGATAACAAAACTACAAATGAATTTAACTTTTGACCAAAGTGATCCTACTTCTAGAGATTGACCGTGATATCTATCAATAGAATTATCTCACTGGAGAAGAGAGAAAAAGAATGGAACAAAATAAAAGCCTCTTAGGTACTGGTGCAATGACAACAAAATGTCTAACATATATGTTGTTGGGGTTTCAAAATGAAATGAGAGAAGGGGACAGAAAAATGTTTTCTAAGAAATACTGCTGTATATATCCAAATGAGGTAAAAACAATAAATTTACTGATTCAAAAATCTCAGTGGACTTTCAGGAGGATAAAAACAAGGAAAGTATTGCCTAGGCCCATCCAAATCAAACTGAAAATTAAGATTAAGTGAAAAATTTTGAATGCAACCAAAGGAGTCAGGCAAATGAAATAGAAATGTGGCTAAGAGAATCCAGGTTCACTCGTCTTCTACTAACTGTTAAGCATGTACATTTATATACCCTTAGATAAGAGAGCTAAACGTCATGATTCATGACTCTGGAATTTGAAATTCATGTGAGCCCCGGTGATGCATATAACTTCAACATAATCCTTCTCATGAAGAATAAAACTTTAGAAAACGTAAGTCCATCTTAACTGTAAGCACTTATGTTCCCATTGCATTAAAATACACCTGTAGCAAGGCTAGCTTAGGTGGTAGATGGTTTTTATATGAGATCATCGGGAGAGAAGCAAAAGAGAAAAGGAGCAGGAAGAAGTGAGGGGGGTGGGAAGTGGTCTTAGAGACCCAGCCCATTTGGGAAGAGGAGGAGGCTGGTAGAAAGAGCACTGTCCCTGGAGCCCAGGTGTAAGTGCTTCCCCCAAGGGCTCTCATGACAGAGGATAAATAGCCCAACTTCCGGCCTGCAACAACTGACTTTCATCATCAATCTCATGTTTGTTCCTGAAGACTCACTGTAGGGCTGGTGAGTGAATTAGACATCTGCAGGTGGAGTGGTTCTTGGATCAAGGTGAGGATTGGGCTTGTATTTTGTCCCAGGCAGGCCAGAGGTGAGAAGTCTGTAGGAGGTTTTTGATACATGTGGACAAAGAATGGTAAATACCAGAGACACAAATCTAGTTGTTTACAGCACATGTGGAGAGTGAAGTCTGGTAAGGGAGGTGAGAGTATATGGGCTAGCTCATGTTACTGAAAGTTAGAAAATAAAGAGATACCATCCAAAAAACAACAGATGCCCTAATAATTAGACTGGGCATGAGAAACAGAAAGACACTGACTTAGACTGCAGACTTATTTTGGCAAATATGAGAAGAGCCCTGAAAATGACTGGGATTTGTGCCAGGCTTCCCATATCAGGGTGTGAGCAGGGGCTTTAAGAAGACAGCCAGGCCATCTCAAGCACATGTGAGAAGAAAATATTGGGGAGGAGGCATGTGAGAGGGATTTCTAGAAGGAACATGTTTTAGACCAAAGTCACTCTATCAGGAGACCAATCAAACAGGCAAATCCCCAACCCCTGAGCTCCCTGGCTTCTCTTTCTGGCTTAAATTAATAAAAACTTCTGTGTTACTCCCTTTCCCCAATCATGTGGCATCATCAGCTTCTATAATCTCCCCTCATCTCAAGCCCCTGATTTGTTGAATTATGTCTTCGCTGGCCTCTTTCTCTCAGAACAACCATCTGCTCTGTAGAGATAGTTCCCTCTCTCAAGGCCAGTGACTAGACTCCCTTGACCAGTAACTCTAATGGTAGAACAATTTCTCCCATCACTTGAAGGATGGTAATAGGAGCTGATTTTCTCCCCCAGGAAGAAAAAAAGAGGCACCAACAGGGGCACTTGGGGTGGAAGAAATAACGTTAAGCATAGTAAATAACTTAGTACTAAGCTAGATATTTTGAGGATAGGCAGACATTTGGTTCTGCCGAAAACGTCTATAAAACATTTGGTTCATCAGACATTTGGTCCACGCAAAAAGATCCTTGATATCTGGTCATATTTGGTCTTGTCCAAAATGTCTGTGTAGTCACTGGGTCCATGCTGAAAGGTCCTTGATATCTGCAGGACCGTTTGGTCCTGTCCAAAAAGTCCATAAGACGTTTGGTCCACACCAAAGGTCCTTGATATCTGGTTGTATTTGCTCCTGTCCAAAACATCCATGGACACATTGGGTCCACGTTAAAAGATCCTTGATATCTGCAGGGTCATTTGGTCCTGTCAAAAACATCCATCAGACATTTGGTCCATGCCAAAAGGTCTTTGATATCTGGTCATATTTTGTCCTGTCCAACAAGTCCCTGGACACATTAGATTAATGCCAAAAGATCCTTGACGTCTGCAGGACCATTTGATTCTGTCCAAAATGTCCACAAGACATTTGGTCCATGCCAAAAGGTCCTTGATATCTGGTCATATTTGGTCCTGTCCAAAATGTCTATGGAGACATTGGGTCCTTGCCAAGAGATTATTGATATCTGGTCATGTTTGGTCCTATGCAAAACCATTTGGCATAGACCAAATATGCTCATGGATGTTTTGGACAGGACCAAATGTCCTGCTAGGATTTTGAGATACCCCTTCATCAGAGAGAATTAACATTTGTCTCCAATTCTTCAAAACTACCTGCTTACAAATTTGCTTCACTCTCAAGCTGTGAGCCCCTAGGACTCTGAAGATTCCCATTGTTTTCCTATATTCTCAGTTTGTAATATGGTGCTTGAAAAATAGCTAAAGCTCAAAATACACTTGCTGAATGACTGAGTTAATGAATGAATGAAAGTACACTAGTAAATCTTCTAAGTATCATGCTGTTACACGCCCAGGCTTTCTTTTTCTGATTTTAGTCTTTTTTTTTTTTTATCAGTGAGGAAGATTGTCCCTGAGCTAACATCTGTTGCCAATCTTCCTCTTTTAGCTTGAGGAAGATTGTTGCTGAGCTAACATCTGTACCATCTTCCTCTATTTAGCATGTGGGACACTGCCACAGCATGGCTTGATGAGCAGTGTGTAGGTCTGTGCTTGGGATCTGAACCTGTGAACCCTGGGCCACTGAAGTGGAGCACACGAATTTAACCACTACACCACCAAGCTGGCCCCTAACTTCAGTCATTTTTAAACTTAGTTCCCTAAGGTGTGAGCACAAGGAGTGCCTCACTTCAGGCACACACACCTTGTCGTTGTTACCTCTTAAAGCTCTCTTGAACTTCTTCACAAGTGAGCAAACTGTATGTGATAAATTCAGAAATTGAAATCTCATTTCTCTCTCTTAATAGTTTGTGCCACTTGGCAAATGATTCACATTCACTGAGTCTCACTTTTCTTTAGTATGAAATGGGAAAAATATTCTGTTCCTGGAGTGGACTTTCAACATCTAAATGCAAAAATTATAAAGCGCTACATACAAAGTATTTACTACAGTCTCTGGCATAAAGGAGATGTGGAATAAATATTAGATTAATTCCTCTGTGACTGTATTATGTTCAGATCCATTCTATTCCTGGAATACCACTGGCTCTTTAGAATCCTGTTTCTTCAGTTAACTACTATTCCAATAAACCTCCACAGGTAATTTTTCTAGAGTAGAATCATTGTTCTGAACTACTGGCTTCTAGACACCAGATGGCTGGCCCCTGGGAAAAGGATGGAGTCTAAGTGTAAAGTTGTGATCAAGGCCCTTCACAATCAGGAAGAATCTGCTTGTACCACCCTTCCTCTGCCCTCTCCACTATTTCTTATGCATTAGCCACCCTGGGCTGAAAAAGTTTCAAGAAAGCAGACATTTCTTATGTTGATTCCCCATTTTAATTCTTGACCTTTTGATAAACTATTCAGCTCAAGTCAAGTACCATATGGTACTGTCCTCCCAGACACACATGATCATTTCCTCTCCGCATTCATAACCATCTGTTTGTAGGAGAAGAACATACTACAATATCTTTTCTTTGATTAATTGGAAACATATGTATGTATCTTATAACTTGAGTGTCACTCATTGAGGTAGAGAACATATCTTACTCATCATTGTGTGTGTCTTATTATCTGCATGTTCAAAGAAGACGGAGAGGGTGGATTATGCCAAAATCTCGTGGTGTCTTCACAAAGAATATTATATAAAAATCTGTTTTCCTCTGTCTCTGTGACTAAGAAGTGATATCTCTGGTGGTCTCCCAGACATGACTACCACAAACCACACTGGTGTTAGCCACACAGTCTTCCGCTTGCTGGGCATCCCTGGACTTGAGGACCAGCACATGTGGATTTCCATCCCTTTCTTCATTTCCTATGTCATTGCCCTGCTTGGGAACAGCCTACTCATCTTCATTATTCTCACAAAGCGCAGCCTCCATGAACCCATGTACCTCTTCCTCTGCATGCTGGCTGGAGCAGACATTGTCCTCTCTGCGTGCACAGTACCTCAGGCCTTGGCCATCTTCTGGTTCCATGCTGGGGAGATCTCCCTGGATTGCTGCATCACTCAGGTATTTTTCTACTCTTCCACCTTCATCTCTGAGTCAGGGATCTTGCTGGTGATGGCATTTGACCGCTACATTGCCATATGCTACCCACTGAGATATGGCTCTATTCTTACACATGCACTGATTGGGAGAATGAGCATAACCATCTTTCTGAGAAGTTATGGTACAATTTTCCCCATAATATTTCTTTTGAAAAGATTGACTTTCTGCCAAAATAATATTATTCCACACACCTTTTGTGAGCACATTGGCTTGGCCAAATATGCTTGTAATGACATTCAGGTGAACATCTGCTATGGACTTTTTGTCATAGTGTCAACAGTGGTCTTAGATGTCCTGTTAATTTTTATTTCCTATGTACTGATTCTCCATGCTGTCTTCCACATACCTTCCCAAGATGCTCGCCACAAAGCTCTCAACACGTGTGGCTCTCATGTCTGCATCATCATCCTCTTTTATGGGCCTGGGATCTTCACAAGTCTTATTCAGCGGTTTGGACGTCACATTCCACCTCATATCCATATCTTGTTGGCTAATGTCTGCATTCTGGTTCCACCTATGCTGAATCCCATCATTTATGGAATCAAGACCAAACAGATCCGGGACCAGGTGGTTGAGGTGTTGTTTACAAAGCAGAAATAACTTTGATGTTGGAAGCTGACATTCCTTTTTTAGTAAGTCTATCTATGCATGAAATGAACTTTAGCACCAGTATATGGCAGCAGGTGAGATAATAGACAAATGATTCCAAGTGTTGCTGTTTCTAGTGAAATTGCATCAGTGAGGTTTTGGTACATCATGTTTCTTCCAAAGTCTCTAATCTTCCCTTAAATATCAGTGCCTTTGGGGCCTTTGTTATTTTTTTCATCCGTAGAATTGAGAATTAGATCAGGCCACCTCTCTAAGTCTCACTTACCTTTATGACACTGGACTGGAGAATTCCATGAGATAAATGTTTGATAGTGATTTTTCCTGGCATTTTGGTGAACTATTCTTTCCTGGGGTGTTTTACGCTTTGAACAACTTGACTCTGATCAAACTTAGGACATTTCTCCAGTCATTCTCCTCTATGTCCTCTGTATCTTCACCTTTTTGTTCTTTACTGGATCATTCCCATCTTTTTACTTCATTTTTTCTCCAATGTAAAAACATAGCAAAACAAAAATAAACTTGAAAAATAATTGCTGAATCTATATTCACCTTAATTACTACTTTATTTCTCTTCTTCATGATAAAGGAAAGGTCCTAGAATAGTTTGTCCACTTGCAGGCTCGAATCTCCTCCTTTTTCTCTTGGCCCCACTCTACTTTGACTTTCACCCACACCATCTCACCTAAACTGCACTTGTCAGGGTCATAATGATCTCCACACTTCTACATCAACAGGCAAAATCTGACCTCCTCTTACTCAATGTAATGGCAGCATTTTGATACTTTCAACTATTCTCACTTCCTTCAAAATCTTTCCTCATCTCACACTCCTTGTATTTCTGTGATTTTCCTGGCTGCTCCTTTGATGGGTTTTCCTCATCTCCTTGACTTTTTTTTTTAAAGATTGGCACCTGAGCTAACAACTGCTGCCAATCTTCTTCTTATTTTTTAAAAAATTCTTCTCCCCTAAACTCTCCAGTCCATAGTTGTATATTCTAGTTGTGAGTGCCCCTGGTTGTGCTATGTGGGACACTGCCTCAGTGTGGTCTGATGAGCTGTGCCATGTCCGTGCCCAGGATCCGAACTGGCAAAACCCTGGGTCGATGAAGCAGGGTGTGCGAACTTAACCACTCGGCCACAGGGCCGACCCCTCCTTGACTTCTTAATACTAGAATTCCTAAAGCTTAGTCCTTGAACTCCTGTTCTTCTCTATCTGCAATCACTCTCTAATCTCATCCATTCTCTTGGCTTTAGATGCATCAATGTGCTAAGAATTTCCAAATTTATATCCCCAGCCTCTAATTTGTTCTACAGGTTTATACTTCTAATTTTCTGCTCGACGAATCTACTTGTATGTCTAATAGGCATCTCAAATGTAGTATGTCCAAAACAAAACTCCGTTTCTTACCACCAAACCTCTTCTTCCAGCAGCCTTTCTCTCATTATTTAAATACAATTTTATTCTTCCAATTGCTCAGACATCCTCAGTTCTTATTTTTCTCTTATAAACTACATTATTCAATCTCTTCCTACTGGGCTTCCTCTTTCTACCTTTACACCTCCACATATACCCACACTACATTTTTTCATACTATTATTTTATTTTAACAGCTATATTGAGATATAATTCACATATCATAAAATTCACCCTTTGAGAGTATATAATTCAGTGGTTTTAAATATATCACAATGTTGTGCAACCATTACCACTATCTAATTCCAGATCAATATTATCATCCAAAAATCACCCTACTATTTCAGAGTGAGTGACAGTATCAAAATAGAAAGAGATTCTTCTTAATTTTCTGGTCAAAGTGCCTCAGTGTCACTCCAGCATCAGGGCCATAGTCACACGATACATGATAGACACATTCAAAATATATATAAGAATAATTGTAATGCCAAAAAGAGAGGAGACAAACAGGGGCAGAAACAATATTAAAGGAGATAATGGATGAAAAATTTCCAAAATTGATGAAAGGTATAAATTGCAATATCCAAGGAGGTCAGAAAAATCCCCAGAAGATGCACACAAACCACAGAGAGATACATAATAAATGTCCTGAAAAAACAGAAAGACAAAAGATAATCTTAAAAGAAACGTTACATTCAAAGGAGCAACAGTAAAACTCAAATCTTAATATGAAAGATAGAAGAAAAAAGCACCAGATGGAAAATTTTAAAGTGCTGAAAAAACCCTGCCAACTTGAAATTGTATACCCATGAAATTAGCCTTTTAAAAATGAAGGGGCCAGCCCGGTTGCATAGTGGTTAAGTTCACGTGCTCTGCTTCAGTGGCCTGGGGTTTGCAGGTTCGGATCCCAGGTGTGGACCTAGCACCGCTTGTCAAACCACACTGTGGCAGCATCCCACATAAAACAGAGGATGATTGGCAGAGATGTTAGCTCAGCAACATCTTCCTCAAGCAAAAAGAGGAAGATTGGCACAAATGTTAGCTCAGGGCCAATCTTCCTCACACACACACACACATACACAAATCACCTATCATGATTCAAATATATTCAACATTTATATGATTTTAGCATAGATTGATGTGATGTTTAGATAAATATATTACTTAAAAATCCCATCATATTATGTGACTGACTGATCTGGAGCTTCTCTCATTTACAAATATGTTGTGAGTATAGTTCTATCACCAAAGACAAAAACTCACATTATTATTTCTCGCTGCTCTTTTATGTTGCAAATTATAGATGTGCTGTAATTAATTTAACTAAAGATGCTGTTTAGATAAGATTTTTTGTATATCAGCGTGTTTTTAATTTAATACTTGCTTAGTATACTCGTGCATGTACAGTATTTGGTCTCACGTTGAATATTTTCCTCCAAACAATTGACAATGTAGATAAAAATATCATCAACATAAACACTAATAAACTTTTGCTATGTTTTGTGATTTAAAAGAGAGAAGAAAAATATATTTACATGTAAACATCAATTTATGCTTCATTATATTAATGGTGAAGGTATCAATTACAAGATATAGATGAATCTTAAATAACCTGCCTAAGAAGCAAAAAATTGAAGATAGATATAACATAGGAGTGAATGGCTGGAGAAATGCTGTAATGAGAGAAACAAAACAAGTGCATCCATTCAAAGCATAGAATACCGCAGCAAGGAATAGTTCAGCAATTATCCAAGAAAGACCACTGTCTCCAGTTCATTGCAGTCTAACCTCCAGTCTGTGAGAAGAGAGGTGAACTAATCTAATTCTGAATTCTATGAATGAGGAAGCTAACGGAGAACCTGAAGATTCTGATATCTAATCACTTATTAAAGGATTTGGAAGAAATGCTCACCAACACATTCCTGATACAATTGCTCTAAGACAGCAAGACATGGGATCATTTGACCAGTATCTCCACTCTACCCTTCCACATCATGAGACAGAAGCTAACCTCAAGCATGGCAAGAATTACTGAGAAAAGTACAAGGTTAGTTTCCATTATTACCGTCATTTCTGCTTTAGAAACAACAAATGAACTGCCAGGTCCTGAATCTGCTTGATCTTGATTCTGTAATGACAGGATTTAACATAGGTGGAATGGAAATATAGATGCTGGCCGGCAGAACATAGATGTGGAGTGCAATTTGTTGTCTAAACCACTGAGTAAGAACTGAGAAGATCCCGGGCCCGTAAAAGAGGATGATGACACAGACATGGGAGTCACATGTGTTAAGAGCTTTGTGGCGGGCATCTTGATACGAGATGTGGAATAGAGCATGGAGAATAAGTACATATGAAACAAAAATTAGCGCAGTATGTAAGATCAAGTTTGACATTAGGACGAAAAACCCATACCAGATGTTTACTCAGATATCATTATAGGGAATTTTGGCCAAGACAATATGATGACAAGAAGTGTTTGGGAGGATGTTACTTTTGCAGAAAGTCAGTCTTTTCAGAAGAAATATAACAGGAAAAACTGTACAACAATTTTCAGAAAGATTATCACACCAATTTCCCCAATCAGAGTCTGTGTAAGAATAGCGTTGTATATCAGTGGGTAGCATATAACAATGTAGTAGTCAAACGCCATCACTGGCGAGATCCCTGACTCAGATATGAAGGTGGAAGAGAGGAAGACTACCTGAGCAATGCAGTGATCCAGGTAGATCTCCCCAGCATGGAACCAGAAGATGGCCAAGGCCTGAAGTACTGTGTACGTGGAGAGGACAATGTCTGCTCTGGGCAGAATGCAGGGGAAGAGGTACATGGTTCATGGAGACTGCACTTCGTGAGGATAATAAAGATGAGCAGGCTGTTTCTAAGGAGGGCGATGACATAAGAAATGAAGAAGTGGATGGAAATCCTCAAGTGCTGGTCCTCAAGGCCAGGATGCCCAGCAAGTAGAAGACAGTGTGGCTAACACCAGTCTAGTTTAGGGTAGTCATAATGGGGAGATCTTTCAGGACCTCACCGCCTATTCACAGAGACAGAGGAAAATTCAGATTACACTCACAGATTTCTTTGATATTACCAGGGGCTTTTGGTACCTACCATTCCATTCCATTCTACCATCACCTTTCCATTCAGAGGATGTCAGGAATATGATGCATATAAAGATAAATAAGATATGATTTGTTTCCTGAATGAAGTCTGAAGCTCATAAACAAAGTAGAATCTTAAACAAGTACGGAAAATTAAATGATTAAGTTAATGATTAACATCTTTGTGGTACAATATTAAACTAATTCAGGAACACAATGGAAGGAGTAATTCACTCTGTATTTGTGTTGGTTTTAAGAATGAGTTATTTTTAAACTTACCTTTGAGGGGCCGGCCCCAGGGCTGAGTGGTTAAGTTCTCGTGCTCTGCTTTGGCGGCCCAGGGTTTTGCTGGTCCGGATCCTGGGCATGGACATGGCACCGCTCATCAAGCCATGCTGAAGCGGCATCCCACATGCCACAACCAGAAGGACCCACTACTAAAATATACAACTATATACTGGGGGGGGAGGTGTGGAGATTTGGGGAGAAAAATCAGAAAAAAAAGGAAGATTGGCAACAGTTGTTAGCTCAGGTGCCAATCTTTAAAAAAACCCAAATTTACCTTTGAAGATGTTTAGAATGTCAGTAATTGGCAGGAATACCAAGTAGAGAATGGAATGAGGTACTTCGGGAATTCAAGGAGAAATGTTTGACATGCAAATACCAGGTGTGTTTAAAACCACTTTCAGCTCTGTGTGGTTGTGGCATTGTAAGTCTGAGCAACTGGAGAAAAGATGGAAGCCAAAGCAGATTTGCTTAGAATACAAATTAGGGATCCTGGACTTAATCTGTGAGTAAACAGTCAGCCATGATGATTTAAGAAACTGGCAAACATTTGGATATATTAAGCTGGCAGCTAGTGGAGAATGGATTGGAAGGGAGGAAGGCAGTAAAGACTGGAATACCAGGACACTGAAGTGTTTATTCCAGTAATACAAACTGATGTGTCAAAGGATTACTATCTCAGGGAAATAGATAGGATCAGTAAAGCAATCGTTTTTAGTTCAATGATAGGCACCGATGTAAAAATGCTGCCTATGGCAGCCCTAATGGCTTCTAAGAACACTGGGAAGTAGACATTGTCATCACCAATTTTCCAAAATAGGATTTTGAGGCTCAAGCACTTTGTCACAGCTTTAAGGAATATAGCTGGGATTTGAAGATTTTTAAAAAGTTACTACACATAATTTCTTCTTCTGTGAATGGATTAAGGGGCAAAAGACCTTTCTGAACTGAATGAAATTGAGAAGGTCCTGTGACTACTGGTAGGGGATCAGGGGAGGAGCAGAACGAAGGCATTTCCTGAGCAGGTAGTGATGTCCTATCCTTTTTGCTACAGAATGAAGAGTAGGGGTGATACAACACAGGTTTTGAAATTATTTATGTTTGAAATCCCACCAATATTAGACGTATTCCCTTGTCAATGTCTCTTTAGGCAACAGTGGTAAAGTTCTGGTAAAAAACTAAAACGCTCGTGCTCCATGTATCCAGGCAGCTGAAGGCTGAGAAGTTCATAAATAGTTCTGTCATCCATCATGCTACCGAAGAAGAGGTGCTGGGTGGTAACATGGAAGGAGGGCCAGTGGTCCCAAATTCTAAGAACTGATGGAGAAGACAAAAAAAAGTTAAACAGTTTCAGATTCTAGTAGAAACACAGGTGGTTTAGTGGCAAGAGGACTCATTATTCCCCTGAATCAGCCACTACTGGTATTTGTAAGTGCAATAATTTTATACTGTCAAGGCCAAACTCTTGGGCTTACCTCTTTCACGCCCTCTCTGACTATGTGTTGAACTTGATCCCCATTTCCATTCTCAGGAGAGAAGCTTGGTGCAAAACTCAGGTCGTGAGAAGTTCAAGGATCCCTGAAATGATGAAGATACAGATTAACAACTTTCAAGATCCCTGCGTTTTTTCAGGGCACGCCTGAAGATCTAGCACATAGTAAGCCACATAATCATTTGTTCTCTGCTCTTCCAGGTTTGGTTCTCCTCACCTCTAGATCTAATTTTCAGAGTAGGAAAATCTGCTCCTATTTTCATTCTATATTATCCTCTAAGCAATGGCTAAAATTGTCCTAAAAATAAAACCATGGGAGCCCAGTAGAGCTTGTGAAGATGTGCCTGCTGTGGACAGCAGCTACCACCAGGTTGGTCTATGGCCACACAACCACTATGAGAATATATAGTGCTCCAGGGAGAGCCATCCTCCTGAAGGAGATGGAAGAAATCAAAGTAGATGTGAAAATGCCATTGGGGGATACTGGTTAGGTGTGTGTGCCATAGCTGACAAAGTTATAAGAGGAAAAGGTGATGAAAATAAAGCAACATAAAGGTTAAGTGACTGAAAAAGGAGCCTGGAGAGGACTAGCTTACAGATGAGGGTGCTCAGTGTTTGGGGTCTGGTCTAAGGGTGAAATCGTGAATACTTGAATAGTTGCTTGTCTACTTAATCAAATCTAAAACAACTTCTCAAATGCTTTATGAATGTTTCCCCAGTCTTCACCCAGATATCTTCAGTATCCTGGAGGATTTACTCACATTTCCCTGCTGTGTTCCTGAGAGAATTACCCCTATTCAGGGTACTTTTCAGCATCTGCCTACTATGTCAGCAATGGACCTGTGAGAATCTTCTCCCCATAAGTCTCTTCTTTCCCTCTGATTTCACAAGGAGTCTAATCATCCATCTGATTGAGGACACCTATCTCAAGGATAGAAGCATATTTGATTACCTGGCCATGTTCCCTCTATTGATTTTAAACTTTCTGAGGTCTGAGTATTGTCTTTTTTCCTTTGTGCAGTTCCAGATCTCAGCACACCAAGGCACAGTGTAATGGCTCAAAATGTTTAACAAAAGAACCAAATGACAAATATTGGCTGGGTGTGCTGAAGGATCAGCACAGGGTAGCCATGAATAAACCTCTTCAGTACCTTGGATATTTACAGTAGTCATGATCTGGGACCAATGGAGAACCTTCTCTGGCAGGGCTTAGGGATCCTTGGCACACTGAGAATGGAAAAGGGTCCTCATGCCCAGAGTCTTCCCCTTGTCCTCTCCCAGACAGCAGCTTCTATTCTACTGGGGTAGCCCATATTTATGATTGTGGTTCAGTGGTGTGCTGGTAACCCAGCTCAAATGCACATACGTTAAGTACATACACACATACAACAAATTGTGATTTGCAATGTTTCCCAACTTCTGCAGTGTATATACTCCAACCATGGTCTATCTCAAGGAACTGACATGATGTCCCACACTGTGGAGTTTGCAAGGAATGGGCACAGGCGAGCAGGTGCAAGTGGCTCCAGCACTCAACTGCTTTTGGGTCTCCAACTTTGTTTTCTTGACTCTAGATAACAGTCCTAATATTTTCAACCATCTATTTTAAGTTCCATAACAGCTAGTCTGGATACAACCTTTGTGATATTGTGATTTATAGTAAGAAATGTATCTTTGGTCTTCATCCTCATTTCTGGCACAGAGCTCCTAAAACACTTCGAATTTCCTAAGTGATGAGAGTAACAAAGGTGTCTTTTGGTATGTCAGTGAGGTGACTTTTGGACCCCGCCTAAGGATGGGGCTGGTTTCCAGGAGAACCACGTAGGTGATTAGAGGCTTGGAACTTTCAGTCCCACCTCCTGACCTCCAGGAAGGGGAAAGGGCCTGGAGGTTGAATTAATCGACAATGCCAACGATTTAATCAATCATGCCTACGTGATGAAGTCTCCATAAAAACCCAAAAAGAACAGGGTTTGGAGAGTTTTGGGGTTGGTGAACACGTGGAGATTTGGGGAGAGTGGTGTCCCTGGAGAGGACATGGAGGCTCCGTGTCATTTCTCCATGCCTTGCCCTGTGCATCTCTTCCATCTGGCTATTCCTGAGTTATATCCTTTTATAATCAACTGATAATTTAGTAAGCAAAATGTTTCTCTGAGTTCTGTGAGTCATTCTAGCAAATCAATTGAACCTGAGGAGGGGATCTTGGGAACCTCGGATTTATAGCCAGTCGGTCAGAACTGTAGATAACAACCTGGGCTTGTGAACTGGCCTCTGAAGTCCAAGGAGGAGGTTGTGGGGGCAGAGAAAGGGGGAATCTTATAGGACTGAACCTTTAACTTCCAGAATCTGATACCATGTCTGGGTAGATAGTATCAGAATTGAGTTGAATTGCAGGACACCTAAGAATTGCTTTGTTGTTGTGGGGACTCCCCTGTCACCCCCTAAATACACATTGGAAATTGGGTCCCAGAACCTCTTTAGCCTTCTTGTCTGAAACTTCACCACACGGCAATAAAAAAAATTCCCTTACCTGTTTTAAATGGAGTTCTGTGGGCTAGAATGTGATGAGTCACAATTGGGCTGTCAGAGTGATTGGCGCCAGAGGAACGGAGATTTTACATATTTGCCTGAATGCCTCAGGAGCAGCTGTTGCCCCAGTTAGCCCAGATTTAGAGCTATCTTTTCAACAAGCTCTCCTTTATCCCACATGTGTGGGCCAAGTCATCATGGCTCTTCAATCCTGTCAATGTTTACTCTATACATCCTTGATTAGACGTGCTCGTGTACTACTTTCTAATAAATAAATTGTTAGTGTTACTAAACCAAAGATTCCTGTTTCCATTTAAATGCCAATTGGGTAAATATTAATCCTTTTTTCAATCAGCACAATTTGAAAATCAACATATTAATTATTTTTAAAACACATTATAACAAAGTTTTCCTTCATAATTTAGACAGAATTAAATTTATGTTGTATTTGTCAAGTCATTCGAACTTTGGAATTTGTAATAATGTTTTAAATATTTATGTGAGACTACTTGAATATCTTTTGAAAAATCTAGTTGCATTCTTTACGTGAATCAACGTCGGCTATGAAAAATGTTCTGTTCCCTCCTTTTCCTTGGCTACCAAATAGTCTACATTTCATGGTCTGTCATCTTATTCAGTGAAGTTCCTCTTGTTGATAAACTTATCTCCTCTGTTTTATGTTATTTTAATATCTTTTCATTTTTATTTAATTAGTCCAAGTAGGTATATATATAAATATTTGTAAAAGAGAAAAAGTTTTCTGTCTAAGAAATATCTTTTTGTCTGTGTATGATGGTAAAATCACAGAATTCTAGTCTAAATGATGTAAGGAGCTGACACAGAAGAATTCTACTTTCACCTAGAGAGGAGCTTGGTAAAACTTTTTACTAATATTTACTTAAAAAAAATTTAGAATGTACCAAAAAGTTGTAAGAATATAGCCATATAGCCTTCATCAAATTTCCCATTATTATCACTTAGCTAAATTTGCTTTATCACTCTCTTTCTCTCTCATTATCCTTGTTATATGTTATTATTATTAAAATTTTCTCTTTGTGTGCCATTTGAAATAAATTGAAGATATCATGACCCTTCACTTTGTAGGGGAACAGGGAGAATTACCCCCACCCCTTTCCCTTTGGTTCTTATGGCTGGTCAAATAATTAAAATGGCAGGTTAGCGGGAGAAAATAAAACAAAGTTTAATAACATGTATGCATGGGAGAAACTCAGGAAAACTGAGCAACTTGCCACAATGGCCAAAGTTGCCACCTTAAACTAAAGACAAGGGAGGAAATTGGGGGTAGTGGTTTGGGACTTCAAAGGGGTGGAAGGCAATTCACATGGAGATGGAAAAGCAAATGTTTGTTAGATAACGTTTGCTGGGCCGCCTATAGAGAATGTGGCCCCAGAGACAGAATTTTGATAAAATAGGTTCGTTGGTGCCTTTCTTATCACACATATTTAATATTATACTATAGTTACCTCATTCTATTAGCTCCTTTCTGGATCAGGCATTCTCTCGTAAATTCTTTTGGGCAATTTAGAGGAAGGCCAAATGTTCTTCTCGAGTCTTCTGAGACTTTATTGTCTTCAGCTTGAAATAATCCACATACCAGAGTGGCACATCTTGGGGAGGCCTGCCCTGAACCCCATCAACTTCAAATATTCAGCGTGTATTGAGTAAGAAACAAGTAGAACCTCTCGCATAACCATAGTTCAAGTATACAATTCAGGACATTTAACATTGATGCAATACTATTATCTAATATTCCGTCCATATTCATAATTATGATTGTCACAGTTTAATCACTTATAGCAACAATTTTTTTCCAATGTTTAATCCAATCCAACATTACAGGTGGCATTTAGTTGTCTTGTATCTTTTGTCATGTCCCTTTATTCTTCTTTAAAGTGGAACAATTCCTCGGGCTTTCGTTGTCTTTCATGACACTGTCATTCTCATGTAGTATAGGCCCCTTTATGGGGGTAATTTCTCTCAATTTCATGACTGATTGCAGCTATGAAATTTTGCCTGGAAGACAACATAATTGCTATTGTGTCATCCTCAGTGCGTCGCATCAGGAGGCATCTGCTATCAGTTTTTGTCCCTTTATAGTGATATCAACTTGATCTATTACGGTAGTTCTGCTATATTTCTCCACATTAGGATAACTTTCTTTTTGAGACTGTTGAAATACACTGTTCTACAATGGATTTTAACCCAGAGGTTTTGACATTCATTCTTTATTCTTGCCTGAATCACCTATTATTATGATGCTTGAAAAATGGTGTATTCCTATCTTTTAAAAAATGTATACTTACAAAGATTTTTATTAATATTAAAGGCATAGTATTAAAAAAAGTTGAGTGAAGAGGAACAAAGGGTTAACTCATATGATAAAAGTCCAATGTTGAAGATTTTTTTAATGAAAAAAATCCAAAATGAATAAAATTTCATTTCCCATTCAGATTTACTAATTTACCATGAAAAGTGCTCACAATTATAAACATTAAGAAATTTACAGCAAGCTGACTGAATTTTTTTTCCAGTTTTGTTGAGATATAATTGACATATAATATTGAGTTAGTTTAAGATGTACAACATAATGATTTTTTATATGTATTTATTGTGAGATATTACCACAGTAAGTTCACTTAATATTCACCACCTCACAATTACAACTTTTTTTTTTCTGGTGATGAGAACTTTTAAGATTTATTCTCTTAGCAACTTTCAAATATGCAATATAGTATTGTTAACTATAGTCACCATGCCGCACATTATATCCTACAACTTGTTTATCTTACGACTGGAAGTTTGTACCTTTTGACCACCTTCACCCGTTTCCCCTACCCACCACCTGCCTATGGCAATCATCAATCTCTTCTCTATTTCTATGAGTTTGGTTTTTTTTTGACTCCACACATAATTGCGATCATACAGTATTTGCCTTTCTCTGACTTATTCCACTTAGTATAATGCCTTCAAGTCCATTGATCCTCATAATGTCCATTCATCTTGTCCTGAATGGCAATTTCTTTCTTTTTTATGGCTGAATAGTATTCCATTATATGTATATCTCACATTTTCTTTATCCATTCATCAATCGATGGTCACTTAGGCTATTTCAATGTCTTGGCTATTGTACATAATGTTGTAATGAACATAAGGGTACAGATATCCCTTTGAGATGGTGATTGTTTACTTTGGATATATACACAGAAGTGGAATTGCTGAATCACATAGTAGTTCTATTTTTAATTTTTTGAGGAAACTCCATACTGTTTTCTGTAGTGGCTGTGCATTCCCACCAACAGTGCACAAGTTTCCCTGTTCTCCACATCCTTGTCAACGCTTGTTATCTCTTGTCTTTTTTGATGATAGCCATTTTAACAAGTGAGAGATGATATCTCCTTGTGGTTTTAATTTATATTTCCCTGATGATTAGTGATGTTGAGCATCTTTTCGTGTACCTGTTGGCCATTTGTATGTCTTCTTTGGAAAATGTCTATTTGATTCCTCTGTCCCCTCCCCGCCCCCCGTTTTTTTTTTGCTCAGGAAGATTTGCTCTGAGGTAACATCTGTTGCCAATCTTCCTCTTTTTACTTGATGAAGATTCACCCTGACCTAACATCAATGCCAGTCTTCCTCTATTTTGTATGTGGGTCACCACCACAGCATGGCTGCCAAGTGGTGTGGGGTCATGCTCGGGAACCTTCACTGAAGTGAACCTATGCCACAGCATGGCCACCAAAGTGAAGGACACAAAGCTTAATCACTAGGCCACAGGGCCAGCCCCGTCCTCTGCCCATTTTTTCACTGATAATTTTTTGCCATTGAGTTATATGAATTCTTTATATATTTTGGATATTAACCTCTTAACAGATACATGATTTGCAAATATTTTCTCCCATTCTGTAGGTTGCCTTTTCATTTTGTTGATGGTTTCCTTTTCAGTGCAGAAGCTTTTTAGTTTGATGAAATCTTGTTTGTTTATTTTTGCTTTTGGTATCAAATCCACAAAATCTTTGTGAAGACAGATATCAAGGAATACCCCCTATGTTTTCTTTTACGAGTTTTATGATTTCAGGTCTTACATTCAACTTTTTAATGCATTTTGAGTTGATTTTTGTGTACAGTATAAGATAGTGGTCCAGTTTCATTCTTTTGAATGTGGTTGTCCAGTTTTCCCAACACCGTTTGTTGAAGAGACTATCCTTTCTCCTTTCTGTATTCTTGGCTCCTTTTTCATAAATTCCTTGACCACATATTTTATTGGGTTTATTCCTGGGCTCTCTATATTCTGTTCCACTGATCTACAGGTCTGTTTTTCCTATTTGTGATCTTCTCTTTTGCACTTAAATAAGCCCCTTTAGCATTTCTTTTAGAACTTGTTTGTTGGTGATAAACTCTTTTAAGTTTTGCTTGTCTGGGAAACTCCTTATCTTGCCTTCCATCCTGAATGATAACCTTGCCAGGTAGAGTATTCTTGGCTGTTGGTGTTTTCCTTTCAGCACTTTAAACATATTGTGCTACCCACTTCTAGCCTGTAAAGTTTTTGCTGAGAAGTCAGCTGATAGCCTTATCGGGTTTCCTTTGTATGTCACTTGTTACTTTTCTCTTGCAGCTTTTAGGATTCTCTCTTTATCTTTAATTTTGGACATTTTAATAATAATGTGTCTTAGCGTGGACCTCTTTGGGTTTATCTTGTTTGGTGCTCTCTGTGCTTCTTGTACTTGGATGTCTGTTTCTTTCTTTATGTTAGGGAATTTTTCAGCTATTATTTCTTCAAATAGATTCTCTGCCCTTTGTCTTTCTCTTCTCCTTCTAGGACACATATAATACGAATGTTAGTGTGCTTGATGTTGTCCCAGAGTTCCCTTAGACTGTTCTCATTCTTTTAAATTCTTTTTTTCTTTTATCTGTTCAGCTTGGGTAATTTCCTCTAGCCTTTCATATGGCTCACTGCTCTGTTCTTCCATATCATCTACTCTGCTGTTGAATTGTTCATTTCCAGTATTATATTCTTCATTTCTGATTTGTTATTTTTTTGTATCTTCCAATTCTTTTTTGTCGTTCTCACTGTGTTCATCCATTCTTCTTCCAAGATCAGTGTACATGTGTCCTTCTGTTGTGGCAGAGTTGCTCTTGCTGCAGGTGCCCAGGGAGTCTAGGCTGTCCCCCTGGCTGGCTGGTTGTAATGCTCAGCTGCCTGTGGCTGCTATGGACCCTTCAGTCATTGTATTGGGTTTGGGGAGCCCTAGTACAGTTGGCTGCAAGGTCTAATAGCACATTCCTGGTGCAGTTTTTCTGTTAAGTGAGTAGACCCCCAGCATGGATGGTTGCTAGGCTCAGAGGATTACAATTGCTATAGGCCTTGGCCTGTAAGGCTGTTGTCAGCTCTCTCAGGATTGCAACTGAGTGGGGCTGGCCCCAGGCATGGGAGCACCCAATTGTTTCAGGCTTTGGAAGGCAGGGCTGATCCCCTGTGTGGCTGTTTGTGAAGCACAGTCTTCTGCCACTGATAAGCCCCATGGCCCACAGGTCCACACACACCATCAACACAGTCCTGACTCATGCACACATTCTGACTCCCTGGAGCATACCCAGTCACCCCATTGCAGAGTCCCCCACAGACTCCACCAATGCCCCACACACTACACCTTTTCCTCAAGCATGCCCTGCCCCACAGAGGTGGACCCACTTGCCTGCCTGCAGAGGATCCAGGCACCCAGTCTATGCAGGCTAAAAGTTGCCTGAGGGCTAGCCATGGTGTGGCCAGTCTCTATGGTGGGCTCATTGCCCTAGCTGAACTGGATTAAATTGGTGCTCTAGTGGGTGGGCCAGACTCTGGGCTAACAGGCCAGGGGAAGAACTCCAATGACATCTGCCAGCTTCTGTGTCAGCACACCTTTACTAGGTCATAAGTGTGACCTAGTGGCTGCCAGTAATCTCTCAGTCCCTGGAGAGATCTCACCTCTCACCAAGATGCACCCAGAGCCTATCAGGTGAATCTCTTTTCAACAAAGGACTGTGCACCTTTTTTTTCTGGTGATTTTACATTGCTTTCCAAAATGGGTGAATTTGTGTGTGGGTCCTTTAAAAGCTGGCTTTTTCCACTTATGTCTGATGGGTTTTCTAGGGGTATTCCCTGTTGTAGTTAATAGCCAGCAAAGTCAGATAGTATGATACTTGTCTCAGTTGTGCTGAGTGTGAAGGATGCATATAATGGTAACATTCCCCTGCTCAGGTCACTCACTCCTGCAGGGAAGGCTGTGTACCTTAGGATTGCTCCTGGCCAGCTGTGAACTGCGGTGGCACTGAAGGTGGCTTTTTTCTCTCCAGAAAGGAATTTATGCCTCTTCCGCCTCAGTCAGGATTGTCCCTTGTTGCAGGGGTTCCTTTTATCCAGATTTCAGTTCTCTCTCGGGGGTAACTGTTCCAAGAACAGTTGTAACTTGGTTGTGTTCATGGGAAGAGGTGAGTTTAGAGTCTGCCTATGCCATTATCTTGACACCAACCCCCTAAATGTAACTTCTTTATGTATTTCATTATCTCCAATTATTTTAAAGTGATAATTTCATAGTTTTACAATTTACAAAGCAAGGTATTTTAAACATCTTGATTTAGTAAGAGCCTACTCTGTCAGACGATATAATGAGCACCAGGGAAGTAAAATGTAGGTTGCTGAGCCTCCTCTCAATTGGAAAATGAACAGTAAATAAATAATTACAAGGACATGTGAGAAATGCTTTTTTTAAAAGAGCATGCTGGTTAAATTATATATGGCACATCTTTGTATGAACATAGTGGAGAGGTGTTAAAAATGCCTGAAAAGGTATATATTTTTAGCATGGGAATATGTCCATATTACTTTGATAAGTGAGAAAGGTGCGTTCTAGAAGAGTAAGAAGAATATGGTTCAATTTAAAAAATTTATTTACTTGCACACACATACACAGTAGAAAATATATAGCAGTCTTCCATAAAATAGTAGCAGTGAATATCTTTATGTTGAACAAAGTGGGTAACTTTTTACAGATTTGATTTCTAATATGCTGTCTAAGATGGGATGAGTGAAGAATCTCAAGAATGAAGGAATGCTTGACTGCATCAAATGTTGCTTGATGTGTCTTGTAAGATGTAGACTGCGTGCTGACCATTGGACTCAGCAGTGTGGGGGTCACTGTGATGTGAAGTGCAGCGGCATAGGAAAAATGCTGACTGGAGTGAGATCAAGAAAAATAGGGAGAAACGTGTTGAACTTTGTGTGTATAGAAAATGCTTTCAAGGTGTTTTAAAGTGATGGAGAGAGAAATAATAAGGAGAAGGAGAAGATGAGGAAGAGGAGCAGGACAAGGAAGAGGAAGAAAAAGAGAAAGAAGAAGAAGGAGAAGAAAGAGAGAGAGAGGCAGAGGAAAGGCTATAGCGGAATGTGGGTGCCAGAGGTTTTTCCCTCCTTCCCTTTCTCCCTTCCTTTCTTTAGATAGAACAAATATCAGAATGTATACAGATAGAAGTGAGCCTGTGAAGAAAAGAACTTGTGATGGAAAGGACAGAGAGAAGAAGAATATGTAGACCAATGTCCCAAAGTAGATGAAAGGAAAGGGAACTACTTCACCACGTCAAGGAATGAAACAAACCAGGAAAGAAGAGTCCAGCAATTTTACATAGTTCATCTCTTTCCAAATACAAATCTAGGGTTAGAAACTAAGATTGGTTTATTTTTCAGACTGAATGAGAAAGCTCACCAGGACATAAAGAAATCAATCTCTTATTATTGATCAAAGACTTTAAAAATCATGTCCCCAAGCTTCTCTGTGGACTTTCTCTAGAAACATACACTCATTGAGATATTTATCTAATCTCAGCAGTCTTTCACCTACTAGGGCTACTAGAGCCTGCCTCATCTACGACTAGAAATGTTGAGAAAACAATAGTTTGGTTTCCATTCCCAAAGTCATATCTCTTTTGGAAACAGGATATGAGTCACCTGGTCCCAGATCTGTTTGGTCTTGATTCCATAAATGATGGGATTCAGCATAGGTGGAGCCACAATGCAGACGTTAGCCAACAAGATGTGGACATGAGGTGGAATGTGGCGTCCAAACCGCTGAGTAAGGGTTGTGAAGATCCCAGGCCCATAAAAGAGGATGATGATGCAGACATGGGAGCCACATGTGTTGAGAGCTTTGTGGCGAGCATCTCGAGAAGGCATGCAGAAGACAGCACAGAGAATAAGCATATATGAGACAAAAATTAGCATAAGATCTAAGACCAATGTTGACATTAGGACAAAAAACCCATACCAGATGTTTACTCGTATGTCGTCACAGGAAAATTTTGCCAAGCCAATGTGCTCATAACCAGTGTGTGGAAGAATGTTACTTCTGCAAAAGGTCAGTCTTTTCAGAAGAAATATTATGGGGAAAATTGTACCATAACTTCTGAGAAATATTGACACTCCAATTTTCCGAATCAGTGCATGTGTAAGTATAGTGGTGTATCTTAGTGGGTAGCATATGGCAATGTAGCGGTCAAATGCCATCACCAGCAAGATGCCTGACTCAGAGATGAAGGTGGAATGGATGAAGAAGAGTTGAATGATGCAGCAATTCAGGGAGATCTCCCCAGCATGGAACCAGAAGATGGCCAAGGCCTGAGGTACCGTGCACGTGGAGAGGACAATGTCTGCTCCAGCCAGCATGCAAAGGAAGAGGTACATGGGTTCGTGGAGGCTGCTCTTTGTAAGTATAATGAAGATGAGCAGGCTGTTCCCAAGCAGGGCGACGACATAGGAAATGAAGAAGGGGATGGAAATCCACATGTGCTGGTCCTCCAGTCCGGGGATGCCCAGCAGGTGGAAGACTGTGTGGCTAACACCGGTGTGGTTTAAGGTAGCCATACTTGGAGCACATAGCCTGGGACCTCAATTCCTGTTTACAGAGATTGTCAAAATTTCAGACTGAACTCAAAGCTTATGGCATCTACCTGAATCTTTTCCATAGTCGGTGTGCCAGGAAAGACACAGGATGAAAAAATGAATAAGATATTGTCTGTCTTTTCAATGAGGTAACAATCTTACAGAGAAGATAGATATTTACATAGCTAACTAAAATAATTTGTTAAGTAAACATATTAGTGGTACAAAAAAACTACTACGGGAACTCAGTGGAATAGGTAATTCAGTCTATTTGGCTGTAGGATCCATTGGAGGGAGGTGAATCAGGTGGAGAATGTGATGAAGGATAGACTGCTGTCATACAAATATTTAACGCATTTAAACAGTTTGCAGCCCTGTGTGGTTGTGTGATTGCATACATTGTGCAATGGTAAAAAGATAGAAACAAAAATATTTTGGCTCTGATTACAAGTTAAGAAGCTTGGATGCCATCCTGGGAGGAGACAGTCAACCACCATGAGTTTTTAAATTGGAGAGTTTCAGGAATATTTATCTGGAAATGGCTGGATAACGGATTGGAAGGGAGAAATCATCTAAAAGGAAAGTTGAGCCTTTTCCTTATTTGAAGAAAATGATGTGTTGACATAATATTTTCACAGTGAAATAGGATTAACGAAATGGCTTTTTAAAGTACCTACTTCATGTCAGGCACTCATGTTAAAACTTGACTTACAGTCACTCACTGATTACTTGTAACAATCTAGGGAAGTCGATATCATTTTCAGTTTTTTCAGACTAGGAAGTCGAAGCTTGTGGAACTTGGCACAATTGTTAAAATGTGAATTTGGTGCTTCCCTAACTGTGGAATGCATCATCTTATGATCTATCAAATGGTTCAAAGGTCAAGAGATTGTTCTGAACTGAGGAAAATTGACAAGTCTTGTGGCTAGAGGTAAGAGGTGGTGGCTAGAGTCCTTGAGAAGTTAGCCATGCCTTATCCTTTTTACCTCTGTATGTAGAGTATACTTAATACCATAAGAGTTTTGAAATAATTTATAATTGAAATTCCAGCAATTTTGATATTTTGTTCCCTTTTCTATGACCCTTTAGCCACCAGTAATAAAATTCTGGTAAAGTCATAAAAGAATTGTGCACCCAGGGAGGCTGAAGGCTGAGAAATTGAGAAAAGGGTCTGCTTTCCAAAGTACTACAGAAAGAGGGGCTCAGGTGCTAACAAAGAAAAAGGGCAAGGGGACCCACCCCAAATAACTGGTGGAGAAAAATAAGTCAGATTGACTCAGATTTAGATAATCTAGAGGAAACTCAGGTGATTAAGTAGCCAGAGGGCTTCTTATTCCTATGGAGACACAAGTAGTATTTTATATGAAATAAATGCTTTTTCATTCTCAAGGCCAAACTTTAGGTCAGTGGTTTTCAAATGGAGGTGACTTTGCTCCTCAGAGGGACATTTAGCAATAACTGAAGACAGTTTGGTTGTCACACTGGGGAGTGATTGCTGCTGGTATCCAGTGGGTAGAGGCCAGAGATGCTGCTAAACAGTCTACAATGCACAGGATGACCCCTACAACAGCACGTCTGGCCCAAAATATCAGTAGTGCCAAGGTTGAGAAATTCTGCTCTAGATCTTACCCTCTCTCATACCCTCTTTGACTTAATGTTAAACTTGATGTTCCCATTCCCGTTGTCGGGAGATGAGCTTGGTGCAGAACTCAGGCAGTGAGAAATTCAGAGGTCATGAAAAGTTTGGGGATCCAAGGGATGAAGAAGCACACATAAACAACTGCCAGCCTCTCTGCATGTATTTAGTCAGTGTCTGACTCAGGGCCTAGTGCATAGAGAGCAACTAATCTTTAGTTTCCACCCCTACACGTTCGATTTTGCTTTTTTCTCATCTTCAATATCTGGAGGAGGAAATCCATCTATTCTTATTTGTCCCTCTGAGAAAAGGCAGAAACTTGTGTTGACCATAAAATCATATTCGGGAGAGCCAGGAGAGGCTGATGTTGGGATGAAGGATATTGGATGGGGACTAGTTGCTCAAGAGTGAGAATCAGGCCTGCTGTTGACATCAATTACCACTAGGTCAGTCTATGACCACGCGAATACTGTGAGAATACATGTTCGCCTGAGGAAAGCCATCCTCCTGGAGGAGGTGGAAGAAATTAAACAGAAATGAAAATGGCATAGGCAGCTGAAGGCCAACTATATGCACCACATTCCTGAAAAGAAATAGCAGGGAAAGGAGATGAAGATAAAGCAAAATAATTCTAAAGTAAATAAAAAGAGGATCTGGAAGAGAACTAGCTTCCAGATGTGGGTAGATGTTGAATGCTTTATGGGTAACAAAGGAGAATTTTCTTTTGGGAAGCAGATAGGCAAGACTAGGAAGCTTGGAGATTGGGGGTTGATCTATGGGAGAAATTGCCTAAACTAGCATGGCTGCTTGTCCAACTAAGAGTCATCTGAAAAAAGCTTCTCAAGTGCCTTCTGAAGGTTTCCTCATGAAGGTTGATGAGATTCAGGTATCTTTAGCATCCAGAGAAGTCACCTCCATCCCTCTGCTTTGTGCTGTTCAGGGAACTGGTCCTATTCAGAGGACACCCACCATCTTCTACTGTTCACCATGACAGGAATGTGCTGGAGAGACCCATCTCCCCAAAAGTCACCCCTTTCCTCTACTTTTACAAGGAGTTTAATCATTACAATTCTTATTTCATTTATTGTGACCTCCTTGAGTTCTGAAACTTGTTTTTGATCTGTGCATGTCCAGAATCTAGCACACAGAAATATTAGATGAAAGTAAAAAAACAGCAGTAGAATATTGTCAGTAGGCAGGACCTGGGGCCTAAGCAGTCCTTTCTTGGGAGGGGCTCAGGGGTTCTTGGCACACCAGTCTGAGAAGGCTTCCAGAGCCTCTCATTATCCCCTCCCAAACACCACTTTCATTCTACTAGGATACCCCCCATTTGTGACTCTGGTCTCCTTCACTCTGCTTACTTAATGTCAGACAAATGTCCGAATATTCTCAAACACCTACGTTACACCCCATAACCCTCTAGTCTTGATGGAATACTCTCTTTTTTTCCTCCCATAGAAGTTTACCCCACATCAGTAAATAACTTACCTGTTCAAATGCAGTCTTCATGGCCTAGTGTGTGATGAATCAAGGAGGACTCGGATCATTGGGCACCTGGGAGCAGAGATTTTTATGCATTTTTCTGGAGACTCTAGGGTAAGCTACTACCCCAGGGAACCCAGATTTAAAGATGTACTTTCAACAACACCCCATCCATTGCATACACATAGGTCAAGTTATCATGTCTCTCCATGCCCGCCAATGCCACCCTCTCCTCAACTCTATCCCTAGATTGAGTGTGAACATGTATTAAATAAATTAATTAAAGTAAATCAATAAATAAAATGTCAGTGTTACTACACTAAATATTCCTGTTTCTATTTTAATGATAATTAGACAATATTAATCCCATTTTAAATCAGCACAAAGACATTGACTATTGAATATATAGATTATTTAAAAAACACATTCTTGTAAGGATTTCTTTGTAATTTTGACAAGCTTGAAGTGAAATTTGTATCCTATTTTTCATATCACTTCATATTCTAGAACATGAAATAATGTTTTATTAGGTAATGTGAGAAAATTTTAATGTCTTTAATGTACTTATATGAGTCAGTACATGACAAAGGAATAATCTCCATGCTTCTCTCCTTTGGCTGCCAGTAAATCTGCAATCAATGCTCAGTAACCACATTTCCTAATATCTTTTTGCTGATAACATATCTCCACCCTTTAAAATATTCTCTGTGTCTTATCGTCACTAAATTAGACCAAGTAAGTGTTATGTAGATATTGGTAAAGAAGAGACAGCTTTGTGTGTACCTGTATGATGATAAATTCATGGGTTTCTATTTAAAATGGTGTACTGAGCTTACTCAGAAAGACTCCATGCCTATTTAACTTATAGAAATACTTTATAAAATATTATTTTTCTATTAAATGCTTATTTTGGTAACATTAACATGCAGAAAATCTACATAAATATTACTATAAATTCCAATAAAACTTTCGTATGGATTCAGCCATTGTTAACATTTGCCCACATTCTCTCTCTCTCTCATTATTATTTTTTTTAAAAAAATTTACTTCATTGAAGTCACATTGATTTATGACATTATGTAAATTTCAGATGTACATCATTGTATTTTGACTTCTGCATAGACTGCGTCGTGTTTACCACCAAAAGTCTAGTTTCCCCCCGTCGTCGTACACATGTGCCTCTTTACCCCTTTCGCCTTCTTCCCACCCGTTTCCCCTCTGGTAACCACCAATCTCCTCTCTGTATCAATGTGTGTTTTTGTTTATCTTCCACATGTGAGTGAAATCATGAACAAGGACAATCTCTTTCATATAGCAGTGCAATTATCAAATTTATGATATTTAACATTGGTACAACGCTATAATCCAACATGCAGTACATATTCAAAACTTGCCAGTTGTCTTAAAGTTATTTTTCATAGTTAATTATTATTTTTTTCAATTGAGGACCACATATTGTATTAAGTTGCCATATATTTACTCTCCTTTAATCTGGAACAGTTCTTCAACCTTTTATTGTCTTTCACGATAATGTCATTTTTAAAGAAGAATATAGTCCCATATTTTGTATAATGTTCCTCCATTTGAAGGTATTCCTCGTGATAAGACTCAGACTACACCTATTTGGCCAGAATACTACATAAGTGATGCTGTGTCCTTCTTGTATCACACCAGCAGTTATCTGCTATAAGTTTTTTGTCACATTATTGGTGATGTTATCATTGACCAATTAATTAAAGTGGGTCCACCAGATTTCCCCACTAAAATGATGTCTCTTCCGCCCTTGTAATCAATGAAATACATAATATATGAGGCGATTCTTCGAGGCTGTGAAATACACTGTTCCCCAGAAAACCTACATCTAGGGGTTTTAGCATTCATTGATGATTCTTGCCAGAATCAATTTTTATTTTGTTGGTTGCAACACGGTGGTTTTCCAACTTGGTATTTCCTGTTACATTTACTAGTTGATATTCTACTGTAAAGAAGAGGCATCCTGTTTACTGTTTATTTGTTTTTTCAGTATTAGTGTGGACTCATGGTTTCTTTTTTATTCAATAATTTGTATAATTTAGTGCCATCATTACTCATTTGTATACTCAAATTCTCCAAGATTTGACTAGTGAGAGCTACATCAAGCTGGCTCTTGCAACCTTTGCTATTTCCCTATCATTTTTTTGAGCACCTCCTTATATTTTAGCACAAGACGTTCCACAAAAATCTAATAATATTCCACCTCAGCCTTGGAATAAACTAGTCTCTAAGATCCCTTAAATAATTTAATGGTGAATAGGATTTAGAAAACAAGTTTGAGTGCTAGGTGTGTTCATTGCTATTTTGGTGTCATTGCTTCTAGGTTCTTTCATTTATCAGAGTCAGGAAGAAGAAAAGCTTTTTTTCCCCTCTCCCTGAATGATTAATTCATACTGATGGCTCTAATTCCAATGAAACGTCACAGGATTCTTCCTCGCCTTCTTGAATTTCTCTCAGCAATGTTTTGTGGTTTTCGGTGAACAAGTCTTAACATCTCCTTGATTAAGTTTATTCATTAGCGTTAATTTTTGACGGTATTGTAGATGAAACTGTTTTCTTAATTTCAATTTTTATTGCTAGCATATATAAATACAAACAATTTTTTGTATGTTTTGTGTTCTTTGAGCATGCATCCTGCCCTAGGCTTGAGTGAGGCTTTCTAGAGTCTCCATTATGAGTAGGAGCTTTTCAAAGCCCTTATTCTCCAAAGTATCTCTCTCCAGATTTCCTCACCAATTTCTTGGTGCATCTATTGTTTGCACCAACTGTAGTCTTTTGTCCCAGGTGGTAATGGCAGCAAACGCCCCAGGTCATTGCCTTTCAATGTTTTTGAGAAACATTCTCCATGTAGCTGCTTTTATGCCCCAGAGAATTCAGAGTTAGACAAAACAAGTGAGAGCACCTTGTGTCAGTCTTTTAGGCAACACTCAGGTCAAAAAAGACAAATAGAGTTCCTTGGGAACAAGGTCTACCCTACTCCCTCCAGAAGCAGAGACCCACACAAGGAATGCTAGTTTCCTTTCTTCAAGATTGCCACTGAGTTGAGGAGAGAGGGATTGAGCAAGGGTAAGTTAAAATACTGCAAACTTCTCCTACCATGTTTAAGTCATCTTTTTATTGACAACATTTGCTTAGATGATGGAAACTTTTGAGTATTTTCCAGAGTTCTCAGAAAGTTGATTCTGTCAGTTTTTGTTGATTCTTTTTGGTGTTTCTGCCAAACAACAGATCCTTGGAGTCCTCTACTCTGTCCTCTTTGCTGAGTAGAGGATCTATTTTTGGCAAAAGTGACAAGGCAATGCAATGGGAATAGCATTCGTTTTGACAGATGGTGCTTGAACATTTGGATCACCATATGACCAGAAAAATAAAAAACAGATCTTAATCCCTATCTCACACCATATACAAAAATTTAACTCCAAAGAATCATAGACTGACATATAGGAGTTAAAACTATAAAAATTCTAGAGGAAATCGTCCAGAGGAGAAGATCTTAGTAATCTCGGGTTTGGCAAAAGATTTCTTAAATATGACATAAAACTCATAAAATATAAAAGAAAATAGTAAATACATTGAACTGTATTTATTCAGATTGGATAACAGATAAAACCTATACACTGCTTACAAAGAAATATCTTAAGTATAGAGACATAGAAAAGTTAGAAGTAAAAAGATGGAAAAACATGTATCATGCAAATACCAACTGAAATAAAGCCCATATTGCTATACTAAGAAAAAAGAGAGTGGAGGGGGCAGCTGGTCATGTAGTGGTCAAGTTCTTGTGCTCTGCTTGGCCTGGGGTTTGCAGGTTCAGATCCCAGGTGTGGACCTATGCATCTCTTATCACACCATTTGTATGTCCCACATACAAAATAGAGAAAGACTGACACAGATGTTAGCTCAGGGACAATCTTCCTCTCACACACACACATACAAAAACAAAAAAAGTGAGAGAGTGGACTTTAGGGTAAGAATTATAACTAGAGATATAGAGGGATATTTCATAATAATTAAGGCATAAGTTCACTAGAAAGACATGAATATTCTAAATCTGTATATGTTAAGTAGCATAGCTTCAAAATACATAAAGTAAAAATTGACGGTAGTAAAAGGAAAATTAATCAAATCCAATAGGATAGTGGGAGACTTTGACACATCTCCCAATTGATGGAAAACAGAGACAAAGACTAATAAGACTGATAGGACATAGAGGGTAGTCAACGTAATTTAAAAAATGGACTTATTTGATATTTATAGAACACTGCATTCAATAACAAGAGAATACACAATCTTTTCATATGCACATGGAACAGTTACCAAAATTGGCCATGGGTTAATTTATAAAGGAATCTTTACCAAATTTCAAAGAATTGAAATCACTCAGAGCATCTGGTCAGCCATTAGCAAAACTGAAACAGAAACCAATTACACAAAGATAATTTAAAAATCCACAACTTTATAAAAATATACTTCAAATAACATTGGGTTAAGAAGTCACATGGAAATTAGGAACATTTTGAACTATATTAAAATGAGAAAACAAAATATCAAAATCTGCAGGATGCAGCTAAAGAAGTGCTTAGAGAGAAATTTATAGGCTTTAATTGTGCATAGTAGAAGAGAGTAAAAAGTAGAAAACCAATTGTCTATAATTCCACCTCAGGAAGCTGGGAAAGGATTAACAAATCAACTTAAAAAATCTAGAAGAAATGAAATAATAAAGATAAAAAATCAGTACAATTAAAACTAAAATATTTTAGAGAAAATAACCAAAGGCAGAAGTTGGCACTTTCAAAAGGTTAATACACTTGATATACTCCAACACAGATCAAACAACAAAAAAAAGAACAAACATAAATTACCAATATCAAGATTGGAATAAGAGACATCACAACAGACACTGGAGATATTAAAAATGTAAAAGTACATTCTCAGTTACTTTAGACTAACGTATTTGACAGTTTAGGTAAGATAATAAAATTCCTTAAAATATGAAATTTACCAAAACTGACACAAGAAGTAGAAAATCTGAATAGTCCATTCCTTTAGAGAAATTAAATCTGTTATTAAAAATCTAATCACAAAGAAAATCCCAGACCTTAAATCCTATGTGCTTACGAAGTCCTTGAGGGGAATATTACTGAAACTCTTGGTTTTTCTCCTGGGGTTTTTTTCTCCAGTCTTCCTCATTTTAATAAATGTCCATCCACTTAGTTATTTGAACCTGTGATCTGAGATTGTCCTTGATTCCCCCTCTTCTTCAGTTTTTCAGTACAGTCCAATCCATCAATGAGCCCTAGAGATACTAAAGGAAGGTCTTCAGGCTGAAAACAAATAGTACCATTGATACCAGATGGAAACTTGGTTCCTGAGAAAGAAAAGTGTATCAGAAATTGTAAATATTGTATTAAATATAAAAATGTATTTTCATCTTGATTTCTTTAAATACACATGACTATTTAGAGCAAAAATTATAACACTATCCTGTGGGGTTTATAATGTATGAACATATATAATACATATAACAACTATAGTAAAGAGACGGGGTGATGAAAGGAATGAGGCTACAGAGGTTTCCATATTTTCTATGAAGTTGCACAATATGAAGAAAGCATTTGTCAAAATTCAGGATTTACTCAAAATAAAAACTCTCAGCAACTAGGAATAGAAGGAAACATCCTCAACTTGATAAACTTGGTAAATAGCATCCATGTGAAATGAGCCAGTAACATTATATTTAAATGTGAAATGAAACAATTTTCTCTAAAATCGGGAACAAGGCAAGTATACCCACTCTCACTAATTTTATTCAACATTATTACAATCATGGAAGAAAAATAAGTAAAAGTTATTCAAGTTGCTAAGGAAGAAATAGAACTGTATTGATTTGCAGATGATGTTATATGTATGTGAAAATCCTAAGGAATCGACATAACAACTGCTAGGATTAGTAGTTGAATTTAGCAATGTCATAGAATGCAAGTTTAAAATACATAAATAAATTATATACATATATTTATTTTTATATATGAGCATCAAGTAACCAGAAAATAAATTAAGAATTATTTCATTTACTATAGGATCAGTGCCCCCATAAATACTTAAGAACAAGTTTAACAAAATAAATGCAGGATCTCCACACAGAAAACTAAAAAATATTGCTGGGAAAAATTAAAGCAGACCTAAATAAAAGATGAGATACGGGGCCGGCCCTGTGGCATAGAGGTTAAGTCTGGCAGACTCCGGTTCAGTGACCTGGGTTCCTGGGTTTAGATCTCTGCCATGGACCTACACCACTCATCATTCATGCTGTGGCGATGACCCACATGTAAAATGGAGGAAGACTGGCACAGATGTTAGCTCAGGGCTAATCTTCCTCAAGCGAAAAGAGGAAGATTGACAACAGATGTTAGCTCAGGGTGAATCTTCATGGATTGGAAGACTCAATATTGTTGACTTAATTCTACCCAAAATGATCTACAGATTCATTAGAACCTCAATCATGTTCCCAGCAAGGTTTTTAAACAGAAGCTTACAAGTTGATTCTAAACTTCATATAGAAATGCAAAGGACTTAGAATATCTAAAGCAATCTGGAAAAGAGGAACAAAAAAGCTGAAGAACTTACTCTACTTTAATATTTACTGTGAAGCTTCAGTACTGTGGTACTGGCATAGAAATAGAAAAATATGTCAATGGAATAGAATAGAGATCCCAGACATGGAAACTTACTTATAGGAACATTTGATTTTTCAACACAGTTGACAAAACAATTGGATGAGTAAAGAAGAGTCATGTTAAAAAATGGTTCTAGGAAAATTGTATATCTATATAGAAACAAATATATCTTTACTCTTACCTCATACTGTTCATAGAAATTAATCCAAAGATGACCATAGATCTAAATGTAAAGATTTAAACCATAAAGCTTTTAGAAGGAAACAGGAGAATATTTCTGTGACAAGAGGGTAGAGAAAGATTTCTTACTAGGTTACAAAAAGCAATAACCATAAATATAAAACTCATTTGTGAGTCAGACTTCATTAAAATAAAAGCTTCTCTCATCAAAAGATAATTGAAAAGTCAAGCTACAGTCCAAGAGAATATATTCATTGACATATATCTGACAGAGGACTGGTATCCAGGTTATATAAAACCTCCTATAACTCAATAATAAAAATAGAAGAAATGCATTAAAAACTGGGCAACACGTTAGAAAAGACACTTCACTAAATAAGATATACAGAAGGATAGCAAGTGCGCAAAACATGTGCTCAATATTTATTGGTCATTAAGGAAATACGAATGAAAACATAAAGGAAATACCATTAGTGTCCTACCACAATTGCTAAAATTATAAAGATAGATAAATGTTGATGAGGACATGTAGCAACTAGAATTCTCATATCATGTTGGTGAGAGTGTAAAATGGTACACCCACTTTGAAAGAAGTTTTGGCAATTTCTTATGAAATAAGATATATATCTTCTGCATGACCAAGCAGTTCAAATCCCAGATATTTTCCCAGATGAAGTTGAAACACATGTCCACAAAAATACACTTGACCTCTGTGTTAGTCAAGGTTCTCCAGAGAAACAGAACCAATAGGATTGTGTGTGTGTGTGTGTGTGTGTGTGTGTATGTTTGTGTGTTTATTTATTTTAAGGAATTGGCTCACACACTTGTGGAGGCTGGCAAGTCCTAAATCTGCAGGGTAGGCTTCAGGATGGAGACCCAGGGAAGAACTAATGTTGCAGCTCTAGGCCAAAGACAGTCTGGAGGAACAATTCCCACTTTTTGGAGGGAGCTCACTCTGTTGTCTCTTAAGGCCATCAACTGATTGGATGAGGCCCACCCACATTATGAAGAGTAATCTTGCTTTACTCAAGTTGAAAATCTGATTTAAATGTTAATCTCATCTAAAAATATCTTCACAGCAACATCCAGACCAGTGTTCGACCAAACGTCTGGGTACTGTGGCCTAGCAAGTTTACTAGTGGATAACATTAATCATCACAGCCTCCACCAATGAGAATGGATATATTCATACAACAGAAGTACAACTCATGATAATCATCAACAAGAACAAAAAACAAACAAGTAAGAATTTTTATTGAGCTCCTTTCTAATTTAAGCGGGAGTAGTTTTTTTTGAATCAACTTCTTACATCATTTCAATTAGAATTCTGTGTATTTCTTATCATACACAGACACAAAGATGATTGTTAGACATGAAGCTGTTTCTTCTTTACTAATATGTATGTAATATTTACTCGGACAAACTAAATAAAAATGAAAAGATGTGAACATGATATGAAAAGGAGGAGATAATTTTATCAACCAGAGGAGCTTTGCTAAGTAAGATAACTGAAAATTAAATGTAGACTATTTGGTAGCCAAAGGAAAAGAGAGTACAGAGTATTTTTCGTAGTTGACGTTGAAAAACATGGGTAGTGTAAATAGATTAAAAAAGGATATTAAAGTATTCTTGTGTAAATATTTAAAACATTATTATTACAAATTCTAAAGTTTAAATGACTTTAAATGTACGGTATATATTTAATTTCCAGTTTGTCTAAACTTTGAAGGAATATATTTGTTATAATCAGTGCTTAAAAGTAATTTATATGTTAATTTCAAATTGCTCATACTGACTAAAAATGGAATTAATACTTGCTAATTCCCACTAAAATGGAAACAGGAATATTTGTGCAGTAATACTAAGAATCAATTAATTAAAAGAAAGCACATGTGCCCCCATAATCCAGGAATGGTGTTGTGGAGGAAGGAGTGGTGTGGGCAGAGTGGGAGGGACATAATGACAGTACCCAAATGTATGGGTCAGAAAGGGTGTTGTCGAAAGGACAGCTCTATGTCTGCACTGCCTGGGGTCATAGTTGTCCCTTAGGGCTTCAGGCAGATGTGTAAAATCTCAGCTCCCTGGCCCCTATCACTCTGAGATCCTATTGCAACTAACCCCATTTTAGTCCTTGAGAACTCCGTTTGAAGCTGGTGAGTGAAATTTTTTTTGTGGTGAGGGGAAATTTCAGCGGGGAAGACCTACTCCTGACTATATGTTATAGGACCTAAAATAGGTGGCTGAAAATGTTAAGATCTTTTTTAGAGTCAAATAGATCCAGTTGGAGAGAATAGAGCAGTTGTGTCCTGGAGCCATTTACACGGATTCATGAGAGTCAATAGCGCATATTGCGACACATATTGGTTGCTTAAAATGGTCCATGGTGGGAGTACATACATCACGGAAATTGGCAAATGCTACAAATCAGACTTTGTTTTATTTTATTCATTTGAATTTGTGTGTGTGTGTTTATATATATGTGTGTGTATATATATACACACACATATATATATATATTTTAAAGATTTTATTTTTTTTCCTTTTTCTCCCCAAAGCCCCCCGGTACATAGTGGTATATTCTTCGTTGTGGGTCCTTCTAGTTGTGGCATGTGGGACGCTGCCTCAGTGTGGTTTGATGAGCAGTGCCATGTCCGTGCCCAGGATTCGAACTGACGAAACACTGGGCCGCCTGCAGCGCAGCGTGCGAACTTAACCACTCGGCCACTGGGCCAGCCCCTACACATATATATTTTTTGATGAGCCAGTTTACCAGCACACCACTGGACCAGATTACAATTATGGAATGTCCTAGTAGAGTGGAAAGTGCTATCATGGAGGGAGAGTGAGGAACCTCTGGGGTTGAGGAGCTCTTTAGCTCTTAATGTGCCAAAGAGCCCTGAGTCCCTACAGATAATGTTCCATATTGGCCTCAGATCTTGACTATTAAACATCCAAGGTATTTATTCATGACTTCATTGCCCATTACCACACTCATTTAATATTTGTCATTGGGTTGTTTTCTTGAACATTTTGAGGACTTACACTGTACTTCAGTGTGCTAGGTTCTGGAAATGCACAAAGGAAAAAGGCACTACTCAGACCACGGAAAGTTCACAATCAATTGGGGGATCATTGACAGGTAGTCAGATATGCTCCCATCTGTGAAATAAATACTCTGACATTAGACTCCTTATGGAAGCAGGCAAAAGAGTAACTTAAGGGGAGATGTGTCATGCACGAGGTGAGAAGTGCTCCAAATAGGGGTAATTCTCTTAGAAGAACAAAGCAGAAAGATTGAGATGACTTCTTCAGGATGCAGAAGGCATCTGGATCAAGGCTGTGAAAACCTTCATGAGGCGTTTGAGAAGTTTCTTAGAGTGACCTTGGGTTAGACAATCAACCTCTCTAGTACATGCAAGTTCACCTGTGGACCAGACCTTAACTCCTGAGCTTCTTAGCTCTATTCTGTGCCTCCCATAAGAAGAATTCTCTTTGCCACTTCTTCCATCTATTGACATGTTACACTATCTGTAAGGGTAACTTCGGATATGTACTCATTCTCAAAAACTTCACAAATACAGAATGCATCACTTCTCTTGTGTTACTGTATTGGTTTTATTTTGTACAACTAAGATATTGATGTAATAATTTAATTTTCTTTAGCTATATAAATGTCTATCTTGTTTTGTGATTAAGATATCATTTAGAGAACAAACTAAGTCTTGTTCGTCAATACATATAACATAGCTCCTGGAATCCTCTGAACTGAATGGGATCAGGTAGGTGCCAAAAGTGCTGATGATACCAAAGAAAACCTTCGAATGTAATCTATATTTTTCTTGTCTCTGCTCACAGATGGTGGAGTCCCAAGTGGTCTTGCCAGGTATGACTATCTTAAACCATACTGGCGTTAGCCACACAGTCTTCCACCTGCTGGGCATCCCCGGACTAGAGGACCAGCACATGTGGATTTCCATCCCCTTCTTCATTTCCTATGTCATCGCGCTGCTTGGGAATAGCCTGCTCATCTGCATTATCCTCATGAAAAGCAGCCTCCACGAACCCATGTACCTCTTCCTTTGCATGCTGGCTGGAGCAGACGTTGTCCTCTCCACGTGCACAGTACCACAAGCTTTGGCCATCTTCTGGTTCCATGCTGGGGAGATCTCCCTTGATCGCTGCATTACTCAGGTATTCTTCCTCTCTTCCACTTTCATCTTTGAGTCAGGGGTCTTGCTGGTGATGGCATTTGACCGCTACATTGCCATATGCTACCCACTGAGATACACCACTATCCTTACATATGCACTTACAGGTAAAATTGGTGTGACTATCTTTCTGAGAAGTTATGGTACAATTTTCCCCATAGTATTTCTTCTGAAAAGATTGACTTTCTGTAAAAGTAACATCCTCCCAAACACTGCTTGTAAGCACATTGTTTTGGCCCATGTTTCTTGTGATGACATACAAGTAAACATCTGGTATGGGTTTTTTGTTCTAATGTCAACCTTGGTCATAGATGTTGCACTAATTTTTATTTCTTATGTGCTCATTCTCCATGCTGTCTTCCACATCCCTTCCCGAGATGCTCGCCACAAAGCTCTCAACACATGTGGCTCCCATGTCTGTGTCATCATCCTCTTTTATGCACCTGGCATCTTTTCAGTCCTCACTCAGCGATTTGGACATCACATCTCACCCCATATCCATGTCCTGCTGGCCAATGTCTATATTCTTGTTCCACCTATGCTGAATCCCATCATTTATGGAATCAAGACCAAACAGATCCGGGATCATGTGGTTCATATGTTCTTCACAAGGCAGAAATGAATGTGATGATGGAAACATTGTACTTTTCTTGATAATTCTCTCCATGCATGAGGTGAGATTTAGCATCAGGATATGGGAATGTACAGCCGAGAAACTAGTTAAATGAATCCATGTATTAGTGTCTCTAGAGCAACAGCATTGGGACAATTTTGTTCACGTTTCTTCCAAAACCTCTAATCAGTCATTAATTTCAGTGTCTTTGGATGCTTAGTTTTTTCGTTCATAGCATTAGGAACTAGATCAGTTCACCTCTTTAAATCACTTGCACCTCTACAATCTTAGACTGGCTATTGGAATAATATGAACTGGAGACAGCAGCACTTCCTGGATAGTTGCTGAAATTTCCTTTCCTGATGTGTTTTAAACTTTGAAGAGCTGTACATGTATTATTTCTCTTATGCACGTATCTTCTTCCATTCTTTTCAATGTCCTCTGCATATTCAAATTTTTACCTCTCACACAAATTATTACAATAAAATCATCTGTATCTTATAATTTTAGCATAAATTATATGTATATATTTTACTTCTGTTTTCTGGAACACAAAATGGAGTGAAACTTTATTATATGTTCATGACGTTTTTATTCCTACTGTTAATTGTTTGGAAATAAATATTTAACAATAGCCCACTGCTTGGCTAAGATGCATTATATACACAATAATAATATATTAAACAATTATTAACCAAAAATTATGGTGAAGTATAAGAAATGATTTCTAAAAAGTAACACTCCCTAAGTTAACGACAGCACGTGCATTACGTGCAATACAATAGAGCAGTGAGAAATAAACCCACGTTGTAGGTCTATGTCTTTGGTAATTGAGCTATGCTCTAAATATGTTTGTAGGATAGAGAAGTATGTTCCAGATCAGAAAGTTAAATGTTATTCATTAAAGTATATTTTCCTACACAAATATGCGTCAATCTATGTGAAAATCATATGAATGGTGAATATAGATGAATCATAAGATACAGGTGATTTTTGTAGTAATTTTAGTCTGAATTGTCTAAATTTATTCATTGAACATGATTTACACCAAAAAGGCTAAGTGAAAGTTTTTGAAAAAGAGATATGGTGGCTGTTCAACTTTGCTATTTTATAATCCTCCACAAAAGTGTATTTGCTATTTCTGTTGTATTTACCACTTAATGCTGTAAGATCTAATATTTTTAAATGTTTATTTACTGCTTTTGAAATATGCCACACCATTATATTAACAAAATATTAGCATTCTATCTATAGAAACAAGCATGAAATGAAGTATTATCAGGGGCTGGCCTGGTGGCACAGCGGTTAAGTTTGCACGTTCTGCTTCAGCAGCCTGGGGTTTGCTGGTTCGGATCCAGGATGCAGACGTGGCACCGCTTGGCAAGCCATGCTGTGGTAGGCATCCATCCCACATATAAAGTAGAGGAGGATGGGCATGGATGTTAGCTCAGGGCCAGTCTTCCTCAGCAAAAAGAGGAGGATTGGCAGCAGATGTTAGCTCAGGGCTAATCTTCCTCAACAAAGAACAAAAACAAAAAAGAAGTATTATCAAACACCATTGATTAATATTTCTTTTATTGTAAGAATGTAAGAGATGAATTATTTCAAGTTTTGCTTATCTGAAGATGTTTAAATTTTGTCTTCATTTTAAAAGTATTACTCATGGGTATAGAATTTTTAATTGGCAGGGATTTTTTTTTTCAGAACTTGAAAAATTTTCTTCTAGTACCATCTTTCTCCTTTTGTATTGAAAACTCACCTAAAAATTTTATTGTTGCTCTTTTGAATGTATTGTGCTTTTATTTCTTGAAACATTTAAGATTTTATTTATTTATTTTTTTTTCAGAATATTTGTTACCATGTATGGTTTGCTTTGCATGTATCCTTCTTGGGATTTTCTGAGCTTCTTGACTATGTGAGTTTATACTTTTCATCAGTTTGGGAAAATTTTCAGCCATTATCTCCCTGAACATTATATCTGCCCCACTTTCTCTCTCCTCAATATATTTAGAAATTTTGATGTATCTATTATGTCTTATTCTCATTTATTATTATTTTTGCCGTTACTTTTTTCTTCCTACTTCAGTTTCTATTATTTCTGTCAATCTATCTTCCAGTTCACTAACCCTGTTCTGCTGTGTAAAATCTGCTCATTCATTAAAGCTTATTCTCAGATAAGCATGTTTTTCAGTTCTATAATATTCATTTAAATGTTTTCCAGATTCTAATTCTCTCGATAAATTCTTCATACTCTTAAGTAATTTCACCATATTTTGCTCTCTTAAAGAAAATATTTATTAAAATTCTATAGTTCCTTGTCTGATAACTCCAGTTATCGAGTCATCTATCAGTCTGCGTTTCTTTTTAGATTTTTCCTTGATCACTGATTGTCAAGTTTTTCCTCTTTCTATGTCTAGTAGTTTTTAAATCTTATGCTTGATATTCTAACAAAACACCCATAGAGGCTGCAGATAATGTTATCTTCTGTCACAAGTGTTTTCTCTGTCTTCTGTTACACAGATAAGGCAAGCAGTGGACCACTCACTCTAATGAGGACTTAGCTTGAGTCGAGGCCAGGTTTCAGTCAGACTCAGTCTTTGTCTTTTATGCTCTTATTCCTAGAACAGAAGTCTTTAGAAATTTTAATTAAGATCCTGGAAGGCCCTTTTGTTCTCAGTCGGTTTTTTTTTTAGTTTATTTAAAAAATTTTTTTAAATTTTGGTAACATTGGTTTATAACATTATATAAATTTCAGGTGTACATCGTCATATATTTCCAATTCTGTGTAGATGACATCATGTTCACCATTCAAAGGCTAATTACAATCCATCACCACACACATGTGCCTAATCACCCCTTTCACCCTCCTCCCTTCCCCCTTCTCCTCTGGTAGCCACCAATCCAATGTCTGTTGCTATGTGTTTGTCATTGTTTTTATCGTCTACTTATTAATGAGATCATATGGTATTTGACTTTCTCCCTCTGACTTATTTCACTCAGCGTAATACCCTCAAGGTCCATCCATGTTGTCACAAATGGCCGGATTTCATAATTTCTTATGGCTGAATAGTATTCCATTGTGTATATATACCACATTGTCTTTATCCATTCGTCCCTTGATGGACACCTAGGTTGCTTCCAAGTCTTGGCCATTGTGAATAATGCTGCAATGAACACAGGGGTGCATGTATCTTTACACATTCGTGTTTTATATTCTTTGGATAAACACCCAGCAGTGGAATAGCTGGATCATATATGGTAGATCTATTCTTAATTTTCTCAGGAAACTCCACAGTTGGCTGGACCAGTTTGCATTCCCACCAGCAGTGTATGAGGGTTCCCTTCTCTCCACATCCTCTCCAATACTTATTGTTTCCTGTCTTGTTAATTATAGCCATTCTGATGGGAGTCAGGTGATATCTCATTGTAGTTTTGATTTGCATTTCCCTGATAGTTAATGACGTTGAACATCGTTTCATGTACCTCTTGTCCAAATCTTCTTTGGAGAAATGTCTGTTCCAATCTTTTGCCCATTTCTTAATTGGGTTGTTAGTTTTTTTATGGTTGAGATGTATGAGTTCTTTGTATATTTTGGATATTAACCCCTTATCAGATATATGGTTTGCAAATATCTTCTTCCAATTATTAGGTGGTCTTTTTGTTTTGTCGATGGTTTCCTTTGCTGTGCAGAAGGTTTTTAGTTTGATGTAGTCCCATTTGTTCATTTTTTCTTTAGTTTTGCTTGCCTGCTCAGACATGAGAAGTACCATTTTTAATTACCCCAAAAGAAAAAAGTATTTAGGTGAAAAGCTAGCAAAGTATGTATAGGATCTGTATGCTGAAAATCAGAAAACGCTGATGAAATAAATCAAAGGAGACTTAAATAAATGGAGAGGTATACCAGGTTCATGAACTGGAAAACTCAACATAGTAAAGATGTCAGCAACACTCTTCCTCAAGCAAAAAGAGGAAGATTGGTAACAGATGTTAGCTCAGGGCTAATCTTCCTCACCAAAAAAAAGAAAGGCAAAATACACAAACTGACATTTCACTGAAGAGGAATGTTCAGATGACAAACAAGGACATGGAAAATGTACAATATGTACATTCTTTAGCATTTAAAGAAATGCAAATTAAAACCACAATGAATAAACCTATTATAATGACTGAAATAAAAAATAGCAAGGACACCAAATGTTGATGAGGATATAGAGAAACTAGATGACTCACGTATTGCTGGTGGGAATGTAAAATGGTAGAGCCACTCAGGAAATCAGCCTGGTGGTTTTTTATACAGTTAAATATGCAGTATTGTACAATTCAGCATTGCACGCTTAAGAATTTATCTCAGAGAAATGAAAACTTACATTTACACAAACACCTGTGCATGAATGTTCATAGCAGCTTTATTTATAATAGTCAAAAACTAGAAACAACTAAAATGTTATTTAACATACGAATGTTTAAAAACACTGTGGTACATCCATATCATGGAATTCTACACAACAATAAAAAAACCCAAATGATTGATACACAATTTGGATGGATCACAAGGGAATTATGCTGAGTGAAATAAACCCAGTCTCCAAAATTTATGTGCTGTACAATTTCATTTATATAACATTCATGAAATAGCAAAATTGTAGAGATGGAGGACCAATTAGTGGTTGCCAGAGGCTAGGTATGGAAAGAGAGGAATGTGGGTGAGGCTACAAAAGGAATCCATAAGTGGCGATGGAACAATTCTGTATCTGAATTATGGTGGTGGTTCCATGAATCTGTAATGTCATATAATAGAACTATACACACACAGACATAAGCACACACACAAGCAGTGCATGTAACATTGATGAAATCTAAGTTCTGTGGTTTGTACCAATGTCAACTTTACAGTTTTGATATGGTACTACAGTTATGCAAGATGTTACCATAGGGGAAAACTGGATGAAGGATAAACAGTACCTTCTAGTACATTACATATTTTTTGCAACTTCCTATAATTATTTCAAAATAAAAGATTAAAAAAATTGTTGAATGTGAAACAAAGATATTATGACAAATGAAAATAAATAACAATTATAATAGCAAATACATATAACACTACATGCCTGATGCCATTCTAAACACTTTATATACATTAACCCATTTAATCCTCAAAAGAACTCTATAATGTTGATAAAATAATCCTAATTTAGAGATGAGAAAATGAAAATAGAGAAGTGGATGTGAATAAAACTCAAATCCTAGCTTAAGGAGAATTTCCTGTGGTTAACCACTGGAAAAAGACAAAATAAAAGACATACATATAGCTACTGATATTTAAATCAGTTTATAAAAATATTAAGAATAAAAGACAAACATATTGGACAAATACTTAAATACGAGAGTGAAAACATACATCATTATCAATAAATTAAAAAAATATTGAAAAGCAATAAGGACAACATAGAGTTTTCAAGAGTTAAAGGGGCAAAAGCAAGAACAGCCAGAATCTTCTAGGAGATTTAGTAGGCAAGAGAAGAAACTTGAGAAATAAACAAGAAATGGATTTGTTCCTGCCTCTGCCATTTTCCTTGGTAGAGTTTCCATTTCCTCATCTTCAGTACTTATTTTATGGAGCTCAGATGAAGCTTATGTGAAGCAATGTACATAAAATGCTTAGCTTGGGTGCTGTAACATCACAAGTACTCAACAAATGTAGTTATCTCTACTTCGTGAGATGAACTATGACTATCTAATAAATGCTTGACCTCAGTAGCAAAAAAAAATATAAGTAAAAATTGCAGTATAATGTTATTTTTGTCCTTTTGAGTGGCAAAGTTTTAAAAAATGAAAATACTCAACCCCATTGTAAATGCAGAGAGATATATTATGCATCTTCTCTGAGTGCAATTTTATAGGATTCATCAAAAAATCTAAAAAGTCTGCAATAGCATTTCTAGGATTCTATCCTTAAAATAAAAATGGAAAGATCAGAGTAGCTTTATGTATAAGATGTTTAGAGAAGGCTTGTTTATATAGTTAAAAATGGAAACCTCCAAATGTCCAACAAGATTGAAAATGAATGAAAATAAACATGCATAGAACAAGAAATGTCAGGCAGTATACCAAAATGCTACCAGTGGATTTCTCCTGACTAGGGATTTTCTTTATATTTTTGTTGTTTTCCAATTGTCTTGCATGGAGCATTTGAATTTTATTTTAGAAGACAATACTTATAAATAATTTATTTAGAACATATCTGGGATGTGTACTTAGGCAACAAGTAGAACTGAGCCTTAAATTTGTAAATATATAGCCATTATGCCATCCAAAAAAGACTTAGAAGATGAATGCCTGATCAAATAAATTAAAGCAAAATCTTGCAATGAAATTTTATATAGACATAGTAATTGATTGTATAAATCCATATATATTAGAAACCAATACTGTCAACAATGTACTGCTAGAAAAGAAAAGTAGGTTACAGACCATTTACATAGTATGATAGGTACTCTATGTATCATATGATACTTCCAGATTGATATAGGTATAGATACAGATGGAGAAAAAATACAGACACTGAATCAGATACAGGTGTAGAAATAGATATAAAAGTTCTAGATTTGGATGTATAGCTAAAGAAAAAAATTCGACAATAAAATTGGTTGAGGGCTGTAAGATTATGGGTTTATTAGTTCCAAGTCACATTTGTCTTTTTTCATAACTTCTAATGTTTTCTACAAGGAACATAGATTTTAGTCAAATAAGTATTAAAAAAGAAATATGGACAATATACTATTTTTCTCAAAGGGGAGTTATGAACTAAACAATAGTACATTGGGAAGGAATTGTGGTTAGAGAAAGTGTCACAGAGGAGTTGAGATGAGAATTGGGTATGAAAGGAGGAATAACAGTTTTCCGCAAGTCAAGGGAGGTTATTCCAACACACCAGAGATACATGGAGAGCATGGCATGACCTGGAAAAGCCGAGGAGTTAATGGCCTCGTGTGTCTGAAGCTCAGGATGCTTTGAAAGTGATATGGGAAGTTTTGCTGTAAAGGAGGTCAGGAACCAGGTCATCAAAGACCTTGAATGCCCTGCTGAGGAGGAGATCTTTGAAGAACATGGCCTGACACTGAGATGGAGGCGTTCCCACTCCCCACGGTTCTCCCAGCACACACCACCCCTTCGGAAAACACATTAGTATTCTGCCATCACAGGAGTGGTCCGTCTCAAGCCCCTCAGTCTCCTCAAGGATTGTTCTGCAAAATACAAAACAAGCGATTCATTTACATTCCCTTATTATACACAGGCATGTTGACAGGATATAAATTATAATATAGTAGGAATAATTACAAAACCTAGGAATCACTGATTCTAAGAATGTCATATAGCTAGAATGAAGGACATTAAAAAATAGAGGTTTATATGTGATTGCCTAGAGATATCACAAGATATCTCAGAGAGTGGGAAACTCAGTGAGGAAGGGCTGAACAAATTCCTTGCTCAGAGCGCTATTCTCACTTCATCTATTTCTAAAGATCAGGCTAGTGTCCTTAAAGTCAGACAACTTCTGAAAATCAATTCAGCCTGTTCCAAGTTCTTTGTAGGAGGTAGTTTCCTCAGTCAAACATAGCACTGCTTTCTCAGGTTGTTTTGACAGTGGAAGAGAAAGTCCTGCAACCTCCCTGGTTAACTTGCTCCAGAGACTGTATTCATTGAACTATTTCCTAGTGTTTCAGCTGAACTGTCACACCACGACTTCCATAGAACACTCACAGATAGCTAGAGATGCTGAAAACTCAGTACTTACATCAAAGTGGTTTCTGCTTTACAAACAAGATGTGAACCAGCTGCTCTTGTATTTGCTTGGTCTTGATCCCATAAATGATAGGATTCAGCATAGGTGAAGCAAGCATGCAGACATTAGCCAACAAGATGTGGATATGAGGTGGAATGTGGCGTCCAAACCTCTGAGCAAGGATGGTGAAGATTCCAGGCCCATAAAAGAGGATGATGATGCAGATATGGGAACCACATGTATTGAGAGCTTTATAGCGAGCATCTAGGGAAGGCATGTGGAAGACAGCACGGAGAATCAGCACATAAGAAACAAAAATTAGCACAACATCTAAAACCACTGTTAACATTAGGATGGAAAACCCATACCAGATGTTCACTCGAATGTCATTACAAGCATATTTGGCCAAGCCAATGTGTTCACAAAAAGTGTGTGGCATAATATTATTTTGGCAGAAAGTCAATCTTTTCAAAAGAAATATTATGGGGGAAATTGTACCATAACTTCTCAGAAAGATAGTCACTCCAATTTTCCCAATCAATGCATGTGTAAGAATAGTGGTGTATCTCAGTGGGTAGCATATGGCAATGAATCGGTCAAATGCGATCACTAGCAAGACCCCTGACTCAGAGATGAAAGTCGAATGGATGAAGAAGAGCTGAATGATGCAGCAATTCAGGGAGATCTCTCCAGCATGGAACCAGAAGATGGCCAAGGCCTGAGGTACTGTGCACGTGGAGAGGACAATGTCTGCTCCAGCCAGCATGCAGATGAAGAGGTACATGGGTTCACGGAGGCTGCGCTTTGTGAGGATGATGAAGATGAGCAGGCTGTTCCCAAGGAGGGCGATGACATAGGAAACAAAGAAGGGGATGGAAATCCACATGTGCTGGTCCTCTAGTCTGGGGATGCCCAGCAAGCAGAAGACTGTGTGGCTAATGCCAGTGTGGTTTAAGGTAGTCATTCCTGGAACAGAACACCTGGGACCTCACTTCCTATTCACAGATATAGAGGAAAATACATATTCCTTTTTAATATATTCTTAAGAGGAATTATAGTAATACTATTTATAAAGCCACTAGGAGTTTTGGCATATCTCATACTCTTCATCTTCTTTGAACATGCAAATAATAGGAAATTTGCAAAGGTGAAAGGATATGGTCTGTACTCCAGTAAGTGACAGCCAATTACACTTATCTCCAACTAATCAAAGTAAGAGATATTATTGTATGCATTTCACTTTCAAACACAGGATTATGAATACACAGAGGAAATCATTATGCATGTCTGGGAAGGCTGTAACAAGATGATACTTGAACATGACTCTGAAATTGACTAGTTTATCATGAAGTGAAGAATGAAAAGAGAAGGGAAGCAGCATAAGAAAAGGTGAATATACAGATCGATGCACAGCATGTTCATGAATCATTTCCAGGGTAGGGTGACAGGGGCATAGAGAGTGCATAAGCAGTGGTACAGGCAGATTTTCCTGATTATGAAGGGCCTTGATCACCATTTCACACTTAGACTCCATCCTTTAAACAGGGGGCAGCCAACAGATGTCTTGAAGCTGGTAGGTTAGAACAATTATTCTAGTTTAGAATGATTACCTGTGGAGGTTTATTGGAGCAGTAAGTGACTGAAAAGACAGGATGCTAAAAGGCCAGTCATGTTCCAGGAATAGAAATGGACCTGAACGTAATATAGTCAATTAAACTAATATTTATTAGCATTGTTTTGTTGAAGGGATTGTAGCATGCACATTGCATGTAGCATTTTATATACTCTTCACGTAGAGAGTAGACATCCACCCTAGTAAGTGGGTATTATCTCCGTTTCACACCTAAGGGAAGTGAGACTCGGAGAATATGAAGCACATGTCCAATTTCACAACCAGTAAATGGTAAAAAAGAGTTTGAAATCTCTCTGACTTCACCATACAGAGTTTGCTCACCTGTGAAGACAGTCAAGGGACCTTTTGGAAGTAACGTCAACAGGGCTTGTGTGCCTGCGGTGAGGCACTCCTTATGCTCACAGTTAGGGAGCTAAGCTGGAAATGACTGGAATTGGAAAATGAAAGGCATTACGCTGGAGTGGGGGTGTTGCAGTACTTGATATTTGGAAGATTCTTCTGCTGATTGAAATTAATGTGTAACTTCATCATTTATTTCCGAGTATACTTTTCTTTATTTGTTCACTTAATCATTCACAAGCACATTTCAAGCGGTGACCAATTTCAGGCATCATGCCATGTGCCTGTGTCCTAACTGGGCTTGTGATTTGAGAGAATGGTGGATATGTAAACAGAAGAGTTTTGTAAAATGTTCCAGGTGAAATGGTCTCAGAGGACACCTTCTGAGAAGACAGCCGTGTCCAATCCCATTTTCATTGGAATGAAGAGATGGAGACAGATTATAAAAAACTCTCTTCAAGTGGTTTCTGAGGATATTAAATGAAGGGGCATCTTAATGCATCTAGTTCAGTGGCTAAAATGTATCTTACGCTCATTGACATTATTTCTTCCACTCCAGTCACCCTCTTGGTGCCCCAGATTTTTCTTTCTGGGGAGGAAAATGGACTCCTAGTTCTCACATCTGTCGAGATGCCCTGGCTGCCTCCCAAAGCCCCCTCTAATGTCTGGCTCGGGGCAGGTGACCACAATTCCCTGCCATTCTTAGGACTCCTTTCATGTTTTTCAAGAGGGATCTGTAATCTAACTAAGCATGTTTTCTGTTTTCTTATCTCTAGTCTGATTAAGGCACTTTCCATTTATTGGATCCCGTCTCTTTATTTACCACCCTTCTGTAACCTCCATCCAGCCTGTATACTCTCAACCTCCCTTCCCGGACCTCACTCTCCACATCTGCTATAACCAATCAGATTGGTGCCTGCGGTCTTCGCCATTCTTTGTCCACACGTATCAATAGCCTCCAAGAATCCTGTCCCCTCTGGCCTGTCTGAGACATAACACTAGCCCAGTCCTCACCTTGATTCCGAAACCACGCCACCTGCAGATGTGTAATTCACTCACCAGTCTTAGACTGAGTTTTCAAGAACAGATATGAGATTGGTGATGAAAGTCAGCTTGCTGCAGGCCGGGAATTGGGCTATTTATCCTCTGTCGTGAGAGCCCTTGGGGGAAGCACTTACACCGGGGCTCCAGGGACAGAGCTGTCTCCACCAGACTTGCCCTCTTCCCAAATTGGCTGAGTCTCTGAGACCATTTCCCCCCTCACTTCCTCCTGTTCCTTTTCTCCCTTGCTTCTCTCCAGAAGATCTCATACAAAAACCATCCACCACCTAACCTAGCCTTGCTACAGGCCTATTTTAATAGAAAGGGAATACAAATGCTTACAATTAATACAGACTCATGGTTTCTAAAGTTTTATTCTTCGTGAGAAGGGTCATGTTGAAATTATATGATCTCCGGGGCTCACATGAATTTCAAATTCCAGAGTCACGAATCATGATGTTTAACTCTGTTATCTAAGGGTATATTAATGTACAAGCTTAACAGTTAGTAGAAGACATGTGAATCTGGATTCCCTTCTATTTCATTTGCCTGGCTCCTTTGGTTGCATTCAAGACTTTTTTCTTAATCTTAATTTTCAGTTTGATTTGGATGGGCCTAGGCAATACTTTCCTTGTTTTTATCCTCCTTTAAGTTCACTGAGACTTTCGAATCTGTAAATTTATTGTTTTTACCTCATTTAGATATATTCAGAAAGTGTTTCTTAGAAAACATTTTTCTGTCCCCTTCTCTCATTTCATTTTTTGAAACCCCAACAACATATATGCTAGACCTTTGACGTCATTGCATCAGTACCTGGGGGTCTTTTGCTTTATTATATTCTTTTTTTCTTCTTCTTTAGCGAGATAATTCTATTGATAGATCTCATGGTCAATTTCTAGAAGCAGGATTACGTTGGTCAAAGGGTAAATGCATTTATAGTTTTGTTATATATTGAAAGAGTCCTTTTACAGAGGCTATACCATTTTTCATTACTGCCAGCAATGTATGGAAGTACTTTTTCCTCACAACCTGTCAGCAAAGTATTTGTCAAACTTTTGAATATTTGTTAATCTGATAGTTTGTCAAGTGTGGTTGACCATCTGCAAAAATGGCTGCCAGTAACTCTTCCCTCTGCTGCACACAAGCAAATTCTCCTATGAAGCGCAGTCTATTACCCATTCCCTTGCATCTGTGTGGCCTCATGACTTGCTTTGACCAATGGAACGACGTTGCAGTATTATATCCTCTGCCCGGTGGCTCCAGAGTGGAGTGAAGGCAGGAACAGTCAGAAGGTGATTATATAACCAAGAGGCAACATTGGGGTAGATTGGACATGGGAAATGAGGAATAGGAAACAAAATAATTACAAATAAAGCTATTGACATATTCATAATCTTAGGTTGCTGCCTCTTGGACTATAAAGTATTTCATTTTGGGCATTTAAAAAAATTTGTTATTGTAAAGAAAAAATAGAAACACAAATATAGAAAACAAAACAAAAAAAAGCCAAACGGTTTGATGAATTATTATAAGGTCAACATCACTTAGGTCAAGAAATAAAAGGGGCTGGCCTGGTGAGGTAGTGGTTAGTTTGCACTCTCCGCTTCTGTGGCCAGGTTTTCAGAGGTTGGGATCCCAGGCATGGACCTACACACTGCTCGTCAGGCCACACTGTAGCCGTGTCCCACATACAAAATAGAGGAAGATTGGCACAGATGTTAGCTCAGCGGCAATCTTCTTCACCAAAAAAAAAAAAAAGAAAGAAAGAAAGAAAGAAAATTTGTCAGACACACCTGTAGTGATGTCCCAGTCACAATGCCCTTCTTTTTGGCATCACTAACTCTTGTAATTACATTTATATTCAAGTGTTTTAGCAATTTGCCACCAAATGCTGTTGGTTTTCGTCTTCAACAATGTTGTGAACATTTCATTCTCCTCTTAACTGAAACTGTCACTGTCTACTCAAGAAACCACTATATATCCAATATAGCAAAACTACATCTAAATCTAAAGCTCCCACTCCTTATAGTACACGGGCAAGCTATTAATTGAACAGATAATATTAGATTTTAGAAATAATATGCAGCCTATTATCTACCTTGGGTTTCTACTGAAGCTGGCAGTAGTAAAAGAGATATAATTTAAAAGCAAAGACATTTATAAGTTCAAAATACAATATAATTCTTTGTCATTAAAGAAAAAAGTGTTTTTAATTAATATACATAAACTGAGCAAAAAGAAATTATTTTAAAAGGATGGGCTAGACAGTGTTATTTTCTTGTTGAATATCCTAAGAGAAATCATTTGTCCAGCCCTCCATTATAAGCTTTGATTGCTCATCTGCAAAATGGAGTCCTTGGTGGTAACTTCCTTGCAAAGCAATGTGAGCACTGAGTTACTTCCTCCATGCAAAGTACCTAGAACAAATCCCCCATATTTGGAGTGTTTTCATGACTATTAGTAGTCCTTGTCCTCATTTCTCATAAAATGCTTTTCTTGCTCATATCTCTTCCCTGGTGGACACCTAAAAATCACACAAACAGTATTTAGTGGAAAGGGCTGTAGAGACACTTCTCACAGAAAATACAGGCTAGTCAAAAACTTCACGCACAAGTTCTTACAGACCCAGGAGCCAAAACCAGCCCAGCTCTGCAACAGAAGCAGCCCCCGTGAAGAAATTTCTTTCCTCTTTTCTCCTCCACTGCAAGGAGCAGTTTGGCCAGACTGTCTTCCATATTGTCCATGTGCTGGAGGCACTGGCAGAGCTCACAGATGAGCAGAGCTCCAAGGGTGGCGTCCTCCGGGGTGTTTTGGATGTCCACGTTGATCACGTGCACAGGCTGGAAGGTCTCCTGCTCTCTGGCACATAGATCTTCCACCACTCTGTCATGGATGCTCTCCCCACAGGTAAAGATGACATCGAAGGCCTCGCGGCACTCTTGAAATCTTTCTGGCCGGGGCTTGATTCTCTCATTTCTTCCCAGGATGTGTAACATTCCATTCCTGGTATAGTGTTGTCTGTCTTTTCTGAGGAGGTCGTTGTACATCTCTTTGTATGTGGTTGAGAAATTGTAAGCCACAGGAAGATTGGGTGCATCCCCTGGGAGCCTCACTTGAGATCCAGCTCCGAAAGACCAGACACTGAAGGCTTTTTTCTTGAGGATGCTGTGGGCTTCCATGCTCCTGTTCATGTTACTCACACATACCACAGCCACCTTGAGTGGGGATGAGGGCATGGTGGTGGGCCCTTGGGACTTCAGTGAGATGTGTGTGCTTCAGTCACTTCAGGGGCTCTGAAGCCAGGGGAATGACCACCTGGCTACAGCTCTTCCAATTAGCAGTGTCAAAGAACAGAAGCCAGGTTTATCTTGAATCACCTTTTCAGAGTGAGAGGATACTTCTGGGATGTCTTGATTGATTGGATTTTTGACAACATACTCCCACCAGAGAACCTAATCTAATCATGAGACCAATCAGGTGATTAAATTATCTGAACCTCTAATTCTCAATAAAAGTGTGCCCTGTGGGAGCACTTTCAAAACTGGAGTTAGTTCTCTTGGTTCAGTTTTTATGGGGCTTCTATTTTTTAAAAAATTATTTTATTGAGGTCATATCGGCTAACAACATTGTGTAAATTTCAATGTACATTACTATAGTTCAGTTTCTCTGTAGACTGCATTGTGTTCATCACCAATAGTCTAGTTTTTATTTGTCACCATACATATGTGTCCCTTTATCCCTTTGGCCTTCTAGCCCCTTCCCCTCTGGTAACCACTAATCTGTTTTTATCTGTGTGTTTGTTTATTTGTCTTCCACATATGACTTAAATCATAGGGTATTTGTCTTTCTTTGTCAGACTCATTTCACTTAGCGTAATACCCTCAAGTTCCATCCATGTTGTTGCAAATGGCACGATTTTGTCTTTTTTATGGCTAAGTAGTATTCCACATCTTCCTTATCCATTCATCATTTGATGGGCATGTGGGTTGCTTCCATGTCTTGGCTATTGTGAATAATGCTGCAGTGAACATATGGGTGCATGTATCTTTTTGAATTATTGATTTCATGTTCTTTGGATAAATACCCAAAAGTGGCATAGCTGCATCATATGGTATTTCTAATTTTTTGAGAAAATTCCATACTGTTTTCCGTAGTGGCTGCACTAGTTTGCATTCCCTGCAGCAGTGTATGAGGGTTCCCTTTTCTCCACATCTTCTCCAACACTTGTTATTTCTTGTCTTGTTTATAGCTGTTTTGACAGGTGTAAGGTGATATCTCACTGTAGTTTTGATTTGCATTTCTCTAATGATTAGTGATGTTCAACAACCTTTCATGTGTCTGTTGGCCATCTGTATATCTTCTTTAGAAAAATGTCTGTTCATATCCTCTGCCCACTTTTTGATTGGGTTGTTCATTGTTTTGTTGTTGAGTTGTACAAGTTCTTTATATATTTTGGAAATTAACCCCTCGTTGAATATATGGTTTGCAAATATTTTCTCTCATTGGTGTTTTGTCTTTTTGTTATGCTGATGGTTTTCTTTCCCACTAAGAAGCTTTTTAGTCTGATGTAGTCCCATTTCTTTATTTTCTCTTTTGTTTCTCTTTCCTGAGTAGACGTGGTATTTGAAAAGATGCTGCTAAGACCAACGTCAAAGAACATACTGCCTATGTTTTCTTCTAGGAGTTTTATGGTTTCAGGTCTTACATGCAAGTCCATTTTGAGTTAATTTTTGTGCATGATGTAAGATAATGGCCTATGTCCATTCTTTTGCATGTGGCTGTCCAGTTTTCCCAACATTGTTTATTGAAGAGACTTTCCTTCCTTTATTGTATGTTTTTGGCTTCTTTGTCCATAGATGTGTGGTTTTATTTCTGGGTTCTCAATTCTGTATCACTGATCCATGTGTCTGTTTTTGTGCCAGTACCATGCTGTTTTGATGACTGTAGCTTTGTAGTATATTTTGAATTCAGGAAATGTGATACCTCCAACTTTGTTCTTTTTTCTCAAGATTGCTTTGGCAGTTCAGGGTCTTTTTTTGTTCCATATAAATTTTAGGATTTTTTTGTTCTATTTCTGTGAAGAATGTCACTGGGACTTTGATAGGGATTGCATTGAATCTGTAGATTGCCTTAGGTAATATAGACATTTTAACTATGTTTGTTTTTCCAATCCATGAGCATGGAATATCTTTCCATTTCTTTGTGTCTTCTTTGATTTCTTTCAATAATGTGTCATTGTTTTCAGTGTAGAGATTTTTCACCTCCTTGATTAAATTTATTCCTAGGTATTTATTCTTTTTGTTGTGATTGTTAGTGGGATTGTATTCTTGATTTCTCTTTTTGTTAGTTCATTATTAGTGTATAGGAATGCAACTGATTTTTGTATGTTGATTTTGTACCATGTAACTTTACTGTTTCTGTTAATTATTTCAAATAGTTTTTTTGTTGAATTCTTTAGGGCTTTATATATATAGAATCATGTTATCTGCAAATAGTGAGAATTTCACTTCTTCCTTTCCAATTTGGATCCCATTCATTACATTTTCTTGCCTAATTGCACTGGCTAAAACATCTGGTACTACGTTAAATAAGAGTGGTGAGAGTGGGCATCCTTGTCTTGTTCCTGTTCTCCAAAGAACAGCCTTCAATTTTTCACCATTGATTATGATGTTGGCTGTGGGTTTTTCATATATGCCCTTTATTCTGTTGCAGTACTTTCCTTCTACACCAATTTTATTCAGAGTTTTTGTCATAAATGGATGTTGGATCTTGTCAAATGCTTTCTCTGCATCTATTGAGATGGTCACTGGATTTTTATTTCTCATTTTGTTAATGTGGTGTATCACATTGATTGATTTGTGAATATTGAACTATCTCTGCATCCCTGGAATAAATCTGGCTTGATCTTGGTGTACGATCCTTTTAATGTATTGTTGTATTTTATTAGCTAATACTTTGTTGAGGATTTTTGCATCTATGTTCATCAGTGATTCTGGCCTGTAATTTTCCTTTTTTGTGTTGTCCTTTTCTGGTTTTGGTATCAGGGCAATGTTGGCCTCATAAAATGAGTTAGGAAGCATCCTGTCTTCGTCAAGTTTTGGAAAAAGAAAATTTTTTAAGAAGGAAGGTATTAAATTTTCTTTGAATATTTGGTAGAATTAACCAGAGAAGCCATCTGGCCTGGACTTTTGTTTTTTGGGAGGCTTTTGATTACTGTTTCAATCTCTTTGCTTGTGATTGGTCTATTCAGATTCTCCATTTCTTCTTGATTCAGTCTCGGGGGGATGTATACTTCTAAGAATTTATCCATTTCTTCTAGGTTATCCAATTTGTTGGCAAGTAGCTTTTCATAGTATTCTCTTATAATCCTTTGTATTTCTGTGGTGTCTATTGCAATTTCCCCTCTTGCAGTTCTGATTTTATTTGAGTCTTCTTTCTTTTTTTCTTAGTGAATCTGGCTAAGGGCTTGTCAATTTTGTTTATCTTGTCAAAGAAGCAGCTCTTATTTTCATTGATCCTTTCTATTGGTTTTTACGTCTTTTTTTCTGCTCTGATTTTTTATGATTTACTTCCTTCAACTGACTTTGTACTTTGTTTGTTCTTCTTTTTCCAATTCTTTTAAGTATAGTGTAAGATTGTTTATTTGAGATTTTTCTTGTTTTTTAAAGTAGGCCTGTATTGCTGTAAACTTACCTCTTAGTACTGCTTTTGCTGCATCCCATAAGTTTTTGTATGTTGTGTTTTCATTTTCATTTTTTTGATTTCTCTTTGGATTTTAGAGGGTTAGATGTTCTCTTTAGACATTTTTTGATTTCTCTTTGCATTTCTTTACTGATCCAGTAGTTGTTCAGTAGCTTGTTGTTTGGTCTCCACATATTTATGACTTTTCTGGTTTTTGTCTTATATTTGATTTCCAGTTTCATAGCACCGTGGTCAGAAAAGATGCTTCATATGACTTCAATCTTCTTAAATTTACTGAGGCTTGCTTTGTTTCCCAACATATGGTCTATCTTTGAGAGTGTTCCATGGGCACTTGAGAAGGATGTGTATTCTGCTGTTTTTGGATGGAATGTCCTCCATATATATCTATAAAGTCCATCTAGTCTAGTATTTCATTTAAGGCCATTGTTTCCTTGTTTACTTTCAGTCTGGATGATTTGTCCTTTGATGTAAGTGGGGTGTTAAAGTCCCCTACTATTATTGTGTTGCTGTCAATTTCTCCCTTTAGGTCTGTTAATAGTTGCCTCATATACTTTGGTGCTCCTGTGTGAGGTTCATATATATTAGTAAGTGTTGTGTCTTCTTGGTGGAATGTTTCTTTTATCATTATATAAGTCCATCTTTGTCTCTTGTTATCTTTTTTGTCTTGACGTCTGTTTTGTCTAATATAAGTATGGCTACACTCACTTTTTTTGGTTGTTATTTGCTGGAGTGTCATCTTCCATCCCTTCACTCTGAGCCTATGTTTGTCTTTGCAGCTGAGAGGGGTCTCCTGGAGGCAGCATATTGTTAGGTCTTGTTTTTTAATCCATCTGGCCACTCTGTGTCTTTTGATTGGTTAATTCAATCCGTTTACATTTAGAGTGATTATTGATATATGAAGACTTAATACTGCCATTTTATCTTGTTTTCTAGTTGTTCTAAATTTGTATTGTTTCATTTTCCTTGTACTTATGTTTTCCATTTCAGTTTCATGGTTTTCTGCGATGCTTTACTGTTTTCTCTTTATTTATGGTTTGTGACTGATTTTTTGTTTTGTGGTTACCATGAGGTTTGTATAAAAGATCTCATACATGAGGTAGACCTTTTGCTGTTAGCCTTTTATCTCCACTAACCTATGCAGGTTCCATCCTTTTCCTCTCCCCCTTCTATATTTTTGCTGCCCCAAATTATTCTTTTTAGTGTTGTGAGTTTGTGACCAAATTGAAGTGGTTGTAGTCAATTTTGTGGCTTCTTTCCCTTTATTCTTTATGTTATAATTAAGTATTTACTAACCTAGTCTGATATAGAGCTGCAATTTTCTGGTTCTGTCTATTTATGTCCTTGCTCAAAGCTTTGTAAACCTTTGCCTTTTTGTTTCAGGTAGGAGGGCTCCTTTCACCATTCCTTGTAAAGCAGGTCTAGTGGTGATGATCTCCCTCAGCTTTTGTTTGTCTGGGAAAGCTTTTATTTCTCTGTCATGTCAGAAGGATAATTTTTGCTGGTCAGAGTATTCTTGGCTGCTTCCAGCGTCACCTGGGTCTCAGGTTCCCCCACTGGTTCTCTGCAGGCTCTCCACTGGCTTGAGTGCTACTGCCCCATGCACCACCCGTGCTGCTGCTCTTGGGTTGTCTGGAGGTGCTGGCCTCACTGCTGCCAGGGGTTCTGAGTTCACAGGTGTTGCTGTTGCTACTGGGAGCCTGAGGACTTGTATGCAGCTCCTACTGCTGGTGGAGCTGGTGTCACAGATGCCACCACTGGGAATTGGGTCACTGATTCTGCTGTGGTTCCTGAAGTTTTTGGTCACGGGTTCCACCTGCCGCCATCCAGGGTCAGGGTACAGGAGCCAAACAGGGAACAATTGTTGCTGCTGCTTGCTCCTGCAGCCTCTGGTCTCTGGTGCGAGCCAGTGTGTTTTGAAAAATCAGGTCAGGGTTCCCCACCCCTGCTATGAAAATCTGAGTTTTGTAAACTGTCTCCAGTATTGGAAAGACCTGGCCACTGCTGGGGGATGTGGGGTGGCTCATGCTGGATCCTCTGGGATATGGGCATGGAGCAAGCCACATCTATTTTTTCTGCTCCTGCCACATCACTCACAGTTGCGTGAGCTGCAGTTCCTGGTGCCTCTGCTTCTGAAGTGACCACTCACTGGTGTGTGTGCCTTATCCTGGATCAGGCTGCTGGGGGAGGGGGAGAGGACTGCTCCCCTAGTTCTGTTGCCTCATGGAGGTCCAGTCCTCCCACCTTCAGATGTAAAATGCATGGATCTCTTATGCAACCTGTGTGCTGTGTAGGGAATCCTCTGTTGGTCCATGGATGTCTGATTGGTTGTAACTTATAGGGGAGAGACAAAAGGAATAAGTCACTCTGCCATGATGCTGACATCACCCCTTTTTTTCTTGTTGAATTTTTTTGATAGCTACACATTGCCACGGGCACTATGATTATGTGTTTCCATCTATGGAAGTAAAGTCATCATTTTTCTTGAAAAAATGATTTATGGAGGAATTTCTCAAAATCGAAATTTATTATTTAAATTTTAATTTAATTCACAATTATATCCTAATTTAACAAATTTCCATTTAATTATTTTCAGTCTAGTGTGCAAACATAAACAATTCTGGTACTTATAATGTGTATTTTATTAACATTTGTATGTATTCAACCTGTCCAGGAAACAATCAAACATAAATTTAAAAAAGTTCAAGATCCTAGCTTACATGAAAAAAGAACATAGAACACAGAAAAAGATTTATGGATAATTGTATTTGTGACAACTTCATTAACAGTGGGCAATGATTTGAAGATAAATGTGTACTATTTAACACTTTTCTTTTTCATTTAATGCTCTATAAGTGTCCATAGAAATCTTCCTCATTATTTTACACTTGTATACTATGCTATTACATATATATGCCACAGTTTATTCAAATAGTCTCTCATGTATGGGCTTTTAGGTTGTTTCCAATATTTTGCAATTATACTACCTTACAATGAAGAAACTGGTATATACATATCTTTGCACTTTGAGATGTTTAATGTCAGTTTAGTTTATAGAAGTAAAATTACTTTGGTGAAGGATAAATACATTTTTGGTTTTGTTAGATGTTGAAAGAGTCTCTCTATAGAGGTCTTACCATTTTTTTATTACTTCAAACAATAGATGAGAATGACTTTTTCCTCACAATCTTACCAGCCGAATATGCTGTCAATATTTTGAAAATTTGTCATTCTGAGTTTGTCAAATGTAGTTCACTATCCGCAAACATGGCTAACAATAATTCTTCCCTCTGTTGAACACATGCCTTTTCCCACATCATGAGATGCAGTCCATTAACAATCCTCTTGAGTCTTGGATGGTCTTATGACTTTCTTTGACTAACAGAATAAGGTTAAAGTGATGTGTGAATTTCAGGGCATATGCTTTAAGAGGACTTGCAGCTCTCATTTTTGCCCTTTTGGAGACCAGCAGCCATTTAAAGAAGTTTAAGCTGGACAAATGAATGATAAGATAGCATTTGGGGAGAGATCATTTTGAGGAAAATAAAGACATAACATCTAGTCATATGTTTTATGTTTATTTTGCATAATTTTTTGTGAATTGCCTTTTACCCACTTTTTTTTTTTAAAGATTGGCACCTGAGCTAACATCTGTTGCCAATCTTTTTTTCCCTTTTCTTATTCTTCTTCTCCTCAAAACCCCCCAGTACATAGTTGTATATTCTAGTCGTGAGTGCCTCTGGTTGTGCTATGTGGGACGCTGCCTCAGCATGGCCTGATAAGCAGTGCCATGTTCATGCCCAGGATCCAAACCGGTGACACCCTGGGCTGCCAAAGCGGAGTGCATGAACTTAATGACTCTGCCACAGGGCTGGCCCCTGCCCATTTTTCAATCAGATTTTCAGTCGTTGTTTTCTTATTTTTAAAAACAGCTTTGTGGAGATATAATTAACATAGCATACAATTCACCTATTTAAAATGTACAATTCAATAATTTCTACATATTCACAGACATGTGCAGTCATCACCATAATCAACTTTGGCACATTTTCCTTACCGTAAAAATAAACCTCATTCCTTTCAGCTATATATAACCCCCTATGCATCTATCAATCCTAGCCCTAAGAAATGACTAGTCTACTTTCTATCACTATAGATTTGCCTGGTCTGGCCATGTCATATAAATGGGATCATATAATAGAGAAAAATGAGTGAAACCAAAAGCTGGTTATTTGAGAAATCAATAAAATCAATAAAGTTTTACTTCATGTTTTCTCACTCTTTGCCCTATTGACTTCTGAGCTGGATAATTGTTTGAGGGGCTTCCTTGAATATTGTAAGATATTTAGTAGCATCTTTCACTTCTACTGACTAGACGACAGTAGTATCCCTTGCACCCTGCCCAGTTAGGACAACCAAAAATGTCTCTAGACATTGCCAAATGTCCCCCAAAAGGCACAAAGCATCCCTGTTTGAGATTCAATCTAGCCAGACATATTAGGGAAAGTAGACAGAAGACACAAATAGGCAATACCAGGAGTGAGAGAGGTGACATCACGGCAGATTCTAGAGATATTTAAAAAAGGATAACAAGGGGTTTTTATGAACAACTTTATGACAATAAATTTGACAACTTAGATGAAATGGACAAATTCCTTGAAAAACACAAATTACTAAAACTCAAGAAGAAATGGATATTCTGCATAGCCCCATATTTATTAAGTAAATTGAACTTTTACTTAAAATGTTACCTACAAGGAAGACTCCAGGCACAGATCCATTAACTGCTGCATCCCACCAAACATTTATGGGAGAAATAATGCTAATTTTATACAAACTCTTCCAGAGAATTGAAGAAGAGGGACTAATTCTCACTTCGTTCTACGAAACCAGCCTAACTCTGATACCAAAATGAGACAGACATATTGCATGAAAAGAAAACCATGGATTGATAACTTTCATGAACATAGATGCAAAAATTCTAAACATAATATTAGAAAATCAAATTTAACTGATATAAAAATGTTCATGAGCAAGTGGAGTTTAACCCAGGAATTCAGTTTTTCTTTTAACATTTGATAATCAATCAGTGTAACTCACCATTTTGACAAAATAAAGAAAAATCATATGAAGCTCTCAGTTGACACAGAAAAAGCATTTGACAAAGATCTAGCATTGATTCATGTTAAAAACTCTTAGCAGACTAGAAATGGAGGGAACTTTTCCAACCTGACTAAAGACATCTAATAAAAATTATAATTAGCATCATAATAAATGGCTTAAGGTCGAATACTTTTTTCCTTGAGATGAAGAACAAGATAAGCATGGATACCCTCACTGCTTTTTAACATTTCCCTGAAAGCTCTAGCCAGAGCAATAAAGCAAGACACAACTAAAAGGCATCCATACTGGAAAAGAAGAACTATAATTATCTTTATTTGTCAAAGATATGATAATCTATTAGAAAATTATAGACAGTAGAAATCTAGTAGAAAATTTGACAGAATTTAGGAGAAAAAATATTAGAACTAAGAATTAAATTTAGTGAGGCTGCAGGATACAAGATCAATACATATACGAAAAACAACTGTAGTTTTTGGTATTAGAAAAAGATCAGAAATTGAAATTAAACAATACATTTACACAAAAATTTGCAAAAACTTTTTAAATACTTAGAGATAAATCTGACAAAATTTGTCTGAAAAACAAAAAACACAAAATACCAATATCAAGAATGAGACTTATACAAAGAAAACTGTAAAACGTTGCTGAGATAACTAAAGAAAATGTAAGTAAATGGAGTGACATGTTATGTTCATAGGTGGCAAGACTCAAGATTGTTGGGATCTCATTTCTCCCCCAAATGATCTATAGATTCAATGCAATATCAATCAACCTATAAGACTTTTCTTAAAAATGAAAAGCTGATTCTAAAATTTGTATGGAAGAACAAAGTACCTATAACAGCCAAAACAACTTTGAAAAAGAAGAATAAATTTAGAAGACTAACACTAACTGATTAAAGACGTTATTAAGCTACAATAATCAAGACAGTGTGTCATTGGGTTAAAAAAGATAAATAAGTCAATAGAAGAGAATAGAGTTCACATTTATATGGAAAAATGGTTTTTTGTCAAGTTTCAAAGGCAATTTAGTAGATAAATTTCAACACATTTACTAGAGCAATACACAGGCAAAAAAAAAGACTTCATCAAAGTTAAAATGTTTACTGCTTAAAATATATTGTTAAGAGAATAAAAAGATGGGCCCTGGACTGGGAAAAACATTTGCAAAGCAAATTATTGATAAAGGAGTTATATTCAGGAAACATAAAGAACTCTCAAAACTTAATAAGAAAACAACCAACCCAATTAAAAGAAAAATTGGACTTTCAGTTCCAGACAAGATGGAGTAAATTCATTTCTCCCTATTCCTCTTACCAAGTACAGCTGAAAAACCCTGGATATAATGTATAGAGAAATATTTTCTAAGAATAGATGCCAATTAAATAAATGGATGCCTGTTTTAAGTAATGGAGAGTGTTGATTAAAGTAGGTGTAATACTTCTTGAAAAAGGCACAGGGATTTCTCGGGAGGGAATATGAGGTTAGGAGTGACAGCCTTACAGTATGGAAAGCCACAAATATGCACACACAAAATTTGAAGATAGAGATCAAATAACTGGGGAGCTGTCAGAGTAAAGACAGCTTGTCAAGGTGTCAAGACAAAAAGGTAGTAGGAAGTAGGCTTAATGACTTGGCCCATGTGGGACTGTGGGCAAGTTGGTAGAGTCCAAACCCAAGGGCAATGGGGCCGTGGAATATAAGTGACCTCCTGAGAACTCATGAAAATAATCACTTCTGTAGTCTAATCTTCAACTCTCTAAGTTTCCACCAGTCACTGATTCCATTTCTGCTTCAAAAGACTTGGTCTGAAGTTGAGGACTGATTTTATCATATGTGAGGTAAGATTCTAGGAGTAGGGGAGAGTAGAGCTAGATATTAGAATTCCTCACAGGCTCAAGGTAATGGACCTAATTTGGAACGTTGGAATATCAGTATCTTTGATTGGAGTCTTGTGAACAGACTGTAGAGGAGACTAATGGCTAACATTTGGGATGATGGGGCAGAAATAGATGGTAGGTTCTCAGAGGACGTTTTAAATCTCATTTGGATTTAGGAAGCTGAGTACTCAAAGGAAAGCCTTGTTTTGGCCATTGATCTTAAATTTGCTCTTTCACTGGCCTTCCTTCCCTCTCACCCTCCTGTTTGCCTTTCCTTCTGTGCTATGCTGTAGGCACACATTGATGAAATGACATGGCCCATCTATCCAAGAATTCACAGCTTGTTAGAGATGCTTGATAGATAAGAACGTAGATTCTGATTAGTGAGATATGTTTTTTATATTTAGAAAATTGTCACTTAGGGGAGATGGATCAGGTAGGCAAAACACTGCTACACTTGGCAGGGTCTAAGTAGTTCCACGTGAGAGGGATAAGGAAAGTGCTCAGGAGCACAAAGCAGGGAGATGTCTGGGGCAGGTTTAGAAAACTTCTTTAGGAAGGAGGCATGCAGTAGATTCGTTTCAGGCAAAATAGAATTCAATGAGCAGTTGTTCTAGGCAACTGTTTCCAAAGGCCATTCCCCAACTCCTCGACTTTACCCTATGGATTCAACCAAAACAAGTCTCCATGGCTGTTCCTTTTCTCAAAGCCTCCATCAGCTTCTGAAGGCTGTTTTCCATCCAAATTGTGATCGTGTTTGATCTCTGGCTGTATTCTTCTTGCCTTCACCTGTTCTTTTGTCATTAGGTCTATGGCACACACACTGTGCCCTCATTCTTTTTGGTGCCAATTTTCCATTTCCTCTAGGAATATGACATTCCTTGGAAAAGCGTATTTTCTTCAGCATCTGTGTGACCATGAAATAAAAAGGAAGCAATTGTCCATTGCAGGAAACATCTCCATCAGACCGTCTATGCCTGCTCCAATGCCAGCTTTCCTAGACATTCTTCTCAAGAGAGAGGAGGCAGTTCAGTTGAGCCAGTCTGTGTTCTCTAAGGAAGTAATCTGGTGCCTAAAGAGAAGAAGGATATTTTGGCTCCAGAAATTAAAATGGAGAAAGAGAGAGGGAGGGAGAAAGAGGGAGAGAGCGAGAAGGGACCTTATAGTTATGAGCTGCAAATTTATTTTAGGTGAAGAGCTAGGTACTTTACTAAGATAACTTGTTTTTAATTTTGTTTTTGTGAATATTATACATATAAATAGTTAAAAAACGCTCAAAAGTCCTACCAGGCTTACAATAAAAATAAAGGTTCCCTGCTCCATCCCACCTCTGATTCTGGCTCCTCCGAAACAATCATTTTAACACTTATAGCTGTTTTTTTGGTATTTAACTCGATATAGATAATCAGCATGTTTACATTGTTATTTCTTGATTTATATATATTTTATATCATTATTTTATATGTCACTCAGTGACTTTCTTGTATGGAAGGTGGGCATTTAGCTTTCCTACAAGTAAATCCACCCCACTCCCACATTCAGACACACACAACCTTCTCTTTGCTTGACTGGGTTAATACATAGAGTCATATCATGATTTTAAGATGCATATTTATGTTTACATTACTATGATTACAATAACTGAGTTATACAGTGACATATGATCACATTTCTTTTTTTGTTCAAATTTTTCTCTTTCCTGAAGTAATTGTCTATTTTTTTTGTTTGCTTAGTTATGTGCCTTACTTTCCACCAGAAATATAAATTACATCTTAAAACAAGCTTTTCCTTTTTTCCTTTGAGAATTTCCTTTAGGTGTCCTCTATGTCCTTGATCCAGTCTAGACTCAGGATACACTAGGACTCTTCACCTCGTCACCCTTCACTGTCGTTGAAGGAATTCCCTCCCTCCCTCCCATCTGTACTCTCTCCTGTATTGCATCACTTTGTTTTAGCTGCTTTGTTGGGGTCTATGTCTCTCTATTTTTGGGTCATTTCCTCATTTTTGTGGTGCTTATCTTCCAGTAGTTTCCTGTGAAAGGGTTAATGGAAGGTAAATCTTTTGAGGTCTCTGAAGGTCTTATATAGCTTTTTCCACTCTTAGAAATTTTTGACTTATTTTGCTGTAAAATTCTGGACTGAAGTAATTCGACAGGAAGTCTCTCCTTAAACAAATCCCATGCCTACACATGGAACCTCTGGTCACTTTTTAGTGCCTGCTTCATCAGCTGGAATGAATTGGAAGATCTGGATACAGGGTTATGTGAGCCAGCATTACTAGACAAAAGTAGAAGTTCACTGGGGTTTCATTTTGTTCAATATGTAGCCTTTCATTTAATCCCTTGCTTTTAGTATAGTCCCCTTGCCCCAGCCATTCCTAGAGTCTCCAGAATTTTCTAGGCTTAACCTCACCAGAGAGTAATCCTCCAGTATTCTTCTGGGTAAGGAAAGTGGCGCCTGGATAGACAGCTTGGGAAAGAGGATGCAGGAATCTAACTGCTCTTTATATGGATTTTCAACCAATAATCCTTTTCTAAAAATCCCATCCTTATCCTTATTTAGAGAAGTAACTTATACCTCTAATTCTTGAGACTATCTGGATTCTGCAATGAATATCACCTTGATTCTTGTTTTCAATTAGAAGCTTTTAGTTTTATTCCATCTGCTTCGTCAAAAGTCCTCCATCTGCTTTTAAGCTTTCAAGATGTTGCCATTTCTTCTCTGCTATAATCTCCTCTTCTGCTTTCTGTTTATAATATTTTTGTTATTTTACTGACATTTTAGCAGGGTATTAGGAGGAAACAGTGGTAAATACAGGCATTTAATTCGATATATTTAATCACAAAACTCAAGGAAACACTTATATATAATCTGTATTTCTCTTTGTCTCTATTAGGTGAAATTAAAGTCCACGTCAGCCTGCCTCAGGAGTGGCTAGCTTCAACCACACTGGTGTTAACCACCTAGTCTTCTATCTGCTGGGCATTCCAGGCCAAGGAGACCTACACATGTGGATTTCCATCCCCATCTTCATGTCCTATGTCTTTACCCTGCTTGGAAATAGTCTGCTCATCTTCATTATCCTTATCAAAAGCAGCCTCCATGAACCTATGTATCTTTTCCTCTGTATGCTGGCAGGAGTTGACATTGTCTTTGTCACAACCACAGAACCTAAGGCATTGGCCATTTTCTGGTGCAATGATAGGGAAATCTCTCTTAATAGCTGCATTGCCCAGCTCTACTTTCAGCACTCCTCCTTCATTTCAGAGTCAGGCATCTTGCTGGTTATGGCATTTGACCGCTACATTGCAATATGTTACCCATTGAGGTACACCATGATACTCACCACTCTCTGACAGGAAAAATTGGAGTGGCTGTTTTCTTAAGAGCACATTGTGCAATTTTTCCCATGATATTTCTTCTGAAGAGGCTGACTTTCTGCAGAAATAACATCCTTCCACATACATTCTGTGAACACATTGGCTTGGCCAAATATGCCTGTGATGACATCCAAGTAAACCTCTGGTATGGGTTTTTTGTCTTGATGTCAACAGTGATGCTAGATATTTTCCTCATTTTTGTTTCCTATGTTCTGATTCTCCATGCTGTCTTCCATATCCCCTCCAAAGATGCCCGCCACAAAGCTCTCAACACATGTGGCTCCCATGTCTGTGTCATCATCCTCTTTTATGGGCCTGGGATCTTCTCAGTTCTTACTCAGCAGTTTGGACACCACATCCCACCACACGTCCATATCCTGCTGGCCAATGTCAGCATGCTTGCTCCACCTATGCTGAATCCCATCATTTATGGGGTCAAGACAAAACAGATACGGGACCAAGTGGTTTACATGCTGTTTCCAAAGCAGAAATGACTTTGGGGATGGCAGAGACTGGTTTCTCAGAAATTTTGGTCCTCCATGAGACGTGCTTTGTCAGCAGTGAACAAGAGAAGTAGAACCGAGGCACTAGGAAAATGGCTCATTGAGTATGGACCTCTGGAGTAACTTACCTGAGGCTTTGAGGCTTGCCTCTCTAATCCATCTGAAAGTAGTGCCTGTGGGTTGATGGAGATACTTACAGCTTATTATTTGGGGAATGACAGGTTGCTGTCTAGTAGCCATGTCTACTCTGTAATATTCAACTCAACTTTGGGAATAGTCAATGTAATATTAAGTCTTGTTTAGATAAATACTAAGTTTTCTGTTTTGAACTATGTCAAGCCCTTAGACATTTCACCACAACCCTGGACACCCATGTAAAACCTGTATTCCTTCACTTCCTTTCTCAAAGTGTGACGGGCAGAATGATGGGCACCATTAAGGGAGCTAACTCCTAACTTTTGACTTTTTGGGAGTTGTTTCTCAAAGATCATCCCCCTCCACATGGTACAGAAAAAATTCAGACTTCCTTTCCAGTAGTGATTTCCACACCACTTTCATGAAATCTGTGCTTCAGTCTCAAGGAACTGTATATCTCTAATTTCTCCATGTTCAGTCATGTTTTTAAGTGTCTTGGTACGTTTTTCCTAAGTGATCCATTTGCCTGCAATGACCTCTGAAATGAATTTCCATCATTCATCTTTCAAGGCCTAGCTTGGTGTCCCCTGCTCAGTGAGGTCATTGTAACCATCTCATCTTAAGATTAGGTACTTCTTCCTCTACAAGATTATACCATATTGATGCTGCTTCTTTTGAAGACATTTACTTTTTAAAATATAAGTATTCCATAGAGCAATGATAAGAAGAAAATTAAAGTTGCATACAATCCCGCCACGTAGAGAAATTTACTGTTATCATTTTGGTGTATAATCTTCCAGATTTTATGCGTAACTATAACTCTAACAACTATAACAATACACACATTCGCAGCTTATGCATGCTTCTGTATTCAATATTATCACATAGACTCATAATGTGTCCATTTTTACATGACAAAACATTTAGAATTCTATAATATTTTTATTGGCTATATATTATATCATTTAATTGTTTATCAATGAAGCATGCATTAAAAAATTCTTTTTACACTAGTTGAGGTAGTGTTTATCCTTTTATTTACTTATTATTATTTTTTTTTTGAGGAAGATTAGTCCTGAGCTAACATCTGCTGCCAATCCTCCTCTTTTTTACTGAGGAAGACTGACCCTGAGCTAACATCTGTACCCGTCTTCCTCTGCCTTATATGTGGGACGCCTACCACAGCATGGTGTGCCAAGGGGTGCCATGTCCCCGCCCATGATCTGAACCGGCAAACCGCAGGCCACTGAAGCAGAACATGCAAATTTAACCACTGCACCACTAGGCAGGCTCCCTTTTATTTTTTAATACTTATGTTTTCCTAGTCATTAACAATATAAATGCTATGCTAGGGAAACTTTTGTGCATAAGATTTGTCTGATTTTTGTGCATTTATCTTTGCATGATTTTAGCCTCAAGCAGAGTTCCTCTGGCACATTGGAAATTTGCATCTAGAGCAGTTATTATTAATTTCACTCTTGTCAGAAATACATGAAAGTGCCAAAATTTATTACACCCTTATTAGCATTTAGTAAGTAGTTTTATTTTTAAAAATTTGCTGTGTGATAGGGTAAAATCATTTTTTCATTATCCTTTAATTTGAATGTAGTTAGTTAATAGACACACTGGACAACTTTTATTGTGCTTATTGTATATTGTATTTCTTTGTGGATTAGTAGTAACAATCATTTATTGAACCTGTGCAAAACTTATTTCATACCTTATCTTATTTAATCTTCACATCAGACTTGTTATTGTTTCCATTATTTCCATTTTACAGACATGTAATTTGAGGCTCAGAGAAGTACATAAAATCCCCCAAGGTATTAATATTTATTGAAGGTATTTTCTCAGGTTGTTTAAATGATAATTTCTGTAATTTTCTTTGGTTGGTTTGGCTGGCTTTTGTTTTACCTAAAGAAATATATAAAATATTTTCAAATTCATCATTCTTTTCCTTTGTGAGTTTTACTGTTTTAATCTTAGGCTATTTTCTTCAATTTAAGATTTGATTATTATTCTTAGATTTTCTTCTAGTTATTTTATGGTATAGTTTTTTTATATTTAATTTTCAAGAACACATGATAATAAACAAAGCCAGGCAAAGTAAAGAAAACAAACTTCAACCACCAATATCAGAAAACTGAGGCATAATTGTTAAATTTTAGCATATTTTTCAGTTTTTATATGATTACATCTTTCCACACATGTGATAGTTATATTTTTTCTGCAACATTATAAAATATGATGTTTGTCATGCAATAAAAAGTGGTGCAAATTTCCTAATCTGTAGTATGAGTTAAGGAATAGGTAAAACAAGCTTGTTAGTTGTACTGTTCAAACCTTCTATATAACGCAAATTTAAAAATTATTTTGCAATTATTGGGAAAGGAGTTAAATTTCTCACAGTGATTATCTGCCAGTTTCTTGTGATTCTTATAACTTTTTTCCCTGGAAGAGTTCATCTCCTAAACATGGCGATTTTGAGATTGTTTGTTTATTCTTTAGTTAAATATGAATATAGCTGTGAAAGTTTTCTACAGGTTAGTGTTTTCTTAGTAAACCAGTTCATATCCTTTACTTCCAAGCATTTTGTGCCAATATCGTTTAGGTTGATGTCCTCTAAGCCACACAAAATTGGATTTTTTGTTTCCATAATAGCTGATAATCTTCGAATTTTAACTGATAAGTGTAGTCCAGCTACATTTCTTACGAATTTAAGATGTTCTTTTTAAAAATTCTATCTTCTGTCTATACTGCAAGACATTTAACACCAGTTTACATTCTGACCAGCAGTTTTATGAGGGTTCCCTTTTCTCCACATTCTCTCCAACACTTGTTATTTCTTGTCTTTTTCATGATAGCCCTTCTGGTGGGATTGAGTTGATATCTTGTGGTTTTGATTTACATTTCTCTAATAATTAGTGATGTCGAACATCTTTTCATGTTCCCTTGGGCCATCTGTATATCTTTTTTGGAAAAATGTCTGTTCAGATACTCTTCTCATTTTTAATTTGGGTTGTTGGTTTTTTGTTGTTGAGTTTTATGGGTTCTTTTTAATTTTAGATATTAACCTCTTACAGAATGAATAATTTGAAAATATTTTCTCCCAATAAGAAGGTTGTCTTTTTGTTTTGTTGATGGTTTCCTTTGCTGTGCATAAGCTTTTTAATAAAAATTATATGATTGTCTTAATAGATGCAGAGAAGCACTTGACAAAATTCAGCATCCATTTATGATAAAGATCTCAATATAATGAAAGGAAATACCTTGACATAATAAAGGCTATATATGACAAACCTACAGTCAACATCACACTTAACAGTGAAAACCTGAAAGCTATCCTTCTAAGAACAAGAACAACACAAGAATGCCCACCCTTCCACTCCTATTCAACATAGTATTGGAAATCCCAGCTAGAGCAATAAGGCAAGGAAAAGAAATAAAACATATATAGATTGGAAAGGAAGAAATATAACTGTCAATAATTTGCAGATGACATGATTTTATATATAAAAAACCCTAAAGAATCCAACAAAAAGCTATTAGAAATAATAAATGAATACAGTATAGTTGCAGGGTACAAAATCAACATACAAAAATCAGTTCCATTTTTATACACTAAAAACAAAACAGCAGAAAGAGAAATTAAGAATACAATCCCATTTACAATATCAACAAAAAGAATAAAATATCTAGAGAGAAATTTAACCAAAGACGTGAAAGATTTATACACTGAAAACTAGAAAACATTGAAAGAAATTGAAAACACAAAGAAATGGAAAGATATTCTTTGCTCATGGGTTGGAAGAATTAATTAACACTGTTAAAATGCCCATACTTCCTAAAACAATCTACAGATTCAATGCAATCCCTATCAAAGTCCCAATGACATTTTTCATGGAAATAGAACAAAGAATCCTAAAATTTATATGGAACAATGAAAGACCCTGAATAGCCAAAGCAATCCTGAGAAAAAAGAACAAAGCTGGAGGTATCACACTCCCTGATTTAAAAATATGCTACAAACCTATAGTAATCAAAACAGCATGGTACTGGCAGAAAAACAGACACAAAGATCAATGGGACAGAATTGAGAGCCCAGAAATAAACCCACACATCTATGCACAGCTAATTTTCGACAAAGGGGTGAAGAACATGGAATGGAAAAAGTGGCTTCAACAAATGGTGTTGGGAAAACTTGACAGACATGCAAAATAATGAAAGTAGACCATTATCTTATACCATACACAAAAATTAATTCAAAAGGGATTAAAGACTTGAAGGTAAGGCCTGAAACCATAAAACTCCTAGAAGAAAACATAGGCAGTACAATCTTTGACATGGATCTTAGAAATATCCTTTTGGATATGTTTCCTCAGGCAAGGGAAACAAAAGAAAAAAATGAACAAAAAAGATTGAATTTAAAAAAATTAATAGATATTTTTTTAGAGCAGTTTTAGGTTTATTGAAAAATTGAGTGGAAAATACAGAGAATTTCCATATACATCCTTCCCCCTTCCATCCTCCCTTGCTCAGAGAATTTTCCCTATTATTAGCATCTTGCATTAGTGTGGTACATTTGCTACATTTAATGAACCAATACTGATACATTATTATTAACAAAATCCCATAGTTTACATTAGGGTACACTCTTCGTGTTGTACACTTCTATGGGTTTTGAGAAATGTCTAATGACATGTATCCACCATTATAGTATCACATGGAGTATTTTCAATGCCCTATAAATCCCCATGTGCCCCCTATTTATCCCTCCTTGCTCTCCCTGAACTCCTGGATACCACTGATTGTTTTACTGTCTCCGCAGTTTTCCCTTTTCCAGAATATCATAAGGTTGGAATCACATGGTATGTAGCCTCTATAGACTACCTTCTTTAACTTGCTATTAAGCATTCAAGGTTCCTCCATGCCTTTTTGTGATTGATATCACATTTTTTTCTATTGTTGAATGATATTTCATTGTATGGATGTGCCAGAGTTTGTTTATCCATTCACCTGTTCAAAGACATTTTGGTTGCTTCCAAGTTTTGGCAATTATGAATAAAGCTTCTATAAACATTCATGTACAGGTTTCTGCATAGATGTAAGTTTTCAACTCCTTTGGGTAAATACTAAGGAACATGATTGCTGGATCATATGGTAAGAGTATGTTTAACTTTGTAAGGAACTGCCAAATTGTTTTTGAAAGTGGCTGTACCATTTTACATTCCCATCAGCAATGAACAAAGAGTCCTGTTGATCCACATCCTTACCAGCATTTGGTGTTGTCAGGGTATTGGATTTTAGCCATTCTAGTAGATGGGTAACCTCATTGTTGTTTTAATTTGCAATTCCTTAATGAAATATGATGATGTTGAATATCTTTTAATATGGTTATTTATCTTAATGGGTTCTCCACACCTGGACAGCTATTGATTAATTTCTGAGCTTGTGCTTTCCCAGACAGTACAGATACTGCAAAGTTTAGCTCTAAATAATGCTTTGCTGACCCATGGTTGTGAGTGCTCAGGCTGGTCTTTCTTAGATGGTGTCTGGAAAACAAATGGAGGGATTAGTCCTTCGCAGGAGAGACTGTTCCTCCAACAAGAAGGAAAGAGTAGTGGGTAGGAAAGATGCAGATACGTTTTTAAATTTAGTCTTTAATTTGAGTGGGTTTCTAGCTGATTGATTCTGATTTAGGAGGCAAGCTTTTCTGACAAGAGTAAGGAGAGAGTTCTGGAATCAAGGATGGAGGTCTGAATAGAGTGTATATATGAAGCTTTAATTAGGTGGAGCGGGAGAGTGAGCTGATTTGAGCAAATGTGTAAGTTTGCTGGGCTCTGTTAATAGTTTAGGTTGGTAATCATCTTAGTGGTACCATTCTGCTCTCCAGATGACTACCCAACTATGATTACTGATTTGGTTCATAATAATGTTGAGATGGAATAGAGAGAGCGAGTGAGATTAGGAGGAAATGGAATCAAGAGCACAAGGTGAAGAATTAACTTTCCACAGGGACATTGAGGTCTCTATGATACCAGCGTTAAAGACTCGCATGCATTGGTTTGTGGGGGAATCTAAAAGACCTTCAGACAGCACTGAGGAGTAGGAGAAGGTAGATAACATGAGTCTCAAAGCAGCATTAGCTTTTACAATAAAGTGAATGAGCATTAGTCTGGAAAAATCCTAGGAAATAGTTTGAAGTAAAATGGCCCCCAAATGGGTTTATATCTTTAAAATATCAATGGCTTTCACAAGTTCTAAATATATAGCACCAAAATGTTAATGGACAAAAATACTTAACTAGAGGATTTTGCTTTTTATTTTTTCCTTATTGTCTATTTTTCACTCTGTACCATAAATTCCACAAAGGTACTTGTCTTGTTCCCCTCCTTTGAAAAATGCCTGGCGCAGAGTAGGTTTCCCATGAAAAAAATAACTTCACACAAAAAAAGAATTATAATCATTAAATTGTGATAAATTTACATCAATAATAAAAAATACTATATGGAAATTGAAACACTGCCATAACAATTTCCTTCTTTTGCATATCAAATATTTAAATAAAATAATCCAGAATACATACAGAAGTTTATTATGTGTTCATCACAAATTCTTTTTTTTATTGGGTAACATTGGTTCGTAACATTATGTAAATTTTACAACTTCTGTATAGCCTGCATCATATGTTCACCACCAAAAGTCTAGTTTCCATCCATCACCATATACATGTGCCCCTTTACACTTTTTGACCTCCTGCTGCCCACTTCCCCTCTGGTGACCACCAATCTGTTCTCCATACGTATACATTTGTTTGTTATTTTCCACATATGAGTGAAATTATAAGGTAATTGGCTTTCTTTGTCTGAATTATTTTGCTTAGCCTAATACCCTCAAGGTCCATCTATGTTGTTGCAAATGGCAAGATTTTGTCTTTTTTATGACTGAGTAGTATTCTATTTTCTATGTATACCACATCTTCTTTATTCATTCATCCATTGATGAGCACTTAGGTTGGTTCCAGGTCTTAGCTATTATGAATAAAGCTGCAATGAACATAGGGGTGCGTACATCTTTTCAAATTAGTATTTTTGTGTTCTTTGGATAAATACTCAGAAGTGGAATAGCTGGATCACATACTATTTCTAATTTTTTGAGGAATCTCCATACTGTTTTCCATAGTGGCTGGGTCAATTTACATTCCCATCAGCAGTGTATGAGGGTTCCCTTTTCTCCACATCCTCTCCAACACTTGTTATTTCTTGACTTTTTAATAATAGCCATTCTGAAGGATATTAGGTCATAGCTCATTGTAGTTTTGATTTGCATTTCCCTAATAATTAGTGATGTTGAACATCTTTTCAATCACAGAATATTTTTAACAGAGAAAAGTGGGAGCCGTATATTCAATAATAGTAGAATGGTTAAACACATTGTAGTACATCAAAAAGGTGAAATATTTTGTCACTCAATTTCTTCAGGAAATATTTGTAGAGTACTATGTGTGTGGTATTGTGTCAAACTAAAGACCAATGCAGCTGCATGAAAGCAGCTATGTGGTTTACAGAACATTTGTTACCATTGAAAATTCCTTTGTTATGACATTAAAGAGCATACCACATGTATAATATGATCTCAACAATATAAAAATCCATAAATAGGGGAGTAAAAAGCTTGGAGGGTTATCAATGAAAATTTTCCATTGATAATTCCTGGATGATGGAATCAAAGCATTAGTTCAATACATGAAACAATATAAATAAATTTTCAGTGGATTTGATTTTGTTCAACATTTTATTATTTTTATTATTTTTTATTTTTTATGAGGAACATTGCCCCTGAGCTGACATTCATGCCAATCTTCCTGTATTTTGTATGTGGGATGCTGCCACAGCATGGCTTGATGAGTGATGTGTAGGTCTGCCCTGGGATCTGAACCGGTGAAGACTGGGCTGCTGAAGTGGAGCATGTGAACTTAACCACTATGCCACCGGGAGATTCCCCACTCAACATTTTATTATGGTGCTGTCAACAGACACTTGCTACATGTTGGTTGAATGGGTGGTGAATGAATAAATGAATGTTTGAGAGAATCTATGGGATTCCAGCTCCTA